>NW_020535760.1:0-315086 GCF_900246225.1 Astatotilapia calliptera
ACTAAATGATTAGCGGTAATAAAAGCCGAGGGAGGTCAACAGTGATCGCTGACTGTTTTAGGAGCTTTTTGAGATCAAATAGAAGAAAATACATAACATTAAACATGTTAACAACACAAATGCCATATTAAACGCAGACTACTTTAGACCCGGAAGTAGGATTCGTCGCGTCATCACTGAACAACCGGATTGCAGTCTATTTCTCATAATGACGACTCCCCTCAAACAAATGACCATAATTTCCTAACCGTAGGGGCTAGAGCGGTCACTCTTACACCGTTTTGTTCAGAAGAGATGGGGGAATCTTCAAGTGTTGACAATTTATCATTAAAATATGAATTTTTAGAGATATATGACATGGATGACTTGTTGACTTAGAAGCCACGAATTCCCCAATATGCAAATTTGAATGCCTCAGACCACATATATGATTGGCTGGCTGGGAAGCCGTGCAGGCCCTGATTTGTGGATTTGAATTCCTCAGCCCTCAGATATGATTGGCTGGCTTAGAAGCCATGAAGGCCCCAATATGCAAATTTGAATGCCTCAGGACACATATATGATTGGCTGGGAAGCCGTGCAGGCCCTGATTTGAAAATTTGAATGTCTCAGTCCTCACAGAGGATTGGCTGCCTGGGGACCTGGCAGAAATATATAGAAATACTATGATTAAGCATAAATACTACATTTAGTAGAAATACTATGTTTTAGCACAAATACTATAAAAAGCAGAAATACTATAATTTAGCAGAAATACTATATTAAGCACAAATCCTATAAAAAGCAGAAATAGTATGATTAAGCATAAACACTACATTTAGTAGAAATACTATGTTTTAGCACAAATACTATAAAAAGCAGAAATACTATAATTTAGCAGAAATACTATATTAAGCACAAATCCTATAAAAAGCAGAAATAGTATGATTAAGCATAAATACTACATTTAGTAGAAATACTATGTTTGAGCAAAAATCCTATAAAAAGCAGAAATACTATATTAGGCACAAATCCTATAAAAAGCAGAAATAGTATGATTAAGCATAAATACTACATTTAGTAGAAATACTATGTTTTAGCACAAATAGTATAAAAAGCATAAATACTGTAATTTAGCAGAAATACTATATTAGGCACAAATTCTATGAAAAGCAGAAATAGTATGATTAAGCATAAATACTACATTTAGTAGAAATACTATGTTTTAGCACAAATCCTATAAAAAGCAGAAATACTGTACTATGATTTAGTAGAAAAACCATAATTAATCAGAAATACTATATTTGGCAGAAATACTATATTTTGCACAAATCTTATAAAATAGCAGCAATAGTATGATTTAGCACAATAGTAATAAGTTAAACAGAAAAATTGGAAAAGCAAAATGGACAGCTGAAAAAATGCTGAACATGCTGAGGGTCCCTCAAATATACTTGTTAAATGAAAAAATCAGCAAAAAGATGCACAGGGAGAGAGAAGTAAGTTTCTAGGTCAGCCTGGGAGCTGCTGAATTTGAATCCACCAATCAGAGAGCCTGTGTACTTTTTCCCGCCAAAACAGGTGCATCTATTTACACACGCAGCACAGAGAGGCACAGGATTATTGCAGCCTATTTCTCATAGTGAGGACTCCCCTCAAACAAATGACCATAATTTCCTAACCGTAGGGGCTAGAGCGGTCATTCTTACACCGTTTTGTTCAGAAGAGATGGGGGAATCTTCCAGTGTTGACAATTTATCATTAAAATGTGAATTATTAAATTATTTGACTTCTAATGCACCATAACTGAGTAGAGCGAAGCAAAAACTGGCTTGACTTGCCCTCAAACAACGTTTTGTAACTCGAAATCTATTTGGAGTATCGATATCATTCTTTCACCGTAAGAGACAGCAGGCTTTGGTGAACAGTCATAGAAATTTTCAGGTCTCTGTGGAAATCCAACAAAAAGTTATGACGAGAGAAAAAAGTGGTTCATTTCCAGGGTTTGAAATTTGAAGAAATCTGAGCGACGGACGAATTTCCTACCCTCAAACAAGTCCAACTCATTTCAGAACGGTAATACGTGAGAAAGAAATTCTTGAATTGTGAGCGTCACGAGTGTCTGAAGATATACCGGGACAAGCCTCATGTCTTAACTTTGCTTCGTTAAGGAGATATGACGATTCGAATATGCCTCTCATTACAGAAATGCAGCGGTGATTTTGAACAAACTCTCCATTGACTTTATATGGAGAGTTTTCCGACATTGTGTTGGTCTGAGGAGATTTGCGAAAGTTCTATGAATACCACAACAATGATAGTGACATTTTCGGAAACCCAGCAAAAATACCTATGTTTTGATGTATAATTTGTGGAAGTTGAGTGAAGATTGAGCAAGTAGCAAGAAGTTGTTCGGACATGAAGAGAAGACTGCAAAACCTTCAGTGGCACACTGGAAGCCAAGTGCATAGCAACCATAACAACGCATGTATTTTGTGAAAAATCACAATTTTGCAACTGAAAACTTTAAGAGGCATAAAAGTAAAACGGTAAAAGATTTGAAAAAGCTGAATCATACCTGAATAGCCCAATAATTTGAGAACATTTTAAAGTTTGAATGGTTGTTCTACGTGAAAATATGAGGAAGTAGTTAAGTTTCAGAAACAAGCAAATTTTAGCAGAATTGCAGAAGTTTCCCATTCATTTCAATGGGACAAATTAAGCTTAATATTTTAAAAAGTATAATAGTGAAAAATACCAAAAGACATAGCAGGAATTAGCAGAAATAGCAGAATATTTTAAAATTTGAACGGTGAAAATCGGCTGAAAATTGTGGAAGTAGTTAAGTGCTTAAGCATCCACACAATAAAGAGAAACAGGAACTCAATAGTGTGGATGCCTCAAAGGGCATCCACACAATAAAGTAGGATAAAGAAGAAAGAGAAACAGGAACTCAATAGTGTGGAGACTTAAGCATCCACACAATAAAGAGAAACAGGAAATTAATAGTGTGGTTCCCTCAAAGGGCATCCACACAATAAAGTAGGATAAAGAATAAAGAGAAAGAGGAACTCAATAGTGTGGATGCTTAAGCATCCACACAATAAAGAAAAAAGAGAAACAGGAACTCAATAGTTTGGATGCTTAAGCATCCACAAAATAATAATAAAGTATAAAGAATAAAGAGAAACAGGAAAACAATAGTGTGGATGCCTTAAAGCATCCACTCAATAATAAAGAATAAAGAGAAACAGGAACTCAATAGTGTGGATTCTTAAGCATCCACACAATAATAAAGTATAAAGAACTAGAAAAATTTGCATTTCCTGCGAAAATGCTGTGTGGATGCCTTAACGCTGAAGATGTCGGCTGAAAAAAGCTGAAAAAACAAAAAACATTGCCCTGAGCAGGATTTGAACTTGGCCCTTCTGGTCTAAAGGCGGCGACTCAACTCACTGCACCAAACTCATTCGCACAAAGAAGAGGTGGAGAGACTGACAATTCTGGTGAAATTAGCAGAAGCTGCTTAGAATTGTGCTGATAAGAGGTGAAAAGGCTAAACATTTGGCAGAAAAGAGGTGAATCAGAAGAATTTCTGCTGAAAAGAGGTGTAGAAGCAGAAGTGCTTGCTGAAGATGTATGTATGTGTAATGACACACTGGAGAGTGTCAAGAAAGCAGAGCGCATGCAAGCAGGGAACATGTGTAGCAACTGTCACAGGTAGGATTCGAACCTCTGCCACCAGGTCTCACGGCAGCTGCCCTACCCTCCGAACCAAATGAGTTCTGATCACAAGCAAAGATATGATGAGAGGGAAAATGTGCACTGTGGAGCAGAAGCTCAAATTAGCAGAAAAGAGGTGAAGAGGAAGAACTTTGTTGTGAAATGAGGTAAAGAAACTGTAATTTGTGCTTAAAACAAGTGAAAAAGCTGAACTCTGAAATCCTGCTAAAACAGCAGAAGAGGCTGATATTTTTCAGCTACTCATTGAGCCAAACTGGTTCTCACATAACTGAAAAAAGGTGGAAAAGCTTAAAATTCTAATGAAAACAGCAGAAGAGGCTGAGATTTGTGCTGATAAGAGGTGAAAATGCTGAACCAATCAGAGGTACTGCTTCTGTCTGCTTCATCAGGCTGTGTACTTGTATGTATTTCTGCCATAGACTGTTAACAAGAATCTGAGGTCCATATTAGAAAAGCTGCTAAAATCATAAAACTTTGCAGAATTGAAATAAATTATCAATATGAATTACCGGTCTGTGACAGTGTATAAATTTGTAGTTTAAAAAAACATATGGGCCAAGGTGGAATTGAACCCACGACCTTTGGTCTGAAGAGCCGTGTCATTACCAATGGCTCCACCTGGAAAGGGTGGTGCAAAAGGGTGACTCCATCGCGGAGATAGCTCTTTGTATCTCCGCGACGGAGATACAAAGAGCTATGTAAATCACAGTCAAAGTACACCAAAGTCCGCTGATTCACCCAGTGCAAGAATTATGCTTCTATCCCACCTGGTTTTTGAGTTAAACGACGTTTTGTAACTCCAAAAAACGGCGTTTTTCACCTCTCACCGCGATCAAATTCTGACAGAAGGAGAGGCTGACATTAAGAAAACTGGCAACAAATTCCTCCACTACAAATCAGTCTGATACCACTTCTTACAGGGTTCACGTTTACTAAGGCACTACCCACAAGGCGCCACAAGAGGGCACTCCAACACAAGAGAAGACCTATTTACACTGATGCACTTAGTAAACAGCCCCTACTTAGCCACTACATAATACAGTGATATTACAGTATACAAATTCACACAAATACTATGATTTGGCAGAAATACTATGACTTGGTAGTAATACTATAACATGACACATTTCTTAAAAAAAACTATGAAATTGCAGTAATTCTATGACTTGGCAGAGATACTACGTTTTAGCACAAATACTATAACAACGCAGAAATAGTATGACTTAGTAGTAATACTTTAACATAACAGTTCAATGTTCTTGCACAAATACCACAATATGGCAGAAATACTATGTTTTAGCACAAATACTGTGATTTGGTATAAATACTACGATTTGGCACACATACTATATTCCGCAGATACACTATAACATAACAGATATTCTACGACTTAGTAGTAATACTATAACATAACAGAATTATTAATTAGGCACAAATACCACGGTTTGGCAAAAATACTATGATTGGGTACAAATACTATGATTAGGCAATAATACTGCATTTTAACACAACTACTGAGATTTGATTGAAATACTATGATTTAGAAGAAATACTATTACTCCATACAAATACGATGCTTTGGGACAAATACTATGTTTTGGTTCCAATACTATGATGTGCAACAAATACTATGATTTGGCACAAGTACTATGATTTAGTACAAATACTATGATTTGGCAGAAATACTATGCCTTAGTAGTAATACTATAACATAAGCGATATACTATGGTTTTGCAGACATACTATGTTTTTGCACAAATACCATGATTTGGCACAAATGCTATGATTTAGCAGAAATACTATGATTGGGTACAAATACTATGATTTGGCAATAATGCTGCGTTTTAACAACAACTACTGAGATTTGATTGGAATACTATGATTTAGAAGAAATACTATGACTCCATACAAATACGATGCTTTTGCACAAATACTATGATTTGGCACAAGTACTATCATTTAGTACAAATACTATGATTGGGCAGAAGTACTATGTTTCAGTACAAATAGTATGATTTGGCAGGAATACTCTGATTTAGCAGAAATACTATGTTTTAACATAAATACTATCTTTTGGCAGAAATTCCTGCTAAAAAGGACTATTTCTGCTTTTTAGCAGAAATACTGTAATTTGGCATAAATACTATAATTTGGGATAAATACTGTGATTTGGCACATATAATATACTCATCACATATATTATAAAATAACAGAAATATTGTGATTTGGCCCCAAAACCATGATTTTGCACAAATACCATGATTTTGCAAAAATACTATTTAGCAGAAATACTATGATTTAGCAGAAGTACTGAGATGTAGCAGAAGTACTTTGTTTTAGCAGAAATACTATGATTGAGGAGTAATACTTAAACATAGGAGAAATATTGATACACAGACACACATACACAGAGAGTAAAGGGAACAGGAGCTGTTGAGAGTCTGGGCTTGGTATATGTAGGTCAGTTGAATTAGCTGCACCTGCTGTAGTCAGCCCTTACACACACAGACACAGAGAGAGCTGTGAGTTTTCTTCAGTGTATTTCTGACATTCAGGGTTCCCCTCGAACAAATGGCCATAATTTCCTAACCGTAGAGGCTAGAACGGTCATTCAGACATCGTTTTGTTCAGAAGAGATGGGGGAATCTTCAGGTCTTCATAATTCAGAGATAAAATATAAATTATTAAAGATATATGACTTGTAATACACTGTAACTGAGTAGAGGCGAAGCAAAAACTGCCTTGACTTATCTCAAACAACCTTTGGTAACTCTAAATCTATATGGAGCATCAAGATCATTCTTTCACCTTAAGAAACAGCAGGCTTTGGTGAACAGTCATGGAAATTTTCAGGGCTCTGTGGAAATCCATCAAAAAGATATGATGAGAGAAAAAAGTGCCTGATTTCCAGAGTTTGAAATCTGAAGAAATCTGAGCGAGGGACAAATTTCCTACTCTCAAACAAGTCTAACTCATCTCAGAACGGTAATAGGTGAGAAAATAATTCTTGAATTGTGAGCATCAGGAGTGTCTGAAGATATATCGGGACAAGCCTCATGTCTTAACTTCGCTTCGTTAAGGAGATATGACAATTTGAAAATGCCTCTCATTAGAGAAATCCAGCGATGATTTTGAACAAACTCTCCATTGAGTTTATATGGAGAGTTTTCACACTTTGTGTTACTCTGAGGAGATTTGCAAAAAATCTCTAAGTCCCACAACAATGATAGGGACATTTTCTGAAAGCCAGCAAAAATACCTACGTTTTGATGTATAATTTGTGGGGCTTGAGTGAAAATTGAGCAAGTAGCAAGAAGTTGTTTGGACATGAAGAGAAAATTCACACAGTTTCACTGTCCCCTCTGAGTTAATTGCATAGCAACCATAGCAACGCATGTATTTTCTGAAAAATCACAATTTTGACACTGAAGACTTAAAGAGAGATAAGATGAAAACTGTAGAAGATCTGAAAAAGCTGAATCATACAGGAATAGCCCAGTCATTTCAGAACGTTTTAAAGTTTGAATGGAGTTTCTAGGTGAAAGTATGAGGCAGTAGTTAAGTTTCAAAGACAAGAAAGTTTTAGCAGAATTCTGGAAGTTTCCCATTCATTTCAATGGGACAAATTAAAGGAAAAAAGTGTAATATTTTAAAAAGTATAATAGTAATAAACACCAAAAGTCATAGCTGGAATTAGGAGAAAGAGCAGAACAGTTTAGAGTTTGAACTGAGAAAATCGGCTGAAAACTGAGGGAGTAGTTAAGCGCCGAAAAACGTACGGAAGCAACTTGAAGATGAAGAAAAGATAAAGAATAAAGAGAAACAGGAACTCAATAAAGTAGAGATAAAGAATAAAGAGAAACAGGAAAACAATAGTGTGGATGCTTTAAGCATCCACACAATAATAAATCCGACGAATACTAATAAGTGTGCCTCTTGGCATAGGCACACTTAATAAAAGTACCATGGTTAGTCACTGAGCAGCCCGGTGTGTTTCTCTTGATTTCTTTAGTCAGGGTAAATTCATTCACCTGCACGGGTTAGCTAAACAACCTTTACAAAACAAGTTTCCCCGACAGTACTCACCTAACACACAAATCCTGATTTACAAGTACAAAATATTTATGACCACAATTTGAGCCCATATACTCTCTCTACCACAGCTGCCTTTGAACTTGCCTGGGCCAGGTCTGAGTCCAGCTTTGCTACTCCAGCCAGGTCACATGACACAGGGGTTTGCTGTGATGTCAGCAGGCAGGTCAGTGGAGCCCTCTGGTGATGGATATATGCCAGTGAAACAGGAGGAGGCCTGAGAACAGACAGCAGGCTTAACTAGCAGGACAAAGTAGCATGTAGTACTTGAAGGAGTCATCACAGCCAATCAGCTCTCAGGAAGATGGAACATCATATAAATATTTCTCTTCTTTGATTTTCATCAATGTGTTTCCTTTGATAGATTTTCTGTCAATACTTCTGCTTGATTAGAAGCTCATAGGCAGTTCCTGTCACTCTACAATAAAACAATGTAAAGGCTGCCCTCTCTGCCCTCCCACTAGCTGACACAAGTAAACGGTGCTAAGATGCCCTACATGGACTAAGGTTCTTGGTCACACACATATAGATTTGCTTGGCTGTAGAAATCATGCCACGGAGCTCCCAGCGCACATTTTTGATGCTTCTGTCTGTGGCAGAGTAGGTTTGGAGCTCTGCAGAGCCTTGGTGACTTTTACTGACTATGCACCCCTACCCATTTATTATGAACTACCAGCACAACGGTTTGTGCTTTTTTCTATAATACACATGTATGATTTATATTTGTACTTATGTGGCAGCTATTTACTGACCTGACAAAGTTATTTTCCATGAAAACTAAAAGTGGTGAAATTCTCAAAAAATGAATGAGACGTGCGTGTAATTTGACATATTTTGTTGTTTTGTGTGTGTGTTTGTCTGTGTGAAGTGTTGATGTGTATGTGTATGTGAAAAACACAATTTTGAAAACACTGGAAAAAGACCTCAAGACATGTTTTCCTTTACTTTCTATGAAACAACAATTCCCACCAAGGCTTTTACAGTGTGAAATTTAGTGTATAGAAAATACCTGTGCCAGGTTGTCTCCATCTAGTGGTGAACATGGCATCACCACTACATCAGGTGAGCTTTTCACTGTGCACAGTGACACAAAAGTCATTTAACAATTTTTAAAAAAGCAATGTTACAGATTCAGTAAGAACTGAAGTTTATCATAATCCTTCAAGTTTCACTCAGTAACAGCAGCTTTTTAATATTATTGGCTATATTTTAGAGTCACATTTATATGAAATGTCAAACAATCACAGAGTGACACTGAACTAAACAATCAATGCCATGTGAGTTGTTCTTGTTTGTTCTTTATCTCGGATATATTGTAAGCAGCGGGAGTAGAAGCTAAAGAAAAATAGTAAAGATATGAATGAATCTCTGCTCATACAGCTTTTATTGTGCCATAATGTCTGCTTTGAAACCGTCCTCTTGCTCGTCTCTTGGATGCTCACCTCTTCCTCACCTGTTCCTTTCACCAAACTGCTGCACTCTCGTTCTCTTCTCTCGCCTCCTCTTCTGGTTATAATTAGAATGCAGTCAGCATGTGCCAAACAAACTCCCCCCAAATCGATCATGTTTGATATGATGATGACATTTTTAACATCTTATTTATGCTCTTGTTGGGTGGGAAAGAGTAAACAAAGATGGGGCATAGAAGCAGAACTGAGTCCTACGTGTGGAGGGACAGTAACTGTGTGTGTATATGTAAGCATTTAAACACTGCAGAGAGTCAAATTAACAGTAACACTATTTTGTCTAAGTCCGCCATTGTAGAAATTCATTTCACTGAAACAATAACATGGCGCACAATGTGACAATAAACGTATAAAACACAAATTCTTACCTAGCAAGAGAATAAATAATCAGTATTTTAAGGCTACTGCATGTATAAATGTCACTGCTGGCTCACATAAGCTAGCTCTGAGACCCGCCAGAGTTTACGCCACAGTTGACTGTTGTGAAAGAGTCGTAAATCACCAGCTCGACATATCCTCAACAACTCACCTCAGTATGGCTGCCATCGGTCACCTTTTAACTCCGTTTTACAGCCTCTTCCAGAAATTGAACGCACTCTACACATATGCAGTATATTTATTTTACTTGGTTTTAGAGTTGGAGTATTTACATATTGATCTGAAATATTTTGCTGCTGAGCAGCAGAGCTCCAAAGCGTCCCCTGTAACCATGGTTACGCAGATGCGTTCCGACTGTCACGTCACCGAGGAGAACCTGTTTCAAATGTATACCTGGATCAACCTGGAATCAGTTTGAAAAGTTTTCTGCTGAGATCCGGAGCTCGACTTCCTGGCACCCCGGGATAAGATGAGTTGCTGTGTTTTTCATGGAGAGAAACTAATTAACATGGAATAACGTCAGTGAGAGATGGAAAAAAAAGATGCAAGCAGAAGAGGACCGCAGATTGAGAAGAGATTTCTTCAAACAGTAAGGAGCTTCTACCAAGTGATATTTGATAAGGTTAAAACTTCAAGCTTAAATCTAATGTGTACAATGTCAATTATTTCTTTTTCCTCCACTGATGTGAGGAACATTGAGTTAGGGTTCCTATCAATCAGGTTTTCACTACAGTCTACTGATGGCAGTGACTCAGGAATTTGTTCTGCCAGTTTTGGTCCAATATTTACAAAATAATGATTAAAGCTGTTGACCTTATCAGCAGTGTTTTCCATAATATTGCCATTATCGATAAAGTATTGTGGATAACTTTGTTGTCCAGAATTATTTTTAATGATACCGTTTAAAACATCCCATATTCCTTTCATATTATGTTTATTGTTGTTCAATATTTTACTATAATACTCCTTTCTACATACACGTATAATATTGGTCAACTTATTTTTGTATTTTTTATATTTATTTTCAGCTTCTTTTGTTCTTTGTTTTAGGTATTCCCTATAGAGTGTATTTTTCTTTTTACATGCATTTTGTAAACCCTTAGTGAGCCATGGTCTATCTGAATATTTGTGCTTTCTGTTGTATTTTATTGTTGGACAGTTTTTATCGTACAACTCCATGAATATTCTTAAAAATATGCCATATGCAATATCAATATCAGCTTCTTTGTACACATTGTCCCAGTCCTGATTTAATAGATCGTTCTTAAATGCAGTCATCGTTTCTTCCGTCCTTACACGTCTGTATCTCAGTTGTTCTTCATGCTGATTTTTCTTATAATTAGTGTCATAAACTGCAAAAACTGGTAGGTGATCACTGATGTCATTAATTAATAATCCACTCACAATGTTGTTTTCCATATTGTTAGTGAAAATATTGTCAAGTAAGGTGGCACAATGTGGTGTAATTCTGCTAGGCCTGGTTATTTTAGGATGTAAACTCAAACTGTACATAGTGTTTAGGAATTCGTCGCTCATTTTATGCTTTTTTGGATTCAACAGGTCAATATTAAAATCACCACAGATAAACATAACTTTTTGATTTGTTTTAGAGAATATTTCCTCTATGAAGTCATTAAATACTTGAATACTAGAGCCAGGTGTTCTATATATACAGCTAATTATTACATTTTTTTCTTTTTCCTTATAAATTTCAATTGTTATACATTCTAGTAAATTATCAATTACAGTTGTCATACTTTCTACCACCTTGTAGTTTAGGTTTTTATCCACATACACAGCTACTCCCCCTCCACTCTTGTTCCTTCTATTTACAAAATTCACTTCATATCCCTCCAGTCCAAAGTCCATTCCTTTCTCCGCATTGATCCATGTTTCAGAAATGGCAATAATTCCAAATGGATTTGTCAACTCATTTAGATATTCCTTTATATTGTTGAAGTTGGCATACAGACTTCTGCTATTAAAATGGATTATTGATAATTTATTTTCCGTGTTGATGGTGTGCTTAAACTGTTCATCAGTGAAGTAGCAGCAGTTACAGCTGATGTTGTAGTAGAAATTATTTTCCGGGTCTATATCCTTTTCTAAGTCTAGAACATTATGGTCTGTGTATTGAAATGTTCTCAGTTCCAGATTATCATAAAGAGAATTCCAATGAGTTATGTTGATATTGTTGCCGGATGCAGATGAAGTTCTTTTGGACTATGCCATGTGTTGTGTTGTGTGTCACGTCACATGTGTATTCATACCTCCAGAGTAAGTTGACCTCAGTATTTGTCCAGCTCTTCCATATTTCTGATGACCAACACTTTGGCTTGTTCCGGTGTTCCATTGAGTTTAATGAATACTTTGCAGTTGGTGGTCCATGTATTTTGAATTTTTCCCTGTTTCTTCAAGTAACGTGCTTTCCTGGCAATGTCCGCATTTCTTTTTATCAGATGTTCGTTCATGAAGACATCGGATCCTTTCAGTTTCCTTCCTTGTTTTAACAGTGCTGTTTTCTGTTTTCTGTTTGCAAATCTCACAATGATGGCTGGTTTGTCACTGTCATTTTTTCGGGGTAGAGGGTGGCAAGCCTCAATGTTGTTATAATCCACTTCCACACCTTTGGACCGTAGAAAGGTAACCACTTGATGCTCCGTGGAGTTGACATCTTCCTCTCCTGGCCCTCCTACATTGTCAGTGGCGACCGCCCGGGCGTATGACCGGGGTTTGATGCGAAGCCCCGTGATGACATAATTGTGAAGTGGTATGAAAATAATACATGGTTGTCGAAATTCTAAGCAAATGAAATTTGGAAAATTGTGGCATTCTTTTCTATTCACCCCCTGCTCTTCATAGAGCCACCTTTTGCTACAGTTACACCTGCAAGTCTTTTGGAGTATGTCTCTACCAGCTTTGCACATCTAGAGACTGAAATATTTGCCCATTCTTCATTGTAAAACAGCTCAAGCTCAGACAGATTGGACAGAAAGCGTGTCTGAGTCTGTATGACTATGTTTACTGTTTTGTCTATTTCAAACAGATGCCTGTCTACTGTTTGTTCCTCTTTATGAGATAACTCCTCGTTTATCTCAGCCTTGGCACCAAGCACAGATGGATGACGTATGGAATAAAACAAGTTGGAGGTGAACATTTTCACCCCTGACTTGTTAAAATTAAATCCATTTGCTTTAAACAGATGCCTGCGTTCCCAAAAAATATTAAAGTTGTCGATAAAATGCACTGAGTGGTCAGCACATGCCGATATAAGCCATTTATTCAGTGTAAACAACCTGCTGAATCTCTCGTCTCCTCCTCTGACCGGCGGTACAGGTCCACTGATGAATACAGCTGCATTCAGAGAGTTTACAGTATTTAATAATCCAGTAAAGTCCCGTTTCAGAACCTCCGACTGTTGTTTGGACACATCGTTTGACCCTGTATGCAGAACAATGTTTGTCACAGTTGGATATTCATCTGCAATTTGAAGAATTCTCTCCTTCAGGTTGTTGACCATATCCTTAGGAAAGCAGAGGACTTTAGTGTTCTTACCGCACATCCTTTGTACATCCTTTACGGCAGAGTCACCCACAATCAGAGTTTCAGGCCTAGCCTTTAGCTTTCCCTGTGGTCTTTTACTTTTCAACAGATTTTCAGACCTTACTTCGCTGCTTTTAGATGGATGGTTGTCCGATATAGATCCAGGGTCCTTTGATAGTGGAGCAAATCTGTTCTGCAGTTTCACATTCAGTTGTTTTGGAGGTTTATTGTTATCCTTCCTATTCACGGTTGTCCAGTCCTGTTTCCTCCCGTATACAGGGGTAGAAGAGCTTCTATGTCTCTTAGGAAGTGAAGGCCAGTCGGTTTCAGAGATTTCAGCTCGCTGTGCCCTGCCTGTGGTACGTCCTCCCCCTTCCAGGAGACATGATTTATGTCTTGGTTTTGCACCAAGACAGTCCAAGGGGGGATTATCACTTGAGGATTTATAATAATGCACAGAGTCTACTTTCTTGGTCATGTTATCTGTGCTCCTTAGCTGTGTACTAGCTTGCTCATCGCCATTGTTTTGAATCAAAGGCAAGGTTGTTTCATTTCCACACAGTCCATTTACCTCCACGTTTACTTCTAAGCGATGAATTTTTGTCTCCAGTACTGCAATCTTCTGCAGGAGGCTGTGGTAGTCATCTGTGGAGAGGGAAGGCATCTTGTTGCTAGTTAGCCTAGCGGTTAGCCCCTTTCCAGGCTATTGAGGCTGTTCGGTGCCCAGACGCTGTAATCAGGCTTCAGCTGTGTCTAGGCCACAGACACACGGAGCGCTGAGGATAAGGTAACTATAAAAATGTTGCTGTTTCTGTTAAGAACACTTTAGTCCTAATGATCTATAAGTGTCCAGAAGCTATCGCAGGTAAGCTCATAAGGAAAAAAGGGAAAAAATCAGCATAAAAATCAATAAAAATCAATAAAAGAAGCAAAGCATTTAAAGAGCAAAGAGATGAAGCGTCCACACTCACAAAAGGGGAGGAGAAAAACAAAACACAACTGTTTTAGATATTATCTAATATACATTTTGTAATTATCCTTATAATTACAAAATGTTTTATGTAAGATTTAAGTTTTGTGATTTAAATCTGACATCACAAAAGTATTTTGGAATTTGAATAATGTATTTTGTAACTGCAGTACACATAATACTGATTTTGAACAATTTTGTCCAGGTTCCTTGTCACCGGGGACTCCTTCAGCACCAAGCGTTCAGTTACAGAGTCGGTGTGTCAGATCACCCCCCAGGCAGCGACGGCCATCTGGGACTGTCTAGTGGACGACTTCATGGCTGTGCCTTCACCTGGAGACTGGCGGTCCATCACAGAGGGATTCCAGGAGCGCTGGAACTTTCCTCTGTGCTGTGCAGCTCTGGATGGGAAGCATGTCCAGACAAAGGCACCCCATATATCATATATTGCAACTGGCTGTTGGATTTCCTCACCGGAAGACCTCAAGCAGTGCGGGTCGGCAGTAATACATCCAGCACCATCATTTTAAACACGGGGGCCCCGCAGGGATGTGTGCTGAGCCCCCTCCTCTTCACTCTGCTGACCCATGACTGCACTCCATCACACAGCTCCAACCTCTTCATCAAGTTTGCGGACGACACAACGGTGGTGGGTCTCATTAGCAACAGGGATGAGACCGACTACAGAAGTGAGGTGAGACGCCTGGCCACGTGGTGTGCTGACAACAATCTCTCTCTGAATGTGGAGAAGACGAAGGAGATTGTTGTGGACTTCAGGAGAATGCACACCCAACATGCTCCTCTGACCATTGACGGAGCGTCTGTGGAGAGAGTGAGCAGCACCAAGTTCTTGGGTGTGCACATCACAGAGGATCTCTTCTGGACGTACAACACCTCAGCACTGGCCAAGAAATCACAGCAGCGTCTCTTCTTTCTCCGCAAACTAAGAAGAGCAGGAGCACCAGCCCCCATCATGTACACTTTCTACAGAGGCACCATCGAGAGCATCCTGTCGAGCTGCATCACTGTGTGGTTTGGAGCCTGCAATGCGTCCTGTCATAGAACCCTCCAACGCATAGTGAGAGCTGCAGAGAGGATCATTGGTGTCTCTCTCCCCTCCCTCCAGGACATTTACAGCACCCGTCTCACTAAAAAAGCCCTTTGCATAGCGGCTGATCCCACGCACCCAATGCAAAGCTTCTTCAAGCTGCTGCCGTCAGGGAGGAGACTGCGGAGTCTCCAGGCCAGGACCAGCAGACTGAAGGACAGCTTCATCCATCAGGCTGTCAGGAAGCTTAACTCCCTCCCGATTCTGCCCCCTCTCCCCTCTTCTCCTCCACAGTCTCACTGAACTCTGTCACACACGCACACACACACACACACGCACGCACACACACACACACACACACACACACACACACACACACACACACACACACACTCTCTCTGACTCACTCACTGGCCTGCACCAGTTACCAGTCACTTTGTGGAGCATTGGACTGCCATTACCTCATAAGACTTTGTTGTTACACTATCTCTTACCGTATACTACTAAATCTCCATTTGCACTATTTGCCTATTTTGCACCACTATGCCTCCTTACTTGAATATTGTATATTGTATATTGCATAGCTTTTTTTTTGTTACACGTAAAATTGTATTGTATTTATTTAAATTTTTACTTTTTAATTATTTTATTTGCATTTTTCTAATCACTAGGGTTTGAGAGTAACGCAATTTCTATTCTCTGTATGTCCTGTACATGTGGCAGAATTGACAAATAAAGTTGACTTGACTTGACTTGACTTGATATAGGAGACACACACATTGATATACACTAAATATTTATTTCATTTCTTTTTTGTGGTGCCCAAATTTATGCACCTGCTTGATTTTGTTTAAACAATTATTGCACACTTTCTGTAAATCCAGTAAACTTCTTTTCACTTCTCAAATATCACTGTGTGTGTCTCCTGTATGATATTTAACTGACATTTTTTATTGTAACAACCAACGATTTATACAGGAAAATAATGTCTATTAACAAGGTTGCCCAAACATTTGCATCCCACTGTATTAGTATATTTTGTCATTAGTATAATATGAAATAAATTCTACATTTGTCAAGTCGTGTGCCAACATTTGCTGTGTAGTAGAACTGAGACATTAGTCATTATAAAAATTTGAAATAATATTAGAATTCTCAAACAGAAAAACATTAAACATAAATATATAAAATATAAGAATTTCCAGAGAGAGACAGGAATAAAAAGGACCAGCTGCTCTCCAGAGCAGGAACAAGGCTGAGGAGGAAATGCTCCATTGGAGACTGGTGTGGACTCTTCAGGGATACCAGGATGGCCAGCTCCAGCGCCGATGGACCGTCCTGGGACCCGTCCTGGGACCCGTCCCTCATCTGCCTCGGAGCCGTCCTCCTCTGTGGGCCTGTAAAACAGCACAAAACACAAAGAAATGAGAAGGCTGCTACTAGATTTTAATTTCAACATTGAAAAAAAACAAAACCAAAAACAGGATATAATCAGATTGGTTGTAGATATTTAGTAAAGGTGATCACATGGTAATCCCACTGAGTAAAAAGTTATCAGTGCTTGCTGTACATATCTGTGGGTGCAGCAGCAGGAGCTCAGGGACTGGGGATGCTCTGCTGCAGAATCAGTTGGATCTATCAATACAGTATTAAATGTTAACAGGTTGAATATAATAATCATAGAGTAGACAGTGGTCCCTCATTTATTGCAGCAGGGGTTCTCAGAATAACTAGCCCCTGGTCACGCACTTTATACACCGTTTTCCCAACACACATGAACATTGGTCACAGTTCTCACAATTGATTCTCAAAGTGCAAACCTTTGTAGATTGCAAAACGTAAAAGTATTATTATGCCGCGGTTTGTCTTAATCTGCCCGCCACTTTCGTGCGCCTTTTTCCCTCGCGGTGCAGGTGTCTATTTCCGAATGAGGCTCATAGTTATGGGTGTTTTTGTGCTGTTTTTTCTATTGGACGTGATGGTTATCAAAACCAAACATGATAAATTTGGCAAGCGCAGGAGACACGACACGGAGATTTGTCAATCAGGCTGCAGAATGCAATGCTGTACTGTGCAATAAAAAATCAGCGAAAAAGCGAAGCAGTGACGGATGAACAGCGGGACCACTGTGTGCTGTTTATTAATAAACAATAAAATATATTCTTAAATGACAACATGCCTAAAAGCAGAACCGTATTTGTACGTCAGTGGGAAAATAGCGGTGGCTTGCTAGCTTTTGTGCGGCTTCCCCGGGTCAGTGAAAACTTTAGAGAAAACTTAAGAAAAATGAATGAACTTACCAGGTTGCCCGATCTCTTTACATATCTTCCTCCAAGCTCGGTCCTTTATATTCCTGTCTCGGTCCAGAAAGCAGCTGGTGTCGTACGGCTCCGGGTTGTTTGCTACGGCATTGATTAGCCTTCCTTCTATTGAAGAATAAAGGTCTTTGGCTGGATCTGCCCCTTTGAACTAGGTAACAGCCACGTCACCAGGCTCCTGATTGGTTGTCGCGGCGCGATTTGACGCTGGAGTTCAGATTTTTCCAACTCGAGCGGTGGACGCGAAACGCGTGTATGCACAAAATGCAACACAAAAACTCACGCGCGTGTTTTTTTCCGCGAGTCAAACGCCTGAAACGCGCTACACTCACGCGCGTTTCAGGCGTTTTCGCGACGCAAATCTGCTTCCGAATTTTCGCGGGAGCCGCAATCGCGGGTCATCGCGCCTTTCCATTGACTTTACATGTAAACCTGACGCTCTGCCTGCCTCTATCGCGTTCGGTGTGAACACACCGTAAGGCAGAATCGCTGGCCCAGTTTCTGGAAGCCTGGCTCAGAGAGGAGCTTAATATTAACATCAACCTCCAGATTCAACGCGCACACCGAGCATTAACCCCGAAACCGGCAGCGGGTCTCCCCCCAAGGTCAGTCGTTGTCAATTTCCAACAATTCACAACTAAAGAGATGATACCTAAAAAGGCATGGGAAAAGAAAATAGTCACTCTGGACGGAAGCAGGGTTTATTTTGACCACGACTACTCGGCGAGAATGGTGCAAGAACGTAAAGCGTACGTGAATATCAAAAAGATACTAAAGAAAGACTCCTCTCAGCAAGATGCGAATCCACTGGCCAAATGGAGTGAAAACTTATGGCAACGCGGAGGAGGCTGCTAACGACCTGCAAGCGAGAGGATACAACGTGGAAAAAGGGATAAACAGCCGGGAGAGAGAGAGCACCGAGGGACATCTGTCAATCGGGGCAGCGACATGGAAACCGGTCCGGCCCACGTATGCTGGTGTGGCTAGCAGGCGAGCTCGAGAGAGACTTCAAGAATTTCAGCATAACGATAACCATGCATGAGAGGCGTATAAGGAGACGTATAACAAGAAGATGGATTCACGGCGTGTCTGCTAGGTTTATATGGAAACATAAAGTTGGCTAGGGATGGACAGTACACAATAATGACTAGTATGAGTGTGACAATCTTTCGTGAGTCATATCTCATTACTGGAGGGGGGCCCTTTCAATATGAGAGACATACCCCCCAAAAACAAAGAGAGGAACAACAGGTGGGGAAGGTGGCTGGTACCTCTTTATTGAAGTCCTCTTATCTGTACATACTTAAACTAAGTTGTAACTTGTGGATGAAAATGTTTTGTTTAAACAAGGGTTCAATGGAGTGCCTGTGGGGGTCTCAAAAGATAGCCGGTAGATCACAAAAGGATAATGCTCACTGCACATGAAGAAATAAAGTGTATGTCCTTAAATGTTAATGGAATCTGTAACCCAGTTAAAAGAGCCAAGATTGTGACTAAACTGAAAAAGGAGAAGACATAGATAACTTTCCTACAAGAAACTCATTTATCAAAAATAGAACACAAAAAATTGAGGAAATTTGGGTTCAAAAACACCCTTTACAGCTCTCATACAAACTCTAGGAAAAGAGGGGTTGCAATTCTCATAACTAATTCCCTTAAGTTTCAATCTCACAAAGAAATAAAGGATAAGGAAGGTAGATATGTCATTGTCAAGGGTGTGATTAATCAAACAATGGTCACATTGATGAATGTGTATGCCCCCCCTGAAAGTAATAAGGAATTCTTTAAATTGATTTTTGATATTCTTGTGCTAGAAACAGAAGGTATATGCATATGTGGAGGAGATTTTAATGTGATATTAGATAGTGACTTGGACACAACCAGCCTGAAGAAAAATAAAAATTCAATTCCAAAATTAGTAAGATATACATTGGAAGACACTAACTATTTTGATGTCTGGAGAGCTTTGCATCCGCTACAGAGGAATTATAGTCATTATTCAGCAACACATTATGTATATTCAAGAATAGACTACTTCTTTATGCAAAAAGGGACAGAGATATAATAACAGATTGTTGGATTGGAGTGGCAGATGTGTCGGACCATAGTGCTATCTACTTAAAAATCTATCTTAAAGGTAGACCAAAAAACACAATATGGAGATTAAATGTGGGGCTATTAAACAATAAATCTGTGGTAGAACAAATACAAAAAGATGTCAAAACTTATTTAGAAGAAAATGACAATGGTGAAACCGATCCAATTATTCTATGGGACTGTTTGAAGGCAGTTATACGTGGGAAATTAATCGCAATATCAAGTAACCTTAAAAGATAAAGAATGAAGCAATATAATGAATATGTGGATGAATTGTCACAATTGGAGAATAAACACAAACGCAAGGTAGATGTCAAGATACAACAACAAATGAAAGATATTAAGAAGAAAATTAATAATTTACTCTTATATGAAATGGAAGTAAAAGCAAGATATGTAAAACAGAGCTACTATGAATCAGGCCCTAAAGCTGCATGGCTATTGGCAAGACATTTAAAAAAACAACAGGCAGAAACAAAAGTCAACAAATTGTATAATTCTAAGACAGAACAAATGACACATAACCTAGAAGAGATAGAAAGTATCTTTACCGATTATTATGAGGACCTGTATCTACAAAATGCACCTACTAATAATGGCCTAAATGATATTAAAACATTTTTAGACTCCTTAGATCTACCCTCTATTGGAACAATACAAAATGATCGCATGACAGCACCAATAACGATAGAGGAGATTCAGAAAGCGATTGGAAAATTACGAACAAACAAGGCACCAGGCAGTGATGGGTTTCCTGCCGAATGGTAGAAGAAATGTGGAAAAGACTTGATACCCTTACTCCACCAGACTCTTAATTGGACTCACACTAAACATGTGATTCCGCCCTCTTGGAGGGAGGCAATAATCACGGTGCTGCCAAAACCACAAAAACAAAGAGAATACTGCCAAAATTACAGGCCTATATCAGTGTTAAATGTTGATTATAAAATCTATACTACAATCCTATCAAATAGGCTCCAGTCGTTTATACCAGACCTGATAGATGAGGACCAAGCAGGTTTTGTCAAAAATAGACAGGCACAAGACAATATTAGAAGGACCCTACACATCATACACCAAATACATAAAGACAAGATACCGGCTGCATTGATAAGTTTAGACCAGTGTTGGTCAAGTTACTTGAAAAAAGTAATCAATAACTAATTACTGATTACTCCCCCAAAAAAGTAATCCCGTTACTTTACTGATTACTTATTTTCAAAAGTAATTAATTACTTAGTTACTTAGTTACTTTTTAAAAACACGATTTACAACCTGAAGTGGTGATAAAGCTTTAAGCCCAATTCTACTTTTTCTGCATAATACATCATACAAAATGTAATCAAATGGAAAAGTCTCTTTTTAAAACTTGTTTTATTAGTTTTAATCTTTTAACTTTATGCATCAAGCAAAAATTTAATTATATGCAACATTCTCTGACTTGAAGAAATTAGTTTAAACCTATTTTCTACACATTCCAGCACATAAAATAAAATATTTTTTGTGTTTACACTCACTCTTTCAAATAGATGCAAGTAAAACACAGCAGAAAATAAATAAAGTCAAAGACTCAGCGGTCCTGTTGCTCTATTTTCACCTGTAAAGCAGGACTGGGGGTAGGCGGAGGTTTACCCTGGTGCAGGTGTGCTGCGGTCAGTTGAAGAATCCGTGAGTTTCTCTGTGAGTTTCCCATTACGTCGTTGCGCACTCGGTGCTTGCTTGAAAGTTTAGGGGTTTTTTTCGCTGTAAAAAGTTTTCTTCCCACGCACAACGGACGCTAATGGTTTTGTCACTTTTTATGGAATCAAACCCAAAATAAGGTCAGTACTTCCACGCTTTAAACGCTGCACGCTCATACTCTCTCCCACAATCGATATGTGATCCATTGTTGATCTGCACACAGCTGTTGTCACCAACGGCGCACTCGCTTACGTCACTGTCATGAGACATTCTCGCAAAAAAATCACGGTTTTAGTAACGCAGTAACGCAGCGTTCCTACGGGAAAGTAACGGTAATCTAATTACCGATTTTGCAATAGTAATCCCTTACTTTACTCGTTACTTGAAAAAAGTAATCAGATTACAGTAACGCGTTACTTGTAACGCGTTACTGCCCATCTCTGGTTTAGACGCAGAAAAAGCCTTCGATCGAGTCAGCTGGGACTTCCTGTACCTAACCATGGCAAAGTTCGGGTTCACTACGAAATCAATCCAATGCATTAAATCTCTCTATAACAAACCGACTGCAAGACTAAAAGTTAACGGCTCATTGACAAAGACATCCCAACTAGAGAGAGGAACTAGACAGGGTTGCTGTTTGAGTCCAACCTTATTTGCCTTGTATATTGAGCCATTGGCACAAATGATTAGACAAGACTCCCTAATAACAGGAATAGAAATCAATAGACAAGAGCATGTAATTAGTCTGTTTGCTGATGATGTGTTGATAGCCCTGAAAAACCCCACAAACTATTTTATGCAGCTTACAGAAATGTTAGGAAAATTTGGTACGCTTTCTGGCTACAAAGTAAATATACTTAAAACTCAAGTTCTAATGTTTAATTGTATACCAACTCAAAATCTTAAGGAATGGGAAATACAGTGGGAGGCAAAAACCCTTAAATATTTAGGTATAAATATAACCAAAAACTATGCCAAACTATATCAAAGTAACTATGGACATATAAATAACAGGATAAGGCAGGATATGGAAAGATGGAATACATATCCGTTAGGATTTAGTGACAGGATAAATGTGATAAAGATGAATATCTTACCACGATTGCTATATTTATTCCTCTCTCTTCCGATAAGCATACCTCAAACCCAATTCTCAGAATGGGATAAGTATATATCTAGATTTGTCTGGGAAGGCAAGCGGCCAAGGGTACGATACACTACTTTACAGCTTACTAAGGAGAAAGGAGGAATGTCGCTTCCTAATTTAAAAGAATATTTTCGTGCTGCACAGATACGCCAGATAACATATTGGTGTAGTGATGATTACGGGGCTCGCTGGAAGGATGTGGAGCTCTCCACACTCAATGTCCCAATTCAAACAAACATGGGTATAAAAAAGATCCCTGAATACGTAACTAAAGACCAAGATAGGAACCCAATAATATCCTTTACATTAAATGTATGGTATGATACAGTAAAGGAGTTCAGGATTGGCAAAGAGCTTGGTTTGCTAAAATGGATAGCCTTCGATGAAGAATTTAGACCAGGAAAATTGGATCTTGGTTTTAAAAATTGGAATGAAAAGGGAATCACAGCAATTTGTTTATTAATCAAAAAAGGAGAAATTAAAACTTTTGAAGAATTAAAACGGGAATACAACTTAAAAAACAAGGATTTCTACAGATACTTACAGGTGAGAGATTACTTTAATAAAAACATAAAAATAGAGGAAGACAAAATCCATCCTATTATAAAAATAATTATACTGGCATATAAAAGTGTTATTCCAAAAACAGTGTCTACCCTATACAAATGTTTGATGGAATCAAGACAGGAATCAACTGTATATGTTAAAGTAAAATGGGAAAGAGAGCTGAATGAAGAAATCACTGAGAGGGTGTGGTATGAAACATGGAAAGAACATAAGAATACAACTCACTCATTGAGGTGGAGAGAATTCATCTGGAAAAATCAAATTCGCTATTTTATTACACCTAAGATTAAAAATAAACAAACCAATACACAACAACAATGTTGGAGGCTGTGTGGATGGGATGAACCAGACCATACACACATTTTCTGGAAATGCAGAAAAATTCACACTTTCTGGGTTAAAATTCATTCGGCTCTCTGTGCTGTATTAGGTTATATAATTCCTAGAACCTGCCTTGTTTTGTATCTAGGGTACTTGGAAGGTACTGTAGATGTAAAGGATCGTTACCTGGCTAAGATTCTTCTTTTGGCAGCAAAAAAGGCCATCACCAAAAACTGGCTTAAGACAGAAACACGAGGAAAGCAGCAGTGGGTAGCAATTGTGGAGGACATTATGGAGATGGAGAACCTTACATATAAACTGAAATTAAAGGAAGAACGCTTTTTGAAGGACTGGGGAAAATGGTTGACGTACAACGGAAGGGAAAAAAAAAGACTGAACTGAATGAAGATGGGCATACAAAAAAAAAAAAAAAAAAAGTGAAATGAACGATGGAAATGTTTGACACCACAGGCATGTTTCCTTTTTTTTTTCTTTTGTTTTACTTTATCTTATTTTTCTAATTATTATTCTAAATGTAGTTATATTTTTATACATATATATATTTGTTTGTTTCTTTTTCTTTCTAATTTCACTGTCTTGAGTTTGTGACTCTCTTTGTATTCTGTTACTCTGAAGAAACTGTATGCGTAATGGACAGGTGAGTTGTTCAAATAAATAAAATAAAAAGTAAAAAAAAAACAAAAACTGAAGGCTCTGCCTCCCATTCTACTTTTAAATACTCTAGGAACAACAGTAGGCCTGCAGTGTGAGAGTGAAGTGCTCTAATAGGGTGATATGATACTATAAGGTCATTAAGATAAGATGAGGCCTGATTCTTTAAGACCTTGTATGTGAGGAGTAGGATTTTGAATTCAATTCTGGATTTAACAGGAAGCCAATGACGGGAAGCCAAAACAGGAGAAATCTGCTCTCTCTTTCTAGTCCCTGTCAGGACTCTTGCTGCAGCATTTTGGATTAGCTGAAGACTTTTCAGTGAGTTTTTAGGGCTTCCTGATAATAGTGAATTACAGTCATCCTGCCTGGAAGTAATAAATGCATGAACTAGTTTTTCAGCGTCACTCTGAGACAGGATATTTCTAACTTTAGAGATGTTTCACATGTGGAAGAAAGCAGTCTTACAAATTTGTTTAATATGTGCGTTGAGGGACATGTCCTGGTCAAAAATGACTCCAAGGTTCCTCACAGCGTTACTGGAGGCCAAGGTAATGCCATCCAGAGTAAGAATCTGGTTAGATACCGTATTTCTAAGATTTTTAGGGCCGAGTACAATAACCTCAGTTTGATCTGAATTAAGAAGCAGAAAGGTAGCGGCCATCCAGGTCTTTATGTCTTTAAGACATTCCTGCAGTTTAACTCATTGGTGTGTGTTATCTGGCTTCATGGACAGATAAAGCTGGGTGTCATCTGCATAGCAGTGAAAATGTATGCTATGTCTTCTAATGATGCTGCCTAAGGGAAGCATGTATAATGTAAACAGAATTGGTCCTAGCACCAAACCCTGTGGAACTCCATAATTAACCTCAGTGTGTGGAGAGGACTCTCCATTTACATGTTGTGATATTATTCTGTTATTATATGTTACCTTATATATGTAATCAAAGTAGTTGAATTAGAATACTGCTGTAGATCATATTATACCCTTTAAAATAGAGTGTGTGATCTGTATGTAGTTTAGTTCTCATTATACTTTTGAGTTAACAGAACATATTCACATATTAGTTCATTAGATAAAGGTGCATCACTCTGTATCCTTGATCTGCTGGGAATGTGTTACACTGTTTTCTTGACATGCTTAATTGTTGAATCATGAAGAGAAGGTTGTAAGCAGGAGACTCTGTGTCTAAAGACAGGGGAGATAGACAGACCACATTCCACACCCCCACCTTACAGAAAGCAGAGAAACAACTGCCGAGGTCATAACTTAGGCGCTGTAACAGAGAAAAAATGTGATGTTTTGGCTTTTACGACTAGCTGGGGGCCACTAGAGACTATAAAAAGCTGAGCAACCCGTCACCATTTTGAGACATGTGCCTGACCCTCTGGTAGCATCTCTCCCGTCCGGACGTTGTAATGCTCTGACTGTTGAATTGTATGCAAATAAATGATTGTTGATTGAGCATATATACACCGAGTATTTGTCCTTCCTTCAGCCCAAAGATTCAAAGAACTGCGTGTTTTCAACAACTTGGTGCCGTGTGACCCGGATCTTTGGTGTGCTGAGGAGGTGTAGATTTGACCTTTGGTGAGATCGTGGGGCAAAGTGAACAGAAGGCCGGCCTAAAACAGAAAGGTAAGCACAGCCTGTTGTATTATAAATACCAAATGTGCATATTGGGCTTTCCAAATTAATCTGTTCACTGAGTCACATGTATTTTCACAGTAAATTTGTCGGTGTCTGGTTTTTGGCGCAAGATACTAACAACATAAGTTGAGGCTGAATTCCAGTGTGTTAAATAAACTGCTTCTACCGAGAAACTAATAAGACACTACGTTGAGCTAGTTGCAGTAAACTGCTTCTACCGAGAAACTAATAAGATACTACGTTGAGCTAGTTGCAGCCACTTTACCTTCCACATTTAATTTTGTCTAATACTGGCTTCTGTAGCAATAATACATTAGAATTTCTTCTGAAGACGCGGCCATTAGTTCAGTACATTGAAGTCGAGGTTTGTTTATTTTGTTTATGGTGTCAGTGACGTCCTGGCTTTTGCCGGCTATGAAATAGAAGTTGATTTAAGGACAAGCAGATGCTGGCTTCACGGTGCGGTTAAACACTGGCAACGCGAGAGCGAAACACGTCCGTAGGTTTGGTTTATGATACGGCGTGTTCCGGTGATATGCGGCCGTGAAGTGCAGTAGTGGTTGGTGCTAATTTTAGTACATTGGATAGAGGTTTTGACGGTGGTTTGTGGCGTCAGTCGAGTATAAAGGGCTGCGGTCATAATACAAAGTAAAAATTAAGTACATAGCAACACCTGGTTTATGATGTCAGGTATAACTTCGGGGATGCAAGCATCACTTTTATGATGCGACTTTGCCCCGTGGTGGCGGTCATAATCGCAGAGAAAGGGGTATTTTGGTCTATGGTGCAGTGTGCTTTAAGAAGATCTAATAGTTGAGCTCAGAGGTTTCTGTGTAAAATTCCCGCTGAGGAAAAGTGTTGTGTGTGAGTGTGACAGCGCGCTCTGGGTGAGAGAGTGTGTGTGAAGCTGCGAGGCGCGCTCTGGGTGCTGTCTTGTGGGTGAAGCGCGCACTGAGGGAGAGTGTGACTGAGGCGCGCTCTGAGTGTGTTTTGTGTGGAGTGTGAAGCGTGAACACAGTGACAGTGACGGTTAATGTGTTTGATTAGGAGGACATTAGAGCAAATACACATTTTAGGATCAAAGGTTGATGCCTAGTGTACCTGTGGAACTTTGCCCTAGGAGTGGCGACCCTCCTGTCCGGGGACGCTTGGCCAGGACCGGCGGCGTCCGGGTGCCGAGGTGGTGACTTGGGGAGGTGAGGGCCCCCGCATAGCCACGGAAATAACACTGGAACGACCGTGTAATCACGGGTTCACATTTATTTCCGGACTAGAACAAGACACATTTTGCGAACAAACGTTGAGTCTAGATTTAGTAAAGAAATATAAAAAGGTTGAATTCCTCGTTTCAGTGGTTGAAATTGTTGTGTGCCTGTCCCCTGACGAGTGTGAAATTAAAATAAAGAGGGAATTTGGAGCCACATAGAGATAGACGGGCATAATTGGGTGTATTACTCTGTGGTGTAATAAAAATAAAAAGGAGAGATAGTAAGAGGTGTGCAGTGGAGACTTATGGAGGAGTAGAGAGAGGAATGTGTTGGGAGACTGGCGTACAGTTTACGCTGTCAAGGTAGGCGTGTTGCCTGCTTATCGGTTTAAAAGTGATGAAAATGAAATTAAAATAAATCTCTTAGTGTGTTAATACAGGAAGCTGCGGACCTGGACCAACTGCCCCCACAAGCACAGCGGCCGAAGCAAAATTATAGGTAATGGGAACCACACCCAGTACGAATCAGCAGCTGCGAAAAAGACAGCAGCGAGGAGAGAATTAGAGGAGAAATTAAGAGAAGTTTTAACACATAAAATTGGGGCCAACGGACTTGTGGAGGTTGGGAAGGCGTCCGGAGCATCACAACAAAAAGGTGAAACAAAACACACACAAGCAGAGAAATCTGAGAGAAAGGCTCCTTTTAAGGTAACGCCTAGTTTGAGAAAAGATAAAATTAACCTGCTTTTATACAAATGCACATACACGCAAGGAAGAAACAGCTTACACCCATGAACACGTGAAGATTTTCCAGCAAGGTTAAAGAAAAATTAACATACTTAAATGATGAAGTCTATACATTACTGACAAAGAAACCCTCTGGGTTGCAGGACAACAATTTAACAAAAAAAAAGAACACTGGTCTAACCAACCAGGCAAGACACAACAAATTTAGTGGTTAAAAGATTCAAATTGTGACATGTTTTCTGTTGATTGATTAATAAAAGTGATTACTGAATGAAAGAAAGTTCCTTTTTTGGGCTTTTAAACATGATCTTAAGAATTTTAAAATATACCGGTGTTGTCCTGTCAACTTGGTGGGTTAGGAGTTGATTATATCGGGAGAAAAAAAAAAAAAAAAAAAAAAGGGGAGAGAAGGCTGACACAGGGCCTGGCCCCATTGCCTCCCCTCTGAATAACACAGCCAACACAACATCATTTTCCTGTTCGTTTGTTTTTGTTTTTTGTTTGTTTTTGTTTTGTTTTGTTTTTGTTTTTTCTATACATATTTAATTACAGGCTGCTTTGCCGGCCCTGAAAGCCGAGGCTGACTGGACTCCTGCTCTCCCCCATACGTGACACTGACCAAATGCTGCAACAGCTGGACCCACAACAACGACCTGAGAATGTCAACAGACCTGCAGGAATGTGATCTCATGCAGCTGAGACGGAGAGCACTAAACCTAAGGCCCGTTTCACTACACGGGGGAAAATTCCCAGACTGCGTCAGCTGACAGAGCTGTGACGAGACGCCCGCCAAGCCCGAATGAAAAGTAAGGCCGAGCGAAAGAATGCTGACCTTGATAACTTTGCATTCACACTGTGCAGGACAGTGATGGACCAACACGGATGATCGGGTGGCGAAAAAGGGCGTGACCGAGACAGGAGGAGTAACTGAGGTCAGAAGGCACCTCAGAATGGACAAAAACACAGAAGAAGATGCAGGTTTCACCTGCGGTGAACATCGACACTGGAGAAAGGACTGCCCCAATTGGGGTCAGAAACAGGACGGACTGAATTTTGAGCAGCAGCAGCAGCAATGGTCGCAAACAAACTGAAAAAAAAAAGGAGGGGGGCAGGACCCCAGGGCACGCTTCAGGCCGTGGTTTACCCAGAACACCAGAACAGGAAAGTGATGAACACAAACACCCACACAAACACACACATCTACATGCACTGACTCACAATGAAGAGAAACACACACACACACACACACACACGGGAATGTTGATTCACTGAGAAGTGAGGCACACACATACACATGCACACGCTTGTGCAATGAAGAGTGATCCACACGCACACACACATACACGCTGATGCAATGAAGAATGCTTTGCTTATGCTGATATGCAAAATGCTGCACACAAACATCCCAATGCATAATTTTTATGAGGAGCCATTGATTACCATTAAATACTTAGAATGTGTTATATGTCACCCAGAGGGCATTTATGTAGATTTTAGGAATAAGGTCTAAAAAAGTTTGGTTATGAAAACAATGTCTGTGCGTGATGTCTGTTTATGGCTCAAGGCCTTGACTGAATTCTTTGCTGTGCTTCACACAGCCCTGATGAGGAACAGTGGCACAGAGTGAAAATGATGAATTAATAGTGTAAGTTTTAGGTCGGAGTACGGCATTTTCTGTGATTGAGTTTTAATTCAAGGAGGAACAAAAGGTGTTACGGCACCTGAGGTTCTCATTCCCACACAATATTGTCCCGGCAGGAAGCAAAATTTTCCTGTGAATTTCTGGTTGATTGTTTGGTTTTGTTTAGCGCTAGCTTGATTTTATCAGTGAGCTTTGGCTTGTGTTCTTTCTCGTAAGCGAGAGAGGGATAGTTTTATGCTTGGACATGTCTGCAACGGGCCCTAATTTGTGTTATTTTAGTAGTATTTTGTTGGTTATGTCTGTTTTCGTTTTTGGTACAGTGCACTGGAGAAAAAACATCTGAGAGGTGTGATCCACCGGTGGTGATATGTTGATATTTTGTGAGTTCATGATTTAACAATCAGCTCTTTAAACAAGGCCTGAAAGATTGAAATTTAAAGCGCTATGAAATATTCTTACAAAAACAGTTGCAAAGTGTGCTTCTCCATGATTGTAATTGGCTTGGGAGAAAATTCACTTATAGGGAACACTGAGAAGTTCTGAGTCTAAAAGGATTGCACCGAGTCAATCCGGCCCAAAAAAAAAAAAAAAAACAACAAGGAATTGTTTTCCTTTAAAGTGATGACGTCATCTTGCTGGTGATGGAGGCTCGAATAGGTTGCGCGGGAGACTCCATTATCAGCAACATCTGGTATGAATGTGTATGGAGGTATGCATGTGAATGGACTGTGATGGACTGACGACTAAAAGTTTTGACTGACTTGATACTGAGACAATGACTGCACCCACTTTAGGATTAGTAAATGCCAATAAACAATTCATAAACAATTCACCCAGCCGACAAGAGAAGGGTGGATGCTTCGCTTTGTTTTGTTTTGTTTTTTCAGGAGCAGGAGGATAAGAGAGACTGGAGGAGGAGACTCTAGCTTCACATAAGTATGAACTGCAGACTTAACACTGTGGTTGCTGATTTTGAGTTACTGATGTTTGCATTAAGAAAACTGTGCTATATTAGCTGTGTTTTGATTAAGGTATCATGTTATATTATTGGAAATGCCAAATGCTACAGTGGAGATAACTATTGATATCACTCATGACTGGAACATGTTATTATTAACCATAGCAGGCCACTGTAAAAAGTCAATTAAATTTTATAGAGGAAAATCGCCAAAATTGAACAATACCTATGAATGACTGGCCACATTCAGAATAGAGATATGCAATAATAAACATTGGTCCACGTGATTTAGGTTCTCACTTGAAATAGTAAGTTATTAAATGTAGAATATAATCGACAGGGACATTTGATAGGATGTGGTACTGCAAAAGAACAAGAGCAAAGTAAATAAAGAAAATATTGTGTTTAGTTTGGATAAATTCAAATTAAAATGTATCATTACACTCAGAGGATCAATATGAAATAAAACATATGCAAAATTTGTAGGAAGTACATGACTGATAACTGTTCTGTCCTGAGCGTTTGTTTCTAGAGCACCCACTTGACCACACCAACAGTTTCTCGCCACCGAGGAGGGGTACTTGCAAAAAGAATAAAATAAAAATCTGAGTTTAACAAAACATTTTAAATGTAAATATCAAGCTTACCTTTCTTTTTCCATGAAATGTGCTTGTGGGCACGCCAGCCATTTTGAAAAGGTGGGCAAAGCAATTGGCAAGGCCACACCCCCACACATGTGATATAATTTTAAAGGTACTGTTGTCCTCTCTAAGAAACATCAGGACTTAGAGGAGTGGCAAGTAGAGTATGCGAGCTACAAGCAAAAACTAAAATGTGTACTACAGTGTGCAAAAATGAAATACTGGGTCATCAGGGGGACATGAGGGACATTTATAAAACTAAAAGTCCCACTAACCTTAAAGTGCACTTGAGAAGCCTACACAAGAAGGTTAACCTAGCTTACCTAGAAGACCTCATCAGGGGGAGCACACTCCCCCTCCTTGAAGAGCTCACCCACTCAACCCGCATCCCCAGAAAACAGCTAACCCCAGATAAGGCAGCGTGATGTATCCCGAGACAACAGGACTGGGACATCTAAATAAAGGTGTGAAACAATCGCCTTTAAAAGATTATCAATTCACTTGAACCAAAATTAGGACCACTCGGTGCAGCAAGAGTAAATAGTTATTAGTCTCAACACCCAAGGATAACCAGAAGAGCATGATTGATATGATGGAACTGGGATTTTGTTACACTTAATTTTTGCAAAACACAAATAAAACTAAATTGAAACTAAGGATTTTCAGAAAATAAAAACTACACTAAACTAGCAAAGAATTGGTAAAAACTAATATAAACTGATGAAAATTGCAAAACTATTACAACCCTGGTGCAGAGATTGGCAAATCTGACCAGGAAACGTTATAAAATGGATTGTCAGGATAGTCAGCGTTAAAGCCACTTTTGACAGTCCATACTAGGATGGCATTGGACATCTTCGGGGCAGAAAAGGGTTGGTGTGACCAAGGTGTGGTTTGGCTTGTTGTATGTACATTTCAAAATGTTACAGCTCTGGATGGACCAGTTACCAGGGCATGGAAGGATGACAGACTTTATTACATGAGGAGAAGGGACATTTTCGGGATCGAAGATCCTCAGGGATGACAAGGCTGGAGCAACGGTACTCGAGAGAAGAATTTCTGATACTTTCTGAGATATGATGTCACTAACCTTCTCTTTTAATTGTCTAGCTCCAATGAATTGACACATGGGAGTGTGTCAAAAAGGGGGAGTTGAGTCCGAACATCAAACAATGGTTTTATGAACATCTTATGACGTTATTTCTGTGTTTAATAATTTAGCTATGGTAAAACTTAAGCTTATAATGTGTTAGACTTAGAAAGGGTTCACTAATTTTTTGATTTCTTTTACACACACATAGATTATGATTAGAATAGGTCCTGAACATAATATTTTAAACCAAATTTGAATCATTAGAAGAACAATGGATAACAATATTAGATTATCAAGGCTAGGGAGAGAGGTGTTTTGGTTTTCTGTCTCTTGCAGAGAAAGGAACAGACACCAGACGGGGACCCGGAGATGTGAGGACCCTTCACAGCAGGGACAGATGTAGGGACTGCCGAGACAGCAACTGGGGTCAAGTGTCATGACGTTTGGGCTCCTGGAGAAGATGGATCCCACAAACACAGCAATAACCATGAAGGGGTTGGCGAAAACCAGGAACACCAGACCAACGAGGTTCGAGAGGCTCTTGGCAAAAAGGGGGACACGGCGGTGACCCCAAAACACACAGATCCTTGTTTGAAATCGCAATAATCCCCAGAACTGTGCAATGACTAAAGGGTGGTCTAACCCCGGAGGACGAAGAAAGAAGCTGAGAATCACCCAACTGGAAGACACTGGTAGCTGCAGCAATAAAAATAAAGGTTAAAAGCTCCTTAGACAGAGGTTCTAGTCTAAGTACATTTGAAAGGTATAAGGGGGCATTAAAATGGGAGTGGAAAACTGGAGCACCAAAATAAAGCTGTGGGAAAATGGGGAGTGATGGGAGAGTCATCTGTAACTGCTGTTATGGTTGTAAATCTAACTTTGCTTGCATCTGAACTGCGTGAACACAGAGGTCATCCCCCATATGGTCCACCCGTTAAAGGGGACAGAGGGCCTCAGGATCAAGAAAACCTGGACCTTGCAACGCTGAAGTGCTTGTTATTAGTGATCTCTTTAATGAGAGATCAAAAGAGGGTATTGTGATATTATTCTGTTATTATATGTTACCTTATATATGTAATCAAAGTAGTTGAATTAGAATACTGCTGTAGATCATATTATACCCTTTAAAATAGAGTGTGTGATCTGTATGTAGTTTAGTTCTCATTATACTTTTGAGTTAACAGAACATATTCACATATTAGTTCATTAGATAAAGGTGCATCACTCTGTATCCTTGATCTGCTGGGAATGTGTTACACTGTTTTCTTGACATGCTTAATTGTTGAATCATGAAGAGAAGGTTGTAAGCAGGAGACTCTGTGTCTAAAGACAGGGGAGATAGACAGACCACATTCCACACCCCCACCTTACAGAAAGCAGAGAAACAACTGCCGAGGTCATAACTTAGGCGCTGTAACAGAGAAAAAATGTGATGTTTTGGCTTTTACGACTAGCTGGGGGCCACTAGAGACTATAAAAAGCTGAGCAACCCGTCACCATTTTGAGACATGTGCCTGACCCTCTGGTAGCATCTCTCCCGTCCGGACGTTGTAATGCTCTGACTGTTGAATTGTATGGAAATAAATGATTGTTGATTGAGCATTTATACACCGAGTATTTGTCCTTCCTTCAGCCCAAAGATTCAAAGAACTGCGTGTTTTCAACAATGTACAAATTAGAGTCTATTAGATAGATATGATACAAACCACTGCAGCACAGTACCTGTAATACCTACAGCATGTTCTAATCGCTCTAATAGGATATTATGGTCAACAGTATCGAATGCTGCACTAAGGTCTAGCAGGACAAGCACAGAGATGAGTCAACTGTCAGAGGCCATAAGAAAATCATTTGTAACCTTCACTAAAGCTGTTTATGTGCGGTGATGAGCTCTGAAACCTCACTGAAACTCTTCAAATAAGCCATTCCTCTGCAGATGATCTGTTAGCTGTTTGACAACTACTCTTTCAAGGATGTTTGATATGAAAGGAAGGTTGTAGATTGGCCTATAATTAGCTAAGACTGCTGGGTCTAGAGATGGCTTTTTGAGTAAAGGTTTAACTACAGCCAGCTTGAAGGCCTGTGGTACATAGCTGATTATTAGAGATAGGTTGATCATATTTAAGATCGAAGCATTAATTAATGCACTGCAAAAACTCAAAATCTTACCAAGTATATTTGTCTTATTTCAAGTCAAAATATCTAATCACACTTAAAATAAGCCATAATCAGCTAAAGAGTAATGTTTCAGTGAGATATAGGAACTTGTTTTTAGACAGTGCATCTTGGATATCTTGTTAAGTGAAAAACTCTTGAAAACATATTGTTTTGAGTCATATCTCACACGAAACAAGCTTTTTTGGCATTTCATAAACGTTTTAAGCTGCTGTGTTATTTGTAAAAGATTTATCATCTTGTTTCAAGAAATAGACCTAACTTGAATCAGGACATCAAATCTACTTTATTGAGAACTGCAGGTTATATCATGCCCAACATTGCATTATTATGAGTCTTAGTATCTTAAGCACAGTGTATTTATTTTTCTTACATACCAGTCAAACCATATCAATGTGACATTGAAAAAGAGGCAAAACACTGAAATTGTTTCCCTCTCAGTTGTGTTGCACTGAACAGATTGCGCCAAAAGTAAAATAAAAAGTAAATAGAACAATTTTTTTGCCAGTCTTTAAAAACCTTATTTCAGCCCACATATTTACAAAAGACTCAAGAATAATGTTTGATGATGTCAGTTAGATCATACTTCACTGGAATGTACTTGCTGTTATTAAAGTTTACATAGTGGTACGCTGTATAATCAACAAGATTTCCAGCATCCACAAAAATATTTGCCTGAGCTAGACAGGGAACTTCTACCTCATAAGCTAAATATTGATCATTCCACCCAACTGTAGAGAGAGGCTGGCATTCAAAACAATACACAGATGCATTTACAATATAGATGTTTTTAACAAGTGCAAACTCTGGAGCATCATTTATGACATCAGAAATAACCAAAGATTTTTCACATGAATGTATATTTCCATGTAGCATAATCCACTGTACAGAAACTACATGTTCAACTTGCTCAATGAAGTCTTTAATCTTGCCTTCTACATAATGAACATTTTTCACCTCTTTGGCTGGACCCATGTCGACTTCACTTGAAAAAATGGGATGTTTCTCAAGCACGTTCTGACTACATTCATAAAGTTGGTTGTGCTTCACAAGAGATTTACAAATATTCTTAAAACTACTTTTCAGAGCCCACTGCTTGAAGAAACAATGTTTTGACTCAAAACGCATACACATATGCCTCACTGTAGGACCAAGAGCCTTAATCTGAGAAGGAAGATGCAGTAAATAATGCTGTTTAGGTATAATATTTTCATCTGGAAACAGTTGTTTGAAATGTTTTAAATGCTGCTCTATTAAAAGCTTCAATCTGGAGAGAGTTGAGACAGCAATAATAGGTGAAAACAGAATTTTTATGATCTCTAACATGTTACGTAGCATTTGTGTGTAATGATTTTCTCCAATTTTGTCCATAAGAAATGGAAGGATCTTCAACAAAACCAGCATCTGCCCAGCTGACTGTTTCAATTTATTGTCATTTGATGACAGCGTACTGACAGATATGGGGCAAGTCTTATCCCTCACATCAACAGGAGAATAAGGGAAACACAAAATTGCACTATTGAATGAATCTAAGTTCATTTGCCCTGAAAGCACAAGATTCTTTAAAACACATTTGATTTCATATGGGGCAACGCCTTCAAGGATAACATGCATGATGTCTTGCGGGGTTTGATTGATTATATCAACGTGAGGAGATTCTGTTAACTTGCTTCTCCTGTTTATACCATACGTTATTTTTAGTTTGTCTTTCAGAAAGTCCATACTTGCCTTCAATGTCATTACATTGCCTGTTATGACTGGCCATGGTCCTTTTAACAAAAAAATCTTCATTAAATTTTTCCTTCATGTCTTCAAAGTGGCATTCGCAGTGCCTGCATTTACTGTAGGCAAAACCCACTCCTTCCTTAAATCCAGCCACTTCATGCTGAGCTAGAGTGTCTCCACACACAGATATGAGTGCCCCATGAATTGTCCTCTCACCCCTTGCAGTGACAACTTGGACACCATCACACAGCTCAATTAAGTCACGGTTAATCCTCTCAAATATCTCATCTATACCACAACGGGAAAGATCTTTTGATTTTACCATGGCAAGCAGACGAATAGCAGGAAGTCTTGATCTGTACTTAGGGCTGATGTTACCTAAGGTGTAATAAATCAATAACAGCTTGTTCTTGTTTGCCCTAGATCCAAGAGGATTGCATAGTTCAATTTCATCTGTATATAAAATCAACTGTAATGCTGTAGGGACTTTAATAAACAGTGGGTGCCACTTAAAAATGTCTCCATCAATGAAATCATGAAGAAAGCCATCCTTGCATGGCTTTGGCCTCTCATCAATCATTGCAAGCATTCTTGGATGTGATAGCAGCTGCTCCAAACTTTTCACCAACGGTATGTAATGAAAACAATGGTCTTTAATGGCAAGAACTCTGGAGTCTCCACGCTTCGAATAACAGACTGTTTGTTTTGTGAGAATAATCTCTGGTTCAACTGGTTTTAACAGTTCTTTGATAGTCTTGTCCTGCAAATGGGTGGAAGCAATTTGAGTGAAAGGGTCAACAAACTGGTCAAATACCACCACTGCATCACTCTTTAGTTGATCCAGGTCTCTCAATCATGTCACTCATTTGTTGTTTTAGGTGCTCCAATAATACGGCCTGATATTGCTGGATTCCACTCACGATGTGGTTAACAGCTCTCTGTGGAAGAGGAAAAACAAAGGAAAATCCTTAATTACAAAATTCATATGAAAACACAGTCAACATGCAAACTCACAGAGACACAATTTTTGAAAAAGGAAACCTTCAGTTACATAAAGTTAGTGCGATGCAATGAGCAAAATAAGTTACCCCCACCACCCAATTTTATTTGTAAAGAATAATATTGCCTTATGCAACGTTAAAACCTTGTATTCACTTAATTATAATGCATTTTGAGGAATCGGATCATAGGTGGAAATGCAAATTGAAAATTTGTGTTGTGTGTATTATGTTGTCTCTATTCTTAGCTCATGCTAAGGAAATATAGTGATAGGCAGATTTTGGATGCAACATACATGTCTATTTCCATATATAGTGGGGGAGTGAGATCTGAGTGGTCACCCATGAAGTACATGGAGACACATTCGAATGTCAGGTGTTTCACTCACATACCTAAAGCTGTCCATTTTGGACATCTTGAATGATCTATTCAAGATGCCAGGTCTGAACAGTGCCCAAGTTATAGCTTGAGCACTGTTAAGCATAAGTTAAGCATATTGCTTTTAGGTTCTCTAACAATGAAATACAATTCAATGGAAAATTAATGGCATAAATTACCTGTGTCAGTCGATGGGTTTCCTTGGCTTGAAGAAGAAATGCAGTTGCATGTTTATAAATGTCAAGATTCAGGTGACCCTCTCCATCTTCTTGAAATCCACTCTGAAACAGAATAACAAAAACATATCTATTAAAACAGAAATAAATAATTGCATTGATAGGTAGCAATCACCAAACAATATTACATTCATTAGTTAGCTAGATTCATGCCCATAAGGTACAAGGTAGATGTATTTTTACCGACTGATGTCTTTAATTTGAGCTTTTAAAATGACAACTAAAATGACAAACAAAGCAGTACTTGATAATAGATTAATAAGACTAGCAAAGCACATGGAGAGTTCAGTACAGTATAGTTTAAATTCCTTGATCATGCCTGATCACCCCCAAAATTGAATTACTTGTTTATTGGCCTATTTGTGACATTTCCTGAAAATTTAAAATCTGTCCATAACTTTGAGTTATTTTGCTAACAGTCAGACAAATGCCACCAAAAACATAACCTCCTGAGTTACTAAGAAAAAAAGGTAAAGAAAAGAAAAACAAAAGATAGTTTTAGAAAAAAAAGTAACAGTTAATGTTGTCAGTAGTCTTACTGTTACTTCAGAAATGCAAATAGTTATTTATAACTGATTACTCATTTAAAAAATATACAAAATAACTTACTGATTGGTTTGTATGAAAGTAATTAGTTATGTCAGTTATTTACTGTCGGACAAGTTACTGACAATTTGAAATATGTTATATTTAGTAGTTTCACCTTTTAAAAAAAAAGACCAATACTGACAATAAAAGTTATATTGACTTTAATGCTCTTATTAATGTGAAGATGAGTATTTTTTTGTGTGTTTAAATTTTTTTTGACAGTAACTCTGAACAAATCATGTAATTTTGGTTTGCTTTGCCTAATAGTCATTCTCTTAGGCTACATCCACACGTACCCGGGTATTTTTGAAAACGCAGATTTCTCTATGCGTTTGCACCTTTCGTCCACACGTAAACGGCGTTTTTGGTCACTGAAAACGGAGATTTTTAAAAACTCCGGCCAGGGTGGTTATTTTCTAAAACTCCGTTTTTGCATTTATGTGTGGACAGAAAAATGGAGAAAACGCAGTGTCAAAGGTGTGCTCATTTTTTGACGTCACACTGTGCGCCACGTTATTGTTTCGGTGAAATGAATTTCTACAATACTGTTACTGTTAATTGTACTCTCTGCACTGCCTCCACACATACCACTTGCTTCTGCTTCTATGCCCCAGCTTTGTTTACTTTTTCCCACCGAGGCTTCTAGACTTCTGATTGGCCAACATTTCTGCACGGTTAGGAATATATCGCCACCTGTTGCTTTGGCATGTTCCTAGCAGCGTTTTCCTTCATTTCTGCGTTTACGTGTGGATGGGATTATTTTTTAAAACGAAAACGGAAAATCTCCGTTTTCAAAAATACCCGTGTACGTGTGGACATGGCTTAAATTGACCTTGAACACATATGTAAACGTGATAGCGACCTATTCAGTTAGCTGACTGGCTTTTACCAGCTGATTTCAACATGTATTTCAACAATATATCAACTTTTTTTAAACTAATAGGACTTTCTGCAAAGTTTGGATGCATTCACCGGAGCGAACGAACGGATGACTGAAAAAAAAACAGTCTGACAAGACTGCAGCTTTGCGTTTCTGCCACAGCTCTCATTTACGTTTCAGGTGAGTTACTTAATTTAGCGAAACAACTAGTTCGACACTCATCACTGTTAAAATAAAAGTACAACATGAGTCTGTCAAAAACAACACATTTAATGGACGTACTTGGATCAGCCAAAGTAAATGCTAACATTATGTTACAGCTTCTGCAGCTCGTTTCTCTGGCTTTTGTTAAAATAACTTACCGTTGGTGCGGGGATGCTTGAGCCCTCGTCAGTTACTGAAGAACTGGCGTTAGTTTGGTTGATTGGAGCCGTCCTTTCACCTGCTCCAGGTAAACCGTGGCGGGTTGATCCATCCTCCTCATCCGCTTCCACTCCGAGAAGGTGACGCGCGTGTGTCCGCTTTACGTGATAGTAGAAGGAGTTATATACTCTGTACTCACTCGGACAGCCATCAATTCCACACACCACGCGAAAGTCAGGGCTGCGGCTGTGCATGGTATTAATGTGACTCAAAAGTTGTCTCAGACTCAATGCTACAAACACGTAGCATATAAAGCAACGCCAAATCATGTTGGAAGCTAGTATGTTTCATTCGGTAGTGCGGGCTGCAGTTGTGCCGTAAAATAACTCGTTACCATGGTTAAACGCGCCTGCTAAATTGTCGTAAATGTGGGGGATAAAGTAAATTATTTTTTTATTAACCTATAATAATTAACGTTATTTTGCAATGCACAAAGACAGTTGTTTGGTTTAAAAACCAAAAATCCTTTAATGGTTTAAAAATCCTTTTAGGATTTTTGGGCAAAAGAAATGTCAGGCAAATTGAAGACTAACTTCGTTTCTGGCTGTCGTGAATGATCTGGTGGACATCTTAAGTTCATGTAGACACGTGCCTGCCACTACTGTCCCAGAGTTCTTTGCATTCGCGTTTCATTGGAAGTAAGTTAAAATGTATTATACAGTGCTCATTTTTTGTACATATTACACTCCTTTCGAAAGTTCTAAATGTTTTGGTGTGTTTATATTGTGTAACGTTGCAGCCGAACAGTGACTGGACGAGGCAAGCTAACGCCAAAAAAGCTAACTAGTGTGCTAAGTAGGCTAACAGCATGGAAGGACTGGATGAGGTCACAGTGTCGGTTTTAAAGGGTAATGTATGCAAATTTTATTTTTAAACAGATTAAATGGACTTATGTTTTACATAGGTGTATGAACACGGAAGTGTGCAAATTACATTATTTTATAAATAATGTCGTTGATGATGTTTAAGTAATTTTTTTACCTTCCATTTCATGTGATCATTTCCTCATTTTAGGAACATTTGTAGTTATTTGTTTTACTTATGCAAGTGTATTTATTCATTCTTAGAGGTGGATAATTCTCAGTAACATTTACCAATTTACATTTAATTGATTAACTTTTGGGGGGGAAAAGTACTTAAGAGTAGTTTTACTGCACTATAGTTTACATTTTTACTTGAGTAGATTTGTAAAGAAGTAACTGTACTCCACTACATTCCAAAAAGCTCAGTTCCTTTAATAATACCTAAAGCTGGATAAAAATTCAGTGTCCAATATATAAAAAATGAGGTCAACAATGCTACTAAAGTAGTGTGACGATTTGTTTGTCTGTAAACAGAATTTTTCCACAGCAGTTAGCCCAGCAGATATATATTTTTTAATTTAATTAAGTAATTTTTTTGAGGAGAATACTTTTTTTCTTCTACTTCATTTTATTTTGAAGTAACACTACTTTTACTTAAGTACAGTCTTTTTAGCATGTTGATCATTAGCTCTATACAAAAAACAGTAGCAGACAATGAGGTATCCACATTTCTATACTAAACTAGTTAGCAATAGCAACACAATTTTAATGAAGTGTCAACTTTCATAGTCTCATCTCTCATGCAGTTTCCTTTGTAGGGCATAATTTCATCTTGCTATGTTTTTCTTCCAATGTGTTCATAGCTGCAAACATCAGCGAGGGAATGATGGGCACCCTGTCTCGTGAAGACTTGCAGGATCTTTTCCCAGGCCCAGAGAACTTTTTACGGAGAAAAGCTGTCTGGCGTGCCTGTCAGGATGTACTGGAGGTCAGTTTCTCAGTCACTCACCACCTCTTAAAATTGGCATCGTCGTGTTTTTGTTCCTTTTGTAATTATTTTTTTGTTTTAACACCAGTCACCAAATATACCTATTTTATTTTAAGGGAATAATGGAATGAACCTGCTATCAACCTGCTATTAATGAGGGCTGTCAATTGATTAACAAAATGCACTCAGTTATCACAACACAACTCTGTGATTAATCACAACTAAAATACTACAAACCACAGATACTACTGTTACCTGAATTTTCTTTTGTATGTTCTTATATAGAATTGAAGGGTGCAATATAGGTAATCATTACAATTTAAGGAGGCAATTTTATAGACTTGTGAAGAATAACACTTTTTTTTCCTTCTTTTTTTTTTTAACATCAAAATTACGGTATTGAATAAATCAATCTGCAAACCTCAACTTTGATAAATAAGTCACATCATGGTCAGTCTATGGTCACTTAGTTGTGAATAGAAAATATTGTCTCCCTGAAGCTGCCTTGCATTGTAGGAACCACCGTCCATCATAGAAAACCCTTGCAGAGTAACAACCAGTCTGATTGTCAAATCAGTTTACCAGGTTTCTCAACTCTGGAATGTGATCAAACCACCGATTACAACTAGTTTAACCGTGGGCAGAGTTGAATGGCTCTTCACTATTCCCCCCCCCCCCCCCCCCCTCCACACACACAAAAAAAATAAAAATAAAAAATTGCGTTTTGCTTTTATTCATTATTTATTTTATAGGAATCTGGCCAAGATGACTCAAAATCTTCAACCAGCTCCTCCATTAATGAGTCACCCAAGCAACAGACATCCACTACTGTAAATGCAACTGCTGCAAAATCCACAAGCCCTGAAAAGGTTGTGAAGTTATTCTATCCAGAATATGTATTGCACACTGACACTGAGCTTGAGCAAGTCCGCCAACAATACTTTGAGTTGTCAAAGAAAGGTGAAGAGCGCAGCTGCAAAATGTCAAAGGAGCTCAGATGTCGGCTCATCCGAAACACCATGACTAGTATGATTGCAATCCTGAGGGCAAAAGGGGATGGAGAATCGCATAGATACCCATCAAAACCAGAAATTACAGCAATGGCAAAGAGAATAGTGCAGTACTACCCTATGCTACAGGACCAAGGCATCAAGAATACATGGGTAAGTGAAATGCATCCACTGTTTACTTAGCCTGATAGGCCGAAGGACACTGTCTCAGCTGAACTATGGACACGCACACACATACACTTACACTGATAAGCACGCACTCATCCCCCTCCCTTCCAAACGCCTTCGATGCTTGTTCCTGCGGGGGAAGACAGCGGGTCTGTGTGCCGCGCTGAAATGGTAGCATGGTGCAGGACGACTGCTGTGTTCCTTCGAATCACCCCCCATCCCCCTATCCATCCCCTGTGGCTTGTCATGTGCTCTGATGTTGTGATGTGGACATTAATGTGCTCTCTGTGCAGAGGAGTTTTTTTTTGTTTCCTGTTCTCATGCTGTCCTCCCATAGGTTGCCCAGCGTGTGAAGAGGTCTCTTTTTTTCCTCTTGTATTTTTCCCATTGTTGTGTAAATTTTTTCAGTGTCATTCTCCCAACGCTGCCGATCTCCGACTGTATTCCCTTGTGTTGTCTTTGTTGTTGTGTGTGTAAGTCGGGGGGGGGGGGGGGGGGGTCCTATTCCTCTGTGGGGCAACCTGCATATGGCCAATAAAGCATTCATTCAATTCAATTCAATTCAATTCAATACCAAAGTGTTTCATGTTGGACATTTTAGTAGTGGTTGGAAAAATGTATTAAATGTCCTATACAGGTTACTGTGTACACACAGCTAAACAAAAGACTGCAAAATGTGAGATCCCCACAAAAAGCCACTCCAGATGGGAGACATTCAAAGAGGTAAGGCTGCAACTAATTAATTTTAATTTTAACTATGATAATTCTGTTATTCATTTTCCTCATTAATTGATAAGTTGTTTAGTCAGTACGATGTTTGAAAGTTGTGAAAGTTTTTCCCAAAAGTCTTCTTTTGTCCACAACCTGACAATTTTAATTTCAACGATAGAGGACAAACAAAAAAGCGAAAATCATGTTTGGGCATTTTATTAAGGAAAGAAAGAAGTGATCCAAAATGATCAATCAAGTATTTGGTGACCTGCCTTTAGTTTCCTCACCTGTTTTAGCATGAAAGGAAGAAGCACTTTGTGTTACACTTTGTATATATGAAAATGGCTATACAATAAAGATATGAATTGATTGAGTTTATAGTTGATAACTAATTGATTAACTGACTAATCTTTGCAGCTCTGCCAAGAGGCGACGTCTTGATCAGCCAAGTGACGTAGAAGAAATGGATTCAAGTGACTCAACAATCATTCTGGATCTGTCCACAGAAGGGAGGAGCAGCCCAGAGTCGGCCAGTAAAACAAGTGAGTTAGAAGGTGAGTTTCAACTTTACATTTACAAACTGTGTGGTCATCATAAAAAAATAAAAAATAAAACAAATATACCTGCATGTTGAGTCAAGATGGCAGTCCTGACATGACAGAAGTAAAAGGCTTTAAAATGGGCATCAGAAAATGATAACTACATCACATTTTTCCTGTTTTATCATCAGTTTGTTAACATTTCTGTGGAAATTAATGTTAATAAAGTATTGGTATTAATAAAAGCCAGTATATTATAAATTTAAAGAGCTGGGTACTGTGGTGTGTTTATAGTATAAGTCTGTGCAACATCACTGTCTCTAACCACTCAGTATATCATGTAAAGTAATGTTTTTAAAAAACAATGTGCCTCACTAGAGGCTTTTTTTTTCTTTTCTCTTTTTAACTGTTTTTTAATTTAGGTTCCAAACTAATTTTTAAAGTGTATTACCCTGACACAAAATATCTCTTTGCTATGTCTTTAAGGAAAAAGGAAAGCACAAAACCTACTTGAAGAAGAACCCTCTACCCTGCCAAGTCCTAATAGTGAGTCCATCCAACTGCCGCTGTGTGTGTGTGTGGGCACATCTTTATAGGGGTGCACTTGTGTGCCTACATATAATTGTATATGATTGCATGACCATATGTAAATTGGCATTTGCATGGTAAATATTTTGAAAAATGAATAAGTATTTAATAGTTAAGTTCAGAGCTGTATTTTTTTTTTTTTTAAGATTTAACTCCATTAAAGTACAGTCTATATTTTTTTTAAGGCAGATTTCTGACACTTGTCATTTTAATGACATAATTAATGACAGATTTTTTTTTTTAAAGTGAGAGACATTATTTATGTAATTTTGTGTCTTGCAGCAAACAAGCCTGCAGATATCAACAGTCCAGACACCCACTGTCCAGCAACCTTGGCCAAACACTACAAGACCCTACAAACTTTGTTTAAAAGAAAAAACCCAAACCAGCAGGATGTCTCTCAGCTCCTGGATTTGGAATTTTCAGCCAGAAGAGCATTCATTGATTCAAATACTATTCGCGAGGAGGACAGACACAAAAAGGTTCTGGAAGCATATCCTTGCTTCAAGGACATTGGACATGTAAGTCATTGTTGAATCCATGTGATTCAAGCCAAACAATGTTTATCATACCAACTTCTTGCTCCTCAGTGATGCATTGACATGTTTGTATTGGTATGCTGAATATTTTATAGGTGATGGAGGAGCTTCATCGCATTTTGGATAAAGAAAATGCCAACTTCATCAATGAACTGAAGGGAAGATGGCAAGATTTCTGCCAGAAGGTGCAGTTTTTTGGTGTATGGAAAAAGACGCTGAAGCCCCCAATGGGAATGGATAAAGGTAAGAAATGATGTTTTGGTGTTATTGGTCATCAGAGTATAGTTTGGATCTTTAAGCATGTTAAAGCAGTAGTCTGTAAAGTAATCTCACTGAGGACAGGAGGAGGAGAATTTGAAATTTTAAAGGCCTAATCCCCCACTCCCCCTCTCCTTCTTGAAGGAGCTGAAAGCCGCACCTTTACTAGTTATGCGCAGGGAAAACAGACTCAACGCTACAAAAGGCTAAAAATACAAACCAACAGGCCGGTTTAGGAAAAGGTTGTTGTGTAGGCTCACTACACAACATACAATGTAAGATAAATCCCTTTTTGTTCCCCCTCCCTCCCCTCCTCAGTATTAAGTTTTACAGACTGACATTAATGCAATGTAAGTCAATGTAGGTGTAGTTAGCATACAAGCATAAGTCATATTAGCCTACTGTAAACACAGTATACAACAATTATCTACACCATTTAGCATTTTTTAGGTTACTGTGAGAAGTTTAAACTATGGATTACAGCTTTAACTTTCATGTGCTAGTGTCTTGTTGTTCACCTTTTCAATCCACGATGGTTGTCACTGGCCAAATATTTGTTGTTGTTGTTTTGTTTTTTTTGATCTTGAGGATTTTGTTTAAGTGTGGTAATGAGATGATGATTCTTTTTTCTGTATAGCTGAACAGGCTCTTGAGATCCTACATGTGCTGCCATCACTCTTCCCATCCACCTCTGCTCCTCCAAAGAGGGCACGGGATGCGAGTGAGGCTCTGGTGCATGTCCTTGAGGTGAGTTGTGTAAAATGTTTTTTGTTTTTGTTCTTTTTGGGACAACAGTATTTAAAAAATGCTTCTTCTGATGAGTGCGAAAGTATTTTATATTCACATATTATATGTTCTAAGCCTTCAAAAGGCACCTAAAACACATTTTTGGAATGAGGGTTCTCACAGGTTAGATCTCTGTGACCAGTAAATACAAACATGGATGCATTACGTGGTAGCACATTTTTATCACCTCAATGATACCTAATTAAATGTAGCCTTTGTTTTCTGTTTTTCAGGAAGGCTAGACAGATGTGAACACTAATTCCATCGAGAATAATTAAAAGTAGCAATTTCAGATGTGTTTTCTCAGAACCTCAACTTTTGTTGTAATTTAGCTTTAGTTATGTGTTTGAAACAAAAGTGCATCATCCTTACAAAAGTATGTCTGTGTTATGTGTTAAAGGACCAAGAAGACCCTAATACCTATCTGATGAAACGTCCTCTCTCCTGCCCAGTCCTGATTGTGAGTCCATCCAACTGCATCCTAGCGGTAGGAGATGTGCCAATAACCACATTTCCAAAAGACTTGGTTACCGAGGGTGCTTTATACCTTATGGCCTACTATTACACCCTTCACCTTACATACCCAAAGTGTGTAGCCACTCTGCTTTCCGTCATACAGACGGAGGTTCTCTTGGACAAAATCCATGAGAGAGATCTCACATCATCTTACAAGAAGGCTGAGTGGACTGCTTTTATTGGCCAGTAAAGCCAATATGGTCAGATGGACTATAGGAAAGCACTTCCTTTCTCCTTCCACAGCTACTACAGTCCATGTTGGTTGTGATTGATTTTTGTTTGTAATTTGGCCAGGTTAGCCCAGTGTTATAATTAAGGGTGCACGATAATATTGGCTAACATGCCGGCATTTTGTGTTTGGTTTGTGCAGTGCAGAGACGGCCTCGCTTTTAGTTAATTTTAAGTTTTTTTTTTTGTTTTTTTTTTTTTAATGCTGAGTTTAGACAGAGGACTATTCAGAAAATAGGCTCTACTGTGAAAGAGTAAATTGACTAAGCTGAGACTGACTAGTTTGGTATAAAAGTAAGAATTGCTTTATTGTGTATTGGCTAGTACAACTGTAAAATATTAGATATAGCTGAAAAATCAAATACTGTGCATCCTTAATGATACTGTTATGGTATTGTTTGAAGAATGTGGTCAAATGTTCATGTTAAAAGCACTTTGTAATAATAAACGTTACAGGTTGAGGAGTTTTAGCCTAGCAGTGTTTGTCTGTACTTTGCCTGTGCAATGCACATATGTTACAGGTGTGTTTAGTGTTAGATTGGGCAGGGGAAAAAGTCACTGCAAAATGGCTTTCTTTTATGTAGTCCCCTCTGTTTATGGGGTTTTATCAATAAAGTTATTGCTTTTGAAGTCTATAGTTCTCATTTTTTTTGTCTTATAAACAGTAGGTAAAAGTCTTGAATATGGGGTAAATGCACTAGAAATAGAGAATTATTACAAAAAAGATTGCCTAATACTAGTAAAAGAATGCTAACTTTAGTACATTTTGTCTCGAAATGCCAATTTCTAATCTTATTTCAAGTAAGGTGTTGGACTTAAATCTAGATGGGTGTCACATTTTTAGAACTGAAAATAAGTTATATACACTGAAAACAATGAGGATGATGTTGGGAGGTTTATAGAAAAAATGTTTTTTTTGAGGGGAAAATACTACTTTTGAGCACCACAAACTTATTATGAGACTCAAAAACTTCACAACACTAGTAAAATATAGCTAAGAATGAGTTTTTCCAGCTAATTTCAAGATCTCGTAAGGCTTGATTCACTGTCTTATTTCAAGAAATCTTGTCAAGAGAATTTTCACTTGTTCCATTGGCAGATTTTTTCACTTATTTCAAGCAAAAAATAACTTGTATTAAGTTTGTTTTTCTTGTTTTTGGAGGGCCATTTTTTCCAGTGTGGCAGGGCTTCTTTGAGCAGTTTTGTAGGAATGGGGTCTAAAAGACACGTTGATGGTTTGGAAGAAGTAATTATTGAAGTTAACTCAGAAAGATCAATTGGAGAAAAACAGTCTAACTTAACATCAATGGTACTAAAAGTAGCTGTAGATAATATTACATCTGTGGGATGATTATTGGTAATTTTTTCTTTAATGATAAAATTTTTATTTGTGAAGAAGTTCATGAAGTCATTACTAGTTAATGTTAAAGGGATGGTTGGCTCAACAGAGCTCTGACTGTTTGTCAGCCTGGCTACAGTGCTGAAGAGAAACCTGGGGTTGTTCTTATTTTCTTCAATCAGTGATGAATAGTAAGATGTTCTTGCTTTGCGGAGGGCTTTCTTATAAAGCAGCAAACTATTTCTCCAGGCTAAATGATGATCCTCTAGATTTGTGACACGCTATTTCCTCTCCAGATTACGAGTCATCTGCTTTAGGGTACGTGTTTGAGAATTATACCACGGAGTCAGGTACTTCTGATTTGAGGCCTTAGTTTTCACAGGAGCTACAGTATCCAGAGTCGTACGTAGTGAGGAGGTGAAATTATTAACAAGATAATCGACCTCTGTTGGGGTAGCGTTCAGATAGCTGCTCTGCTCTATGTTGGTACATGGCATTGAAGATGATAACAGTGGGTGGATTATATTTTTAAACTTAGTTACAGCGCTTTCAGAAAGACATCTACTTTGATAAAGTCTACTCTCCACTGCTGTGTAATCAATTATTGTAAATGTAAATGTTATCAGGAAATGATCAGACAGGAGAGGGTTTTCAGGAAACTAAATGTTAAGTTTCTATGCCATATGTTAAAACAAGATCTAGAGTGTGATTAAAGTGGTGGGTGGGTTCTTTTACATTTTGAGAGAAGCCAATTGAGTCTAATAACAGATGAAATGCCATGTTGAGGCTGTCATTTTTAGCATCTACATGGATGTTAAAATCACCCACAATAATTATTTTATCTGAGCTCAGAACTAAATTAGATATAAAGTCTGAGAAATCAGACAGAAACTCTGTGTAAGGCCCAGGTGGACGATAGATGATAACAAGTAAGACTGGTTTCTGAGTTTTACAGCTGGGGTGAACAAGGCTAAGGATCTGGCTTGCAAATGAATTAAAAGTCTGTCTTGGTCTTTCATTAATTAACAGGCTGGTGTGATCGTGGCTCAAGATTTGGGCGGTCGCCTTGTAATCGGAAGATTGCCGGTTCGAGCCCTGGCTCGGACAGTCTCGGTCAGTGTGTCCTTGGGCAAGACACTTCACCTGTTGCCTACTGGTGGTCGTCAGAGGGCTGTAAAGTGCTTCAGGGTCCTTAGGGATTAGTAAAGCACTATACAAATACAGGCCATGCCAGGCCAAAAATTCCTCCCACACCGACCTCAGCCTGTGCTTCAAGATTTCTGGTAGTTAGAATGACTCGGGGGTGTTGATTCATTTAAACTAACATAATCATCCTGCTGCAACCAGGTTTCTGTAAGGCAGAGTAAATCTCCAGTGCCAAAGTCCCTCCATCCAACCTCACTATACAGGAAAAGAAGGCCGTCGCTTCCCTGAGCAAAGACCACAACATCACTGTTTTACCAGCTGATAAGGGAAGATGCACCGTGGTCCTAAACACTACAGATTACCATACAAAGATCACTACTCTCCTCAGTGACAACAATACCTACGAAAAGAAAGTTATAGCTTGCCTTCAAGACTTTGAAAAGGACAAAATTATTGACCGCCTTACATATCACTGCCTTTACCCGGGGGATGCCATACCCTGCATCTATGGACTTCCGAAGATCCACAAGGAAGCTGTCCCACTCAGACCCATAGTCAGTAGCATAAACTCAGCCACGTATAACATTGCAAAACACCTTGCTACCATCCTTGCGCCTCTAGGGGGGAACACCTCACACCACATCAAGAACTCCACCGACTTCACCGAAAAGGTTCAGAAACTTACCCTGGATCCAGATGAAACCATGGTGTCCTTTGATGTAGTCTCTCTCTTCACTTGCATACCCACCACGGAGGCCGTGGAGACGGTCAGAAAATTATTACAAGAAGACAGCTCCTTGGAGGACAGGACCAACTTCACACCCGATCAGATCTGCACACTGTTAGACCTCTGCCTCACCACTACATATTTCAAGTACAACGAAGGCTTTTACAGACAAAAACATGGCTGTGCCATGGGCTCCCCCGTGTCACCTATTGTAGCCAACCTTTACATGGAGGAAGTGGAAAGGAAGGCTCTTGGCTCTTTCAAAGGGAGAGTACCCAGCCACTGGTACAGATATGTGGACGACACCTGGGTCAAAATCAAGACACAAGTAGTGGAATCCTTCACTGCGCACATTAACGCTGTGGATAAAAACATCAAGTTCACCAGGGAAGACACAAAGGACGACTGTTTGCCTTTCCTGGACTGCGCCGTGCACATTGAAGAGAACGGCAAACTCAACATCGAAATTTACCGGAAGCCCACACACACGGACCAGTACCTCCTTTTTGACTCCCATCACCCTCTGGAACACAAACTTGGAGTAATTAGGACCCTACACCACTGGGCAGAACATGTTCCCTCTCAACCTGAAGGAAAAAAGAAGGAACACACACATGTAAAGGAAGCACTCAAAACGTGCAGCTATCCTAAATGGGCGTTTTTAAAGTCAGCAAAGAGGCACAGAAAAGAAGACCAGACACCAGCGAAGGAGGATAAGAAGGACAGATGCAACAACATTGTCATCCCCTATGTAGCCGGTGTATCAGAAAAACTCAGGAGAGTTTTCTCCAAGCATGACATCCCAGTGTATTTCAGACCCAGCAACACACTCAGACAGAAACTGGTTCACCCGAAAGACAAAACGCCAAAACACAAACTTAACAATGTGGTGTATGCTGTACAGTGCAGCGAGGAATGCTCAGACCTCTACATTGGAGAGACCAAACAGCCACTTCACAAGCGCATGGCACAACACAGAAGAGCCACCTCCACAGGACAAGACTCAGCAGTCCATCTGCATCTTAAGGATAAAGGACACTCTTTCGAGGATGCCAATGTTCACATTTTGGACAGAGAGGACAGATGGTTTGAAAGAGGAGTGAAAGAAGTCATCTATGTCCACTGTGAGCGACCATCTTTGAACAGAGGCGGGGGTTTACGACACCAACTCTCTGCCATCTATAATCCAGTTTTGAGATCCCTTCCCAGACGCCTTAACGCCCACTCACATCCTGGGCCATCTGACCTCAGGAATTCGCATGACAAGGTGGGGCCAGGTTTCACAATGAACACACCCGAAACTCTGGCTGATTGGGTCCCACACCCAATTTCACACCTTGGCTCAGGTGATTAGAGGATCATCAGGGGCTCCTTTTGTCCCTCTGTGGGGGTCACTCCCACTAGGTTTATATCTGGGACTCTCCACCATTTGACCTTAGAACTGAAGAAGCTTCTCGGATGAGAGGTGAAACGTCTTCAAGCAACTTAAAGAAGTCCAGACGCTTTTCTTTGCAAGCTCCTTTGACGGCAGAGTAAATCGATTTGTTGATCAATTATTAAGTCATGCTCTAACAGAGACTTGGAGGAGAGAGACCTAATATTTAAGAATCAGAATCAGAATCAGAAACTTTATTGTCATTGTCATGAGAACAACGAAATCAAGAGTCATTGCATCATCCCTAGCAATATCAAAATATAAATAAAACAATAAAATTCAATAAATAAAATAGATAGAATACTTAAAATACTAATAAGATATAACAGTAAAACATTCACATACATTCCCACACACATGCTTCAGACCGTGCATAGATTAACACAAGAGTGGCGTGATGGACATTTTTTTGTAGTATTCAGATGTGTTATTGCAGTTGGATAACAGCTGTGTTTGAGTCTATTAGTCCTTGCTCTGATTGCCCTGTACCGTCTGCCTGAGGGCAACAGTTCGAACAGGGAGTGGCCAGGATGTGAGGTGTCTTTTATGATGTTTTGGGCCTTTTTAAAACAGTGGGCGTTGTGTAGAACTTCCAGTGTGGGGAGAGGGCAGCCAGTGATCTTTTGGGCGGTGTTAATGATCCCTTGGAGTGCTTTCCTCTGAGCCCCTGTGCAGCTAGTGTACCAGATGCATATGCAGTAAGTTAGAACACTCTCAATGGTGGCTCTGTAGAAGGACACCAGCAGTCTCTGTGTGATGTTATTCCTCCTGAGAATTCTCAGGAAGTACAGTCTCTGTTGGGCCTTTTTCAGCAGCTCGGAGGTGTTCACACTCCAGGAAAGGTTCTCCTCTATATTGACTCCCAGGAAGCGGAAGCTTGCCACCCTTTCTACACAGTCCCCATTTATGAATAGTGGTTGGATCTCTGCCTTTTTCCTTCTGAAGTCTATTATGAGTTCTTTGGTTTTTGAAGTGTTGAGGAGGAGGTTATTGGCCTTACACCATGACGTCAGCTGCTCCACCTCGTCTCTGTACGTAGACTCGTCTCCCTTGGAAATGAGCCCCACCACTGTGGTGTCATCTGCAAATTTCACAAAGATGTTGCTGTGGTGGCGAGGAGTGCAGTCGTGTGTGTAGAGAGAGTAGAGCAGTGGACTGAGCACACAGCCCTGGGGTGAGCCAGTGCTGAGACTCAGGGCTGAGGATGTGTGATGGCCAACTCTGACTCTCTGTCTACGGCCCGAGAGGAAGCTATTGATCCACATGCAGGTGCTGTATGGAAGCCCCAGGTCTTGTAGCTTGGCCACCAGTTTGTGTGGAAGGATGGTGTTAAAAGCTGAGCAGTAATCCACGAAGAGCATCCGCACATAGCTACCATGCTCTTCCAGGTGAGTTAATGCAGCATGGAGTGCTGTGGCTACAGCGTCTTCCGTGGATCGGTTTGCTCTGTAGGCAAACTGGTGTGGATCCAGGCTGCGGGGCAGGGCTGCTGTGATGTGTCTGCGGACCAGCTTCTCAAAGCATTTCATTACCACTGGGGTGAGTGCCACCGGTCTGTAGTCATTCAGGCCGGTGATGTGGGGCTTCTTAGGCAAGGGGACTATGGCAGAGGACTTCAGGCAGAGTGGGACAGTCACCTGTGCGAGGGATTTGTTGAAAATCCTGGTGAAGATCCCAGCCAGCTGTCCTGCACAATCCCTCAATATTCGACCTGGCACACCATCAGGACCCGCCGCCTTCCTCGGGTTAACAGCCTGCAGCATGCGCCTCACCTCGTGCTCTTCCAGGGTGAGGGTGGTGCTGCTATGGGTGGCGTGTTGCTGCTGTGGCTCCAATACCTCCGGTACCCTGGTCTCAAAGCGGGCAAAGAAGATATTCAGCTCCTCTGCCAGCTCCAGGTCACCGTCCGCAGCTCCAAGATTGATCTTATAGTTGGTTAGGTGCTGGATGCCTTGCCACACCTGCCGGCTGGTATTACTCTTCAAATGGTCCTCGATCCTCCTCCTATAGTCCCCCTTTGCCTCTCTGATGCCTCTCTTCAGGTTGGATCGGGCTGTGGTGTAGTAATCCCTGTTGCCAGACCTGAATGCAATGTTCCTCTCCTTCAGCAGCTGCCTGACCTCCCGGGTCATCCAGGGCTTTTGGTTGGGATAAGCCCGGATCCGTTTGACTGCTGTAACAGTGTCTATGCAGTGTTTTATATAGCAGAGGACACCGTCTGTGAACATTTCCAAGTCCTGATGTTCAAAGATATCCCAGTTAGTCCTGTCAAAACAGTCCTGCAGCTGCTGAGAGGCACCCTCTGGCCATATGGTAATATTCTTTGTGATGGTAAGAGCAGTTTTCTTGAGGGGGGCATATGCAGGGATTAGAAACAGTGACAAGTGGTCAGACTGACCCAGATGTGGCAAAGGTCTGGCCCTGTAGCCCATTTTGATGTCGGAATAAACTTTGTCCAGAATCTTGTCACCCCTAGTGGCACACTTGACGTGCTGGTGGAATTTGGGGATTGCTCTTTTTAAGTCTGCGTGATTGAAGTCCCCTGCTACGATATGTACAGCGTCAGGGTAAGTGCTCTGTTTATTATTGATGTTTGTATGCAGGAGTGCGATCGCAGAGTTAGCATTAGCATCTGGTGGTATGTAAACAGCTGTTATTATGACAACGGTGAACTCCCTAGGTAGGTAGATGGGCCTGCATTTAACAGTCAGATATTCAATGTCCGGTGAACACATTTCACTGTTTTACTCTTTGGTTCAGATGTGGATACTGTATTGTTCTTTCTTTGTGATTGTTTATGTTTAAGTTGTTTGTTGCTGGTTTTTAGTTTGTTTTTTGTCTGTTTGGGAGCTGACACAGTCTCTATGGAGATGGGTTTTTGGGAGGTTAGCAGGAGGAGAGAAGCTGCAGAGAGGGGTGTAAGACTGCAACTCTGCTTTCTGGTCCCAACTCTGGATAGTCATATTTTGGGGGGTTTAATAAATTTGGACTACAGAGTCCGACATTGTTTTGGCAAAGTTGCACACCGATTCAATATTAATTTTAGTGACCTCCGATTGGCATAACCGGGTGTCATTACTGCCGACGTGAATTATGATTTTACTGAATTTTCGTTTACCCCTAGCCAGCAGTTTTAAATTTCCTTCAATGTCGTCTGCTCTGGCCCCTGGAAGACAATTGACTATGGTTGCCGGTGTCTCTAGCTTCACATGTCACATGAGAACAGAATCACCCCCGGCGGGTGTGTCTCCGAGTGGGGAAAAACGGTTAGACACATGAACGGGTTGGTGGTGTACCTGGGGCTTCTGTTTAAGACTATGCTTCCTCCTCACCGTCACCCAGCCGCCCTCTTTCCCCAGCTGCTTGGGGTCTGCCGGGGAACAGCTAGCGGGGCCTACGCTGTCTTCGGCTCCACCAGCTACAGGGGCCTGGCTAGCTACGGATGAATGAAGGATGCGAAGCCGAGTCTCCAATTCAGTAATCCTGGCCTCCAGAGCTGCAAATATGCTACATTTGTTACAGATATCATTACTGCTAAAGGAGGCCGAGGAGTAACTAAACATCTGACACAATGAGCAAGAAAGTGCAGGAGGGACAGGTGAAGTAGCCATGGTGCTAACGAGTCTTCTACGAGCTAAGCTAAGCTAGCGAGACAGTACAGAGACAGTGAGTGAATACTTTGGCTATAAATTAGGTAGTGAGTACACAGAAAGTGTGCTTCGGATGAAGCACGTGAAGATTATACTATGAAAAAAGAATGTATTTAAAAGTTTTTAATTAAATTGAAAGCAGAAACGCTACTCAGAAGCTACTGAGCAGGAACAGGAAGTGATACTCTACCACAGAGCGAGCAAGCACCAAGTGACAGCGCCACCAAGAGTGCAGGATCAGAAGAAGATCAGTTCTGCAGGCAGAACACAAAAGCTCCTTAGACAGAGGTTCTAGTCTGAGTACGTGGGAAAGGTACAAGGTAGCACCAAGATGAGGATGGGGAAAACTGGAGCACCAAAATATAGCTGTGGGAGAACTGTAGAGTGATGGGAGTGTCATCTGTTACTACTGTTGTTGTAAATATAGTTTTTCTTGTATCTGAACTGCGCACAAAGGTCATCCCACATATGGTCCATCTGTTAAAGGGGGACAGAGGGTCTCAAGGGCAAGAAGAAATGGACCCTGCAACACTGGATTATAAGATGTAAGTGATCTCTTTAAAAAGAGATCAAAGCGGGAATCATGAGATTATTAAATTATCTTATGCCACGTTATACCCCTAATTAAAGATTGTGAAATTATTATGTAGTTTTAGTTTGCATTATTCTTCTGATTTAGAAGAAGATGATAACTATTACATTTATTAAACTTTTTTGTATTGCATTACACTTTTATTGTGAATGAATGATACTGTTTTATGATGCATGTTACTGCTGCATTATAAGAAATATTGTTTTCAGAGAATCATGGCCTTATTTGTCTGATTAGAAAAGAACCGAACATACTGCACAGGAAGCTATAAGAATGTGAGAAACGCTCAGACACTTCGAGATCAGGCAGACACCCTCCCGCGCTCATCACCCCTCCGGATGATTAATGCGCAAAAATGATTGTTGATTGAGCCTTTATACACTGAGTGTTGTCCTTCCTTCAGCCCAAAGATCAAAAGAACTGGAGATTTTAACAGTTCTTAAATCAGTGGCCATCTCACAAACCCAATCGGCAATCTTATTTCTCCTCATGCTCACATTTCAGTTCTAAGGAAAAAAGTCATCAGGTATCAGACAAAAAAAATTTCACAATTACTAACAAGTTTAAATTTAGATCACGTTTCAACACCACTGTCGCTAGCTAGAATGAATTAGCCAGACAAAAAGAGCGCTGACTTAGTTTATCATACAAAATTAGCTTTCCTTCTCTGACATGCATTATGTTACTTTCACATAACCGCAAGTTAATATAACCCAACTGTGGCAAAAGTATGGACAAAAGGGAGAGACCTTACATTCTTCCACTGTCACACGTTGATGACATATTTGGAAATCAATTCAGCTGGCACATGACAACAGTGCCCCCTGCAGGAAGATTTTCTAGCTGTCTGATAGCACGTGTTCTGAGACCTGACGACTTTTTTTCCTGACAACTGAGACCTGACAACTTTTTGACTGAGACTGAGACCTGACATTTTTTTTGTCTGATACCTGACATTTTTTTGTCTTAGACCTGATGACTTTTTTCCTGATAACTGAGACCTGACAACTTTTTGACTGAGACTGAGACCTGACATTTTTTTTTCCTGAGAACTGCGTTTGGCAAAAAGCAGTAGTCAATGCAGGCACACCACGACGGATTGATCAGCAAGCGAGTAGATCATATGACAGCTACAGGAATGGCTAAATGGACTCGTTCTTATATAAGGCTTTTCTATTCAACTTGTGCATTCACACCGATTTTCGAAGGCACATTTTTCTAAGTGCTTTTTAAATAACATTCACACAGACACACTCAAGAGCAATTTGGGGTTTGTATCTTGCCCAAGGATTTCTGGCATGCAGACTAGGTCAAGCGAACCACCAACCTTCCAATCAGTAGATGACCTGCTCTATCACCTGAGCTACAGCCACCCCATTAAGGCTCTCGCTTAACCTCTGATTCCCTCAGATTGCTAGAATTTGTAATAAGATAGTTTTGTGGCCCTGTTGTAGCACAGCCGTTTCTATTAACTCCAGCGTTGCGGAGAGAGGTGCTCAAGTTATCTCCACCAATGAGAGTATAGCGCCTCCGGTCCTGGGGTAAGCCGTTAAAACTAGTTTTATTAGCATTCACAGCTACAAGAGGCTAAGGTTACATTAATCCTTTGTTTTAGGGTTTGATTGCTGCCTTCACCTCTTCGTGGCAAATCGTCCAACCTTAATTGGAGAATCAAGACGCCTGCCTAGTCGCTGTTTGAAGGCTCCTCTTCGGTGGAGCTGCTGTCTTGTCTTGTCTCGTTTTTTTGGTGTCTTTTATTTTAGTGGAACCGTTTTTATTAAGTGGGTTTACCTTTTTTTGGTTCACCTGGTTTCATTCTATTTTACTCTGGACTGCTGCTTGCACCCACGCCTCTGTGATCGGGCTCGAGCGATCCTCTGCCTGAGTGCCGTGCTGGGAGCTTTAAACCGCCTCAGTTGCCAGTCCTGGTCTGTGGGGAGCCAGACCGGCCTGTGATCGAGGCCTGGACAATTACCACTAGCACAAGCTGTAGTTTACTGGTGGGGTGTAAGCCTTCCAGTTTGGTGTGTGTGTGTGCTCGTGTGATTTCTTTTATTAAAGTTATTAAAGTTGGTATTTAGTTTTTATGATATGTAGCAAGCTTGATGCTCAGTGTCATTTTTATTCTTTTAACGTGTTCTGTGTTTTATTTCAGTGAACAGAGGATGTACCAGTGGCCCTGGGACCTCAGGTGGTAGGTCGATTTCACACTTTCCTTTGTACAGCACTGGGTGGGCTGTAGTGATTTTCTTTTTGTGTGATTTTCTTTTGGGTCCGCGGCTGCTGGTAAGTCCAAGTTCCATGATTGTTTTATTGTACTTTTAGGACACGCTTGGTGGTGGTGCCTAGGGACCGTAAATGTCCCATGTTCAATGGCAGAACAGGCATCAATATAGCTGAATGGGTTGAAGAGGTGCAAGCGTGCATGCGTGTCCGGCATCTGTCTGTTGCTGATCAAGCGTTCTTTATTTTTGACCATTTAGAGGGAGAAACAAGGGAGGAGATCAAATTTCGCTGTAATTCAGAGCGAGGGGATCCTGCTCGGGTTTTGAATATTTTAAAGGAACTGTATGGTAATTCACAGTCCTATGTCACTCTGCAGCAGGCTTTCTTTTTGAGGAGACAGCGGGAGGGAGAGACTTTTTGCAGGAGTTTTCCTTAGCGCTAATGGCTCTGATGGAGCAAGTAAAATGAAGTGCACCTGACGGCATGCATAATGCGGAGGTGTTGCTCCGAGACCAGTTTGTGGGACATGATGTTGACAGTGCTCTCCGCAGAGAGCTTAAACAATACGTTCATCGCGTTCCCACTGTCACCTTGTTAGAGTTGCACGGGGAAGCAATTAGATAGGAAAGAGAAGGGTTTCCAGGCGGTGTTTGCGACCGTGGCTATTCCCACCCATCAGCGTATGGTTTTCAGTGTGGGGTGCACACTAGCCATAGGTCTGCTCCTGTTAGTACACCCGAGTGGCGTGAGCTAAAGGAACTCCTAAAGCACCAGCAAGAGCAGTTAAATCAGCTCACTGAGACAGTGGTTTCTTTACAGAACCCCGGAAGAGGTGTTCAGCCCTCATGGGGTGGCTCGGTGAATTGTCGCCGGTGTCAGCAGCTAGGACACTTTGCTAGGGAGTGCACTGGGGAGTGAGCTTCATGCCACACCAGAGCAGGTTCTGATTCAGGCCCTCCTCGTACGGCAGTTGGTAATCACCTTCCCGCTACCCAGTCGGAAAATTAAAGCCCTCTGAACTCCCCCACAGTTCAGGTGGGGAGTTCACTGGCTCACAGAAAGATAGGATTGGCAGGCTAATTTCATCTTCTCCAAAGACAGACGTGGTGATTAGTGGGGTGACTGTCCCTTGTTTGGTGGATACTGGTTCCATGGTTTCGACCATCACGGAGAGCTTCTTTTTGGCACATTTAGCACCCTGGGCACAGGAACGCCTCCAGTCATGCCATTGGTTGCAGCTTCGGGCCGCCAATGGGCTGGCCATTCCCTACATTGGTTATTTCGAACTCAGTGTACTCCTGTGTGGCAAGGAAATGCCCTCTTGTGGAATCCTTATAGTGAAGGACCCTCCTGGTACTATGCCCTCCGTCCCAGGCATCTTGGGAATGAATGTAATCCGCCGCTGTTATCAAGAGCTGTTTGGGGCTTTCGGTGGCTCTTTGTTTAATTCACCTTCTGTGTCACAGGCTCCTTTTTGTACTGGATTTCAATGTTGAAGTCCTGGAGGAGTAAGGACCAGCGCATAAAGCGCTGGTTGCTGTTCTGCATCCAAGTTAGGAACTGGAGAGGGTTGTGGTCAGAGAACACGACGGTTGGAAGGGGACTGGACCCAAGGTACAGTTCAAGGTGCTGCAAAGCTAGCAATAAGGCTACGGCTTCCTTTTCAATCGTGCTGTAATGCAATTGATGTTTTAGGAATTTTTGGGAAAAGAAACAGACTGGATGGTCAATGCCATTTTCATCCTCCTGCAAAAGCTTTGCACCAGCCCCAAAAGCACTGGCGTTCACCTCAAGCTTGAACGGATGTGCGAAATCAGGGGCGGCCAGCACAGCAGCATTGCAAAGGAGAGCTTTGGCAGCTTCGAAAGCAAACTGACATGTCTCTGACCACACGAATGGTAACTTTGGACTGGCAAGACTGGTTAATGGGGCTACTACCTCGGGAGAAGTTTTTTCAGAACCCACGATAATAACCTGCCATACCTAGAAAACGACACAGCTGTGGAGCTGGTAAGTTTAATATTGCCTGCACTTTAATGGCAACAGGGAGGACTTGACCCTGTCCTATTTGTTTCCCTAGGTAGGTTACAAACTCACATTTAGCCGAGTTTAGTGTCAGAGAGGCATCACGCAAGCGGTGAAATATTTCACTTAGGGTTTTGAGGTGTTCAGTCCAGGTGGATGAATAGGGCACTATATCATCCAGATACACTTCACAGTTTATGACTCCATGTAACACAGTGTTCATCAGTCGCTGGAATGTGGCGGGAGCATTTCTTAACCCGAATGGCATGACGGTGTCTTGCAAAAAATGGTCGAGTGTAACAAAGGCACTGATTTCTGAGGCGCGTTTGGTTAATGAGACTTGCCAGTATCTTTTTAGGAGGTCAAGTTTGTTCACAAATTTTGCCGAGCCCACACGGTCGACCAGGTCATCCATGCGTGGGAGTGGGAAAGAGTCTGGTTTTGTAACAGTATTTATCTTCCGGTAATCGTTACAGAAATGGTAGGTTTGATCGGGTTTTGGGATGAGAAGTGATGGTGAGCTCCAGGAACTATTAATGGTAAAATGGTAAATGGCCTGTATTTATATAGCGCTTTACTAGTCCCTAAGGACCCCAAAGCGCTTTACATATCCAGTCATCCACCCATTCACACACACATTCACACACTGGTGATGGCAAGCTACATTACTGGGAAGGACCAAACCATGGTCAAGAAGATACTGGACTTCTTGCTGCATTATGGCACGCTTAGTGGGATTTACTCTGTAGGCATGTTGCTTTATTGGTTTGTGATCACCCACATCAATATCATGACTTAGCACGTGCGTTTGAGTGGGGATATCACAAAAAAGAGTTGGGTAATTGTTAATGAGCTCACGGACATCAGATTTGGCAGGATCAGACAGATGTGCTAAATAGATATCCAAGTCAGCCAAAATTTCAGAGTTCCTCAGACGTGTAACGGAAACAGAGCTGTGCCTGTCATCCAACCCATCATCGCAGGGACTATGTAAAGGTGGAGAGACGGACACTGACACAGTAGGTGACACAGCAGACGACGGACCAGAGCGTTCACGACCAACATACTCCTTCAGCAAGTTGATGTGACAGACGCGACTTTTCTTCTTACGATCAGGGGTTAACACGACGTAATCGGTTTCACTCAGCTTACGCTCAATGACATACGGACCGGAAAACTTTGCCTGCAGGGGAGAACCAATGACAAGCAAGAAAATCAACACGCGATCACCTGACTGGAACATCCGTGCTACAGACTTTCTATCAAAATGGGTTTTCATTCTGACCTGAGCCTTTGCTAGCGCGTCACGAGTAAAATTGCAGGCATTATGCAGCCTCTCTCTAAACGAACTAACATAGTCCAGAATGTTTTCTCTTGGACGATGCCTATCTGAGAGAAATTTCTCTTTCGAAAGACGTAGCGGACCACGCACAGTGTGGCCAAAAACTAAATCAGCTGGACTGAACCCCAAAGACTCCTGTCATGTCTCCCTGATGGCGAACAACAGTAGTGGCAACCCCTCATCCCACTCACGGCTTGAATTTGCAAAGCATGTTTTTCAGAGTTTGGTGGAACCTTTCTAATGCACCCTGACTCTCCGGGTGATACGCGCTGGAAGTGTGATGCTTGACACCAAGCTCTGTCATGACCTGGGCAAAGATTTTAGACATAAAATTTGTGCCCTGATCTGTTTGGATGCGTTTAGGCAGTCCAAAGGTAGAAAAGAACTTAACAAGTGCTTTCACAATTCCACAGGTGTCATGGTTCTGGGTCCGTTGGACCCAGTATTTTGAGTTTATTATGTTTCGGTTTAATTTTGCATCATGGATTGTTTTCTTGTTCTCTTGTTGTGGTTGTGATTATTATTATTATTATTATTATTATTATTTCATGTTTCTGTTATCCATGTTTTAGGAATTGTGGTTTCATGTATAGTTCAGTTCCATGTGTCATTTTCTGTCTCTCTGTGTTGAGTCCGTGTCTCTGAGTTGTGATTCATGTTTCCTGTTTTATTGTGAAAGTCTTTGTCTTATGTTAGTGTGTGCAGCTTTGTTCCCCCTGTCTCGTTAGCCCTGATCTCTCCCAGCTGTGTCTCCCTCCTGTTGCCGATTCCCCCGTTACTACCCTGTATATAAGCCCTGTGTTTTCCCATGCTCGGTGTCGCGTCGTACCATCAGATTATGCCTGTGTGTTTTTTTAGTCTCAGTGTTCAGTCCTCACTTCATGTTTTGTTTTCTTGCCAGCAATAAAGCTGAGGTTTTTGAGTTGCATTCCGTTTTCCGAGTCCTGCATTTGGATCCTCATCTCCGCCTGCCCGCACACAGAGCCCTGACAACAGGTTTTTAATGAGCGCAACACAATGGCCTCAGGATAACGGGTGGCAGTACACATCATGGTGAGGAGGTATTGGTTTCCGGACAGGACCAACACAATCAACAATAACATGCTCGAATGGCTCCCCAACGACTGGGATGGGTTTTAACGGAGCTGCCGGAATCACCTTATTTGGTTTACCGGCAAGCTGACATGTATGGCACAAGCGGCAGAATTTTACTACATCAGATTTGAGACCAGGCCAGAAGAAGTAACAGAGGACACGGTTGTATATTTTTGTGATTCCCAAGTGACCGGACATGATGTGGTCATGAGCTAAGCTTAGGACTTGAGAACGGAATGACTGCGGAACAACTATTTACTGCACTCCCTCATGGGTGCAGCTAGAACTGGGAGTCCAGTAGCGCATCAGCACCCCATCCTCAATGAGGTAAGATGCAGATTTCCTACATTTAGGTTCCTTCACATAAGCCTAACAGGATGACAAGCTTTCATAATTTTTCTGGGCTTCTATAAGCTTGTCTTTATCTACTGAGAGTGTCATAGCTTCCTCATCAGGCTGAAGCTCCACTGAAACAGGGGTACTTTCACATTCGGGTGGTGCACTTGTTGGATCTGAATCACTTAGGAAAGATTCGCTAAGATCCACCAACTCTCCATATTTACGTGCCTGTGCACGCGTCACAGCACACACAGGAAACAAAGGAACAGAGTTTGGCGCGGCAAGATCAAAACCGCTGGTGTTTGTAACTGGCATTTCAACTACCTCAGGCAATGGGAAAACTTTGCAGCCAGCTAGATCGTTTCCAAGGATGATGTCAATGCCTGCCACCGGTAACTGGGGTCGCACACCAAGTTTAACCTCACCTGACACAAACTGAGACGAGAGCTGCACAAAGTGCAAAGGCACACGCATTACACACATTCTAACTTCCCACGCCAACACATCAGCTCCACAATAGGATTGAGCTGAGAACGGTAAGACACTCTCACGAATGAGTGACTGTTTTGCACCAGTGTCACGCAAAATACCAACAGGAACCCTCTTTTCTTCTCCCATCAATGAAACAAAACCTTTTGACACAAAAGGCTTGAACTCTTCATCTACTTTATCACTTTGAATTACAGTCACATCTTCCAAGGCATAAGGTTTGGTCTGTAGAAGGTTGATTGGGGAAGGAGATTTACCCTTCCTGGTCTGTTCCTTTTTTTTTTTGAGAATGGGACAAGCAGCAATGAGGGGTCCCTGCTCATGGCAATAATAACACTCTCTATTTTCAATGGATGAGGTGGTGGTACGACGGGTGTTCTTTGGAGACCAGATTTTAGGGCTAACAGAGGTCGGTGGGCTGTGAACAGGAGATGAAAACACCCCTTTGTGTGTCAACACAAACTCATCAGCCTGTACAGCAGCAATGGCAAGAGTTGTAAATTTCTGTTCGTTTAAGTAGGTTACCACTTTTTCTGGGAGTTGACTTTTGAACTCTTCTAACAACACCAACTCACGCAAGTCATCTAAGGTTTTTACTTTTGTAGCGTGACACCATTTATCAAACAGAGTTTTCTTTTCTCTGGCAAACTCCACATAAGTCTGGGTGGCAGATTTTTTCACATTCCTAAATCTTTGCCTATAAGCCTCTGGCACAAGCTCGTATGCACGCAGGACAGCAGCTTTCAAAATGTCATAGTCCAAACTGTCCTCAAGTGAAAGAGCTGTGCATACCTCTTGAGCTTTCCCCACCAATTTGCATTGAAGTAAAAGAGACCATACATTCTTTGGCCAGTGTAGTGCACCTGCAATGCGCTCAAACACTGTGAAATAAGAGTCTACCTCAGTTTCTCTAAATGCTGGGACTAATTTGATGTGCCTACTTACATCAAAGCTGTCTTCTGGCTTAGGGGATGGTGACTGCGGGGATGGTGACTGCGGAGCTGACCGAGGTGTAGGAGGACTGGCAGATACAGAGGCTTCCCTCTCTATCTCCAGAGCCCTCACCCTTAAGTGCATAGCTTCCACCTCCAACTGCTTCTTTTTTAACTCCACCTCCTTTATGCTCAGTGTTAACTGCAGCTCTTCCGCAGAAGGGCCAGTTTGAGGAGGGAGATTTTTCAGTGGGGCAGGAAAACCAGCAGCAGCTCCCAGCTCAACTCCCTTTGCAGGACCTGGCTCACCAAACAACCCTTTTCATGCAATTTAATACAGAGGAGCTCTTTAAGCTCTTTTTTCTTTGCATTCAATGGCACAGTCACATCAAAGAAATTGGCAATAAGAATGAGGTCATCCTTTTTACATCTGTCCAACTTTTCTTCAGTTGGGTCTAAATTGAAATCCTCCAATTTCAATTCCATACTAACACACACTCTCCCACACAAGAAAAAACTGCCAACCAGAAAATTAGAGCTAACCAAGAACACAGGTAACCTACCTGCGACAACAGCAACAAATAAAGAACAAAGAATGAAAGAGCCCACACGCCAAGTCAACCCGACGAAAAAAAAAAAAGGATGGACGAGCCCCCAATTAATGTTACGTCCTTTGTCTAGGCGTGTATTGAACGCAACAAGAAATTGGCCCACTCCCACACCACCAAAGCAAAAACACAAACAGTAGTATCTTTTAAAGTGCTAAGCAGCCATTTAATTGCTTCAGCAGTGATCAGTGCCAAAAATAACAAATAGAACTCCCTAATGGTCCCTATGCTTTCCTACACAAATGAAAAACCAACCAAAAGACAATTCACTTACCTAACTTCCTAAATGAAAAACAGGAGAAAACTTAATCAACAAAAATGGCTTCTCACACCTATTAGGCTGCTGCAGTGAGGAATATATATAAGGTGAACAAAATACACAATTGCTACTTTACAAATCTATTTACAGCTATTTACAAAATTAAGATACTAAAACCAGACACACACACACAAGGTAATACTTGCAAATCACTGGGCACAGACACTCAAACAACGACTCAAAAACACATGCTCTTTGTTGGATGGTGGATCTAGTAGAGAGGGGGGTCAGGTGGCTGTAATCCGGTAGTTAAGTACTGGAGGTGATCAACCAATTATCCAATCCCAGGACAGGAAGAGACTCCACCCAGCTACTCAGCAGGCACGTCCAGGTGTCCACCTCCTAAGAGAGAAAGGGGAAAAAACCCACAGCCATCCTCTGGTGGGAGGAGTCACACATAAAACAAACACTGACAACATTGAATCATAACAGTGGGCCACAATTGCGGAGAACAGCACGTTCGACAGCTGGTCAGCACTCGAATGTTCATCACTTGACATGTCCTGTTGAATCTGGACCAGTCACTAATGCTCAGCTTGCCATATTCAGGCCATGGTGTTAGGTTTAGTCATTGTCAGGGCGCCAATGTAAAGCCGGATGGGCTACTCGCCTTTCTTTTTCTCTCTCTCCCCCTCGCTCACTCTACTGCTCTCGCTCTCTCTGGTGCTCGCTCAGTCCGTCCGTATAAAGTTAAGCCGGTGGTCTCCTGGATTATTCCTCCCGTGCGTTTGGCAAAAAGCAGGAGTCAGTGCTGGCACACCGCGACAAATTGATGCTGTGGCTGGGGCTGGGGCTGTGCGGGGCAGACAGTCTGTTCCAGCTCAGATAAACAGTCCTCACTTGGCTGACTGAGCACCTCTGAACATCCAGCAAAGGATGGAAAGGGGTCGGGCCCTAGGCTGAACTACAAGCTGAGCAGCAGGCTGAACTACAAGCTGAGCAGCAGACTGAGTGAATAGATGGGCAGCAGACTGAGTGACTAGCTGGGCAGCCGACTGAGTGACCAGCTGGGCAGCAGACTGATTGGCTGCTACAGGTTGGGCCGATGACTGAGCTAAAGCTACAGGTTGGGCAATGGAGGAACTAATGATGGCACAGCAACTGCAATGATCTCCAAGAATCCACAGCTAGCTGAGGCCTCCACTTCAGTCCCAGGGAAGCCCTGGAGTGAGGAAATGTCTCATGGCCGTCGGGCTTAGCTAAACAAAGCTCAGACACAGAGCTCTCAACACATCAGCAGCCACAAACATAGTCTCTGGACTCTCAAGTACTTTAACATTAATAACCTCAGGAGTGTTTTCCTTCTGTCTCTTCTCCTCAGTCAGTACTTGCTCTTCCTGCCTTCTCTCTTCCATCTCCACCTCTGCAAGCCTCTTCTTCTCTGCTTCTACTCTTATCCTTTCCTCCTCAACTCTTTTCCTCTTCCTTCATTTGAATAGTCACAGAAAGGGAATTTGCAAAATTAGCAGAGCCCAGTTTACTCACCGCAGCGTCCCGTACTGCTGGAGTTGGAAGCAGGGTGGAGGCTGCCATAGGTGGAGCAGATGGCTGAACTTCAAACTGCTTAGCCGATATCCGGGCTACCTTAGTGTTTGTTGTCTCACCATCTTCTGTCAATAGACGAAAAGACCGAGTCGGTTAAGAAATATTGTCACTCACCACAGCCGGAAGTAGGAAGTCCAGGAATCCGCTTGCGGTGAGGAGCACCGCCAGTGGCGAGCGTCGCTTCCTTGACCATGCCGGGGCCGGCGTATCAGGCTGAGGATCCGCCAGCTGGCCGGGCAGCCTTAGTTGGAGAGTGGAGGTGGAGGGTGTAATTAAGAAGTCAGTGACGATTGGAAAGAGACGGTCCATTGCCGAAGGGAAACAAGCCAGTGTTTCCTGCAGCCGCTTTTCCACTGTGCAATGCACTACTTCCCCGTGCGTTGCCAGCCATAGGTCGCATAGTCTATTAATTTTATCCGTCACCTCCCTGCTGAACCTCTCCAATGAGTACGCTGGATCCATTGTGTGGCTGAATCGTTCTGTCACAGTCTGCGTGACAGACCTTGGGCATGTGAGGAATGAGGACCCAAAATGCAGGACTTTATGATGAAGGCAGTGCGTTTATTTACATTGGTGCAATGATCCAAACAACAATAAATCCCCAGTGGGATCCCGACTCCTGTTCCGTGTCTTCTTCTCAGTGCCTGTGCTCTGTGTCTCCGCTCCCGTGAGACTTGTGCTCACTGCTCTCCCGTTCCCACACTCCTGCTGGAAAACCACAAAGGCAGCTGTTAACCCACAACTCAACAGTGACAGACTAGCATGCACCGAATTTGCTGGAAACACTGACGGGTAGTTACTCAATGATCCAGCGTTGAGGAGTTCTCAGCCACACTGCTTTGTAGCTCCTTTGACAAGGCTTGATCAGCGCCAGGTGTGTGTGAAGATCCTTGGGTGTGACTGGTCATCTGGCAGGCCACACCCACCAGGCCTGAAGCTGCCTGTCACGACTGCACCCACACACACACAGACACACCTGCCAATACACAAACTTGGAACACAGGAGCAGCAGCAGTGTAGAATACACAGATATAATATAATAAGTCCACACTGCTCACGGATCCCGAGTCCCTGGAACTGGGTCCGTGACAGGTGTAAGCAGGGATTTATAAAAAAAACAGTGTAAAGAATAATCTGAGCAGGATTAGTGTATGTGTTATTTCAAATAACAGCGAGACGTGAAATTATTTCGAGGAAGTCGACATGAAATCATGTCGAGGAACTTGACATGGTTTTACGACATGATTTCAACCAGTTTGTTCTTTAGATACCAAAACATTACATGGTAAATGGCCTGTATTTGTATAGCACTTTACTAGTCCCTAAGGACCCCAAAGTGCTTTACACATCCAGTCATCCACCCATTCACACACACATTCACACACTGGTGATGGCAAGCTACATTGTAGCCACAGACACCCTGGAGCGCACCGACAGAGGCGAAGGTTAATAAAACTCAGATATAACATATGAAAAGTCGTCATGGCAGCTTCTGTCACAACTTCTCTAAAGAACGAACATATTTGTCATGGTCTGGGTCATTTTGACCCAGCTTTTTCTATTTCTTATATTTTGGTGTTTTTCTCAATTATGATTTATGTTGTGATTCTTGAGTTGTGCTGGTTTGATTTTGTATTACGGGTTATTCTGATGTAAATAGTCTCCTTGAGTCTACGCTCAAACCAGCATTCCTCCCTGTCCAGGATGTGTACATCCTCATCATTGAAAGAGTGCCCACTGGCCTGTAGGTGGAAATAGACTGCAGAGTCCTGGGCTGAAGAGGTGGCTTTTCTGCGTTGTGCCATCCGCCTCGCCAGAGGTTGTTTGGTTTCCCCAGAGGAAGAACGCTGGTTCCAGCGCGGAGTCAAGGAGGCCATTTACGTGAAATGGGAAATGCCATCTCTGAATCGAGGAGGGGGCCTAAGGGTACATCTTACATCATCTTACAATGCTGTGATTGCAGCCATTCCCCAATTCTCTGTGAGTGGTACTCATGGTCATTGATCAGTGGGCTTTGATGAGTGGTTGTTGATCAATGGTCATGAGAATTTGCATAATAATGATGAAGGAACTGACCTCCCAGCCCATTGTTCCTTCAGTGGTGCTAGTTCCAGTTATTATGCAAATGTACTGGTTATAAGATTGGGGAAACCTGCAGTGAGCTGAGACTGAAGAAGTCACTTGGATGAGTGACGAAACGTTTCTCCCGCTGAAAACGCTACATGCAGATGTACAGAATCAACTTTTGGAGATTTACTTACCTGGATGATTGACCATGCATCAAGACCTGACTCAAGCTAGCTTCTATAAGTAATGTGGAAACAAAAACTATGTAATTGTGTTCTTCTTATCAGCTAGCATGTCAAATGGAAACATTTGAAAAGTAACAAGCTGCAAAACAAATGTTAGACCAACGCTTTTAAATGTTAAGTTTTCTGGAGTGCATAAATCTGAGTACTGAAGAAAGCCAAAGTACAGAAATAGCTGCAGAAATACATCACCTACAGCACATTCCAGATGTGGACCACTGGAAAGAATGCTGAAAACTTTCTGACAAGCAAAGAATTGTTGATTGTAAGGGTCAGAGTCCTGTTTGTAAGATGGCTGGTAGCAGGACCTTTTGATCATATCGTAATATTGATAGATTATAAATACAAAATTTGGACTGTTCCCTTATCAGTGTCTAACAGTACGTGTATGAGAGCCATGTAACATACTCTGTCCCTTTACATTTTACATTGCATTTAAAAGTCTGCTATTACTGCTAACTCACCAATGGAACCAACTCTGGAGTTTTAATGAATTTTAGATTGGTACGTGAGTACCATGTGTTCAATGCAATATAGACTAGCTATCACACTTTGATTTCAAGTCCTCCTTTACTTAAAAAACAAAAACCAAACAAGCATTCCAGCATCTTTGTGCAACCTAGAGCATCAAGAGAGGCCACATGTTCCAGCTTGAGCATCTCAGTGTGTGCTGAGCAAATTTATCACTACAGCCTCTGGACCATGCTATAACTTGTCCTCTCCAGCAGGACATGGAGTTAGATCTCTCGTCTCAACCCATCCCGTTCCATCATTAGTGAAACATTAAACTCTGTCTACACTGGGAAGATGATACAATTCCCAACTGAAGATCACTCCTATGTTATAATTTTAGCTCCTTGACCTACATAGACAGAGGCAACAGCTGCATGACTCTTGTTTAACCACACATTGATGAGAGATTTTTTTAAATCTTTTAACAGATAGTCTACCGTGTTTTCTTATCTGTCAGACAAGTATTAACATTGTTATGCCTGCTTATCCTTGTTAAGGGGTTCTTAAAAGATTCCAGAACTGTTCAACCTCCTCTCTACACCACTGCGAGAGTGATTGTCATAGCCTCAGTAACCCAGTCCCTCTTTCCCTTTCTTTGTGTACATGTGAGTTTAAATAGCATGCAAACTTCCTAGCAGGATAGCCTGGAGGCATTTCTTCTTTTCATGTGTCAAGTGGCTGGAGGCATCCATCTGTTTCACATCCACTCATCACCTCCGTGAGTACAACAGCCAGTTCTCCACTCATTTGTTGTTGTGGATAACTCCTTGTGAAATCATTTCTGTCATGAATCGCTGTGTGGCAGGCAGGGATTGGACCCAAATGCAAATTCACGGGGACAGAACTTGAACTCAAAAGCACAGCTTTATTGCTGGAAAATAGAACAAAAGCAATACAAAACTAAACTGGGAAAAGCTAATTATAACACATACCAGAAGACACGGGGAGAATCACACACAGCATGAGGGAGAACGCGACACAGAACTGAGGGAGACTCAGACATAAATACACAGAGGGTTAACGAGGGAAGTGGGAGCACACGGGGAACACAGGTGACACTGATAATCATAACGAGAAATGGCAGGAGTGAACACAACACTGACGGGAGACGGGCAAAGTAAAACAGGAAGTACAGAGGTTCAGACAGGAGGAGAGACAGCACGGGGAGAACATAGACATAACGGGCAGGGGAAACAAGGAATAAACACAAAGAAAGACGAGGGCTCATAAATACACAGAGGGGCACACAGGGGGTAAGAGTCACGAAGGGAAAACACTTAGGGAACAACACAACAGGACAACTCAGGAAACATGGCCTAAATAAGGAATGAAATACAGGAATACAAGAAACTAAGAATACTGGGCCAACATGGCCCAGGACCATGACAGTACCCCCCCCCCCCCCCCCCCCCCCCACAAGGGCTGGCTCCCGACAGCCCAAACCCAGGAACCAAAACGCAAGCAAAACAGAAAACACCCCACCCAGGGCGGGAGGTGGGGGACCAGGACGGAGGGAACGAAACGAACAAAAAACAAGGAGCATGAGAACAAAACTGAGTCCAGAAATACACAAAAAAGTCTAGAACAGGGAGGCGAATGTCCAAAGAGGCCCGAAGGCCAACCCGAGAGGCGACAGCACAAAAGTCCAGTCCAACCGTTCCGGAGGCCGGCCATGGGAAAGGTGGCCACGGCGACAGAACAGATCCGGAGGCCGGTCGTGCAGAAGGCAGCAGTGGTGCAGTTCAGGAGGCCAACCCGGAGCCCGCGGGCACAAAAGTTCAAGGGTCACACGGTCGGGGGGCCGACCAGGCGGGTGACACAGGTAATAGAGCCGGTCCGGAGGCCAGCCATGCGGAAGGCAACGGCGGCGATGACGTAGAGACAGGTCAGGGGGCCGGCCGCGCGGAAGGCAGCGGAAGGCAGCGGAAGGCAGCGGAAGGCAGCGGAAGGCAGCGGAAGGCAGCGGAAGGCAGCGGAAGGCAGCGGAAGGCAGCGGAAGGCAGCGGCGGCGGCGAAGGAGACGACGGAGCAGTTCAGGGGGCCGACCGCGCGGAAGGCAGCGGCGGCGCTCCAGTGTCAGGCGTAGTGGCCGAGGCCCGGTGGGCACAGGACCAGTCAAGGCTGGACCCGACGAGGCAGGACCAGACAAGGCAGGAGCGGATGGTGGCGTGGCAGTCACAGGCGACGGAGCCGGACCAGGCGAAGGCGATGACGGAGCCGGACGAGGCGAAGCGGGGGCCGGACCAGGTGAAGCGGGGGCCGGACCAGGCGTCGCTGAAGCAGAGGCCGGACCAGGCGACGCTGAAGCAGATGCAGAGGCTGGACCAGGCGACGCTGAAGCAGATGCAGAGGCTGGACCAGGCGACGCTGATGCAGATGCAGAGGCTGGACCAGGCGACGCTGAAGCAGATGATGCTGGAGCTGGACCAGGCGACGGCGTGGGTGGAAACACGAAGGCTGCCGCTGGCGAGGGTGGAGACTCCGAGGCTGCAGCTGGCGGCGGCGTGGAAGCCAGGGCCGGAGGCGCTGCTGCAAACGTGGATGAGGTTGCTGGTGGGGCAGAGGGTGGCTGGACGGGCCCCTCGGACCCTCCAGCGGAGACAGGAGGCTGAACGGGCCCCCCGGACCCTCCAGCGGAGACGGGCGGCTGAACGGGCCCCTCGGACCCTCCAGCGGAGACGGGCGGCTGAACGGGCCCCTCGGACCCTCCAGCGGAGACGGGAGGCTGAACGGGCCCCTCGGACCCCCCAGCGTATACGGGGAGGTGCTGGCTGGGCTCGCTGGAACCCTCAGCAGACGAGGTAGATGGCGGCGCGGGAGCCGCGGAGTGCTGGATGAGCTCATCCGAGCTTCCAGCAGGAGCTGATGTAGAGCCAGAGAAGATTGGGACCCCTGGCTCAATGGTAAGCTGGCTAGAAAACTGCACTGCCACGGGGAACTGGGCCAATGGTTCAGGTGCGAGCTGAGCTACTGGACACACGGGTGAGAGTGGGAGCTGAGCTACTGGACACACGGGTGAGAGTGGGGGCTGAGCTACCAATGGTGGTGAAGTAGATAACTGCACGGGAGACTGAACCAGAGGTGAGTGCACAGGAGACTGAGCTAATGGTTCTGTTGCAAACGTAGCTGCTGCTGATGGAGCAAACGGCTGTGCTACAGGGAGCTGAGACACAGGAAACTGAGCTAGTGGTGGTGGTGGTGAGAGAGGAGACTGGGCTGACCGGACGGGAGGAGAGTGGGATATTGGCGACAGAGTGGCACACTGAACTGAGGGCGACGGAGCTACAGAGGACTGGAGAACAGGAGACTGAATCACAGGGGAGTGGAGGACTGGAGACTGGACTGCAAACTGAACAGTAGGAGAGTTAACTGACTGGGCTGGCGAAGCTAATGGCTGAGCAGGGGTTGGTGAGGCTAATGGCTGAGCTGAGGGTAGATTGTAATCCACAGAGGAAAATACTGCTTTACTCTCGGTGGGTATGCTATCATGATGTCTGGGATCTGAACGCTCGAGCGGAACGAGAAAAAGACAGTCGCTCTCGCCAACGGATGAAAGCTGCTCCGCTGCTCGGGAACGCCGGCGACGTGAACGCCGTTTTCTCCGGGAAGGGGGAGGAGACGAGCCGGGCCGCGAATCCTCCAGCGGACCGGGCTGAACGCCCTCCGACTCTTCGTACTGGAGAGGCAGCTCCGGGCAGATGCGTACGGTGGAGACGAGGAAGTCCTGGATGTGGGGGTGTAGCGCGCCGAATAACCATGGGAGTCCGGACATCCTCTGTAGACGGATGGCTACGGTCTCCCGGTATTCTTCCCCTGGCAGCGCTACCCACTCCTGACAGTGATATTCCACCGTGTAAATTAGATCCTCACGGAGCTCAGCGGAGGGGTTGTGAGCTGCTGGGTCCATGTCGTGGTCGCGTTCTTCTGTCATGAATCGCTGTGTGGCAGGCAGGGATTGGACCCAAGCGCAAACTCACGGGGACAGAACTTGAACTCAAAAGCACAGCTTTATTGCTGGAAAATAGAACAAAAGCAATACAAAACTAAACTGGGAAAAGCTAATTATAACACATACCAGAAGACACGGGGAGAATCACACACAGCATGAGGAAGAACGCGACACAGAACTGAGGGAGACGCAGACATAAATACACAGAGGGTTAACGAGGGAAGTGGGAGCACACGGGGAACACAGGTGACACTGATAATCATAACGAGACATGGCAGGAGTGAACACAACACTGACGGGAGACGGGCAAAGTAAAACAGGAAGTACAGAGGTTCAGACAGGAGGAGAGAGAGCATGGGGAGAACATAGACATAACGGGCAGGGGAAACATGGAATAAACACAAAGAGAGACCAGGGCTCATAAATACACAGAGGGGCACACAGGGGGTAAGAGTCACGAAGGGAAAACTCTTAGGGAACAACACAACAGGACAACTCAGGAAACATGGCCTAAATAAGGAACAAAATACAAAAATACAAGAAACTAAGAATACTGGGCCCACATGGCCCAGGACCATGACAATTTCCAGTTTTCATCTGCTCACATACATCCACTGTTACAGCTTGCTGATCCTACTTTCCAGAAGGAGCCCTTTCTTTGGAAAATATAAATGTTACTTCGACTGCCGCTGCTGTCATGCACTGATATGTGGCTATGTCTTAAAGTGATGACTTTTGAACCGGATGTTGTTGTCCGGAAGGAGGTCCCGTAAAGTGGCTAGTTGTCAGATCGACATTGTTCAATAAAGCAAGAGAAAGATCATGCTTTATGTCCTGATTTAATTCAGAGTGCCTAATAATAATAATGGATTGGATTTATATAGCGCTTTTCAAGGCACCCAAAGCTCTTTACAATACCACTATTCATTCACTCTCACATTCATACACTGGTGGAGGCAGCTACAAGTAATACAAGTATTACAAGTAATTCAGTAATAAGGTCGGCACACAACAATGGCGACGAGAAAGACACTGTTACGCCCCTGTTTAGGGGTGCAGGAACGTAGCATAAGTTAAAAGAAGAGTGACCCCGCCCTGGTCCCCAAAACCATACACAGAAAAACCAATTTCTTAGTGAACAGTGGTTTATTGTGCCTAAACTGAAGCGTGACTCTGGGGTGAGCAAAGGCCGAAATAACAAAGAAAACCAGCTTAATCAGTCAAGGGGGTGCTACCTAAACCCTACTTGATAAAAAGAACAAATAAAAGACAAATGCTACCCTAACTCCCTAACTGAATAAACAGGAGAAAATAATACAGAAAATAACAAGGCAGCTCACCCCTTCAGCTTCAGTGACTATTTACACGTGACTCTAAACTACACACTATATACAGAAACTCAGGAATCCTCAGGAACACACATGCAAGTAACACAGGGTTTGGAGGCCAATGATGGGTCTGCTGCTGCTGTCAGTTGCTGCTGACAACTGTTGGTGACAGATTTTCAAAGCAACCACATGATCAGGGACCAATCAGCAGCCGTCAGCTTCTCCAATCAGCGACCTGCAGAGACTCTTAAAGACAGAGACAGGCAGAACAAAAAACAGCCACCAACACACATTATGGCCAGGGCCGTAACACCCCCCTTCCCAAGACCATACATCTCCCCTATAGATGTTTGGCACTTAGGAATGGTGCTATTGACACCCTTTTCTCAACGAGAAGTCTGGGCTCGGGAGAGCCCGAGTGTCCTGGAGGGACTTTCCCTGCCGGATACACGATGGACGGGTGGCAGAAATGGAGGATTGTGTGCCTTGCGGGACTGTCGATCGAGGACGCTGAAGATATCTACATATTCGGAACCATGATAACAGGGTTCTTGCTGATCGGAGCTGGCTTGGCCCTGGCTTATCAAAGAATTAAGAAAGCGGAGCCAGCTGTTCAAACCCCCCAAGGCTGCCCACTGGGATTGAAACAATGGGACGAGGCGCGACTTCTCAGTATGGGCTCACTGAGTGCAGTATGGTTAAGATCTTGGAGAAGCTCACGGCTGCGGTGAATACTCAGAATGAGACCTCTGAGCGTATATTGGATTACATCATGGAGAAGTTCACTCAGAATAACATCTCTGAGCGAAAGATGGATCACATCGTGGAGCAGCTCACTGCAGTCGTGAGTTCTCAGAATCAGCTCCCTGAGCACAAGAATGACAAGACTATGGAGCGTAAGTTTGATAACATCATGGAAAAGCTCGCGGCTCTCTAACGGGAAATTGAGAGGTTGGTGTCGGAGTGTTAAAGAACAGCTTTGAAATTCTCATGAGTTGTTCGCACAAAAGAAAAACCACCATCATAATGCAGCAATCCCTCCGGCGCCAGCTGTGGGCTCAAGGCTGGAGCTGAACAAAAACTCCCTGATAATGACTGTGTTTAGACTGTTCTTCCCACTCTATACAAGGCCACCTGGGTTGGCTGGCAGACTGTTTATTTGATACTGATAGGGTGAAGGACACTGTCTCAGCTGAACTATGGACACGCACACGCATACACTTACACTGATAAGCACTCACTCATCCCTCCTCCCCTTCCAACGCCTTCAATGCTTGTTCCCTCCTTGAGAACACAGCGGGTCTGGGCCCGCGCTGCAGAGATGGCGCAGTGGCAGGATGGCTGCTGTGGTTGCCTGGGATTATTCCTCACCCCCTGCCCAACCCTGTTGCTGGTCACGTGCTCCATAATGTTGTAGTGTAGACATTTATGTGCTTTCTGTGCAGAGGAGTTTTTTTGTTTCCTGTTCTTATGCTTTCCTCCATAGGAGCCCAGCATGAGTAGAGGTCTCTTGTTTTCCTCTTGTACTTTCCAATTGTAGTGTACATTTCAGTGGTTTTCTGTAATGCAACCGTTCTCTGACTTGTATCCCCATGTGATTTCTCTGTTGTGTGTGTAAGGCCGGGGGCGGGTTCATTTCACTGCAGGGCAACCTGCATGTGGCGAATAAAATTTGAACTTGAACCACACGACAGTGCATCTGCCATTACATTCTCGGTTCCTTTTTTGTGATGGATCTCCAAATTAAAGTCCTGCACTAAGAGGGACAATCTCATGAGCCTCTGGTTAGAATTTTGCATCCTAGTCAAAAACACCAGGGGGTTGTGATTGATGTAATTGTAACCGGTGTGATTCTGCGTTGTGTCTGACGATAAAAGGTAAAAGAAAAAAAGACCTCCAAGTAAATAGCTTGCCCGCTCCAGCTCCTCTCCCAAAGGGGAATTATAGAAAAAGGCTGGCATTTATTTTTTACATTAAAGATAAAGTATGAATTTACACGTAACATATTTGACATAAGATAAAAAACAACAACAACACAAAATTCGACATACCTGACGATAAAAGGTAAAAGAAAGAAAGACCTCCAAGTAAATAGCTTGCCCGTTCCAGCTCCTATGACCAAATACAAACTGTGGGGAAGAGGGTTAGCTCAACCCACCACAACTTACAAGCTAGCAAGAAGTATATATTCATGCTAGCATTAATGGCGCCTAAAACATATTTATGATACACACATACTACACACTTATAACATCTAACAAAAAACAGGCCTAATAATGACAATAATTGAACTAAAATCACAATCATGAATATGAATTATATGTGTGTTTTAAAGTGTTGGAAAGAAATGACACCCACCTCTCCCACAGGGGAATTATAGAAAAGGGGAAAGGCCAAAGGGGTACACTGTTTTTATAGGGTTGCACCAAAGAAGAAGAAGAAAAGAATGAGGAGGGGCTCTAACTGATAATGAACATAACTACAGGCTTGGAGGTCCTAAAAGTCAGGTATAAAAGGAATGGTTAGGGGGTTTAGAACACATTTTGTGTAATTATAACAAGATGTGATTTATGACCCTGTTACATAAACAATGACAGGTGATGAACTACACCAGACATATACTTCGAAATGTAGTGCAAGCAACAGGGAAAGAACTTTTTTTCCAATGGTACTGTATTTTTGCTAGTGAATGTTGAACTTCTTTGAAAAGTAACCAATTGGGTGAGCAACACCCTGCTTGTCTTCATGCAAAAGCACCGCACCTGCACCATCCACCTCGAGTTTAAAAGGACATGTAAAATCAGGAGCGGCAAGTACTGGTGTGCTGCAGAGGAGACCTTTGGCAGACTCAAAAGCATTCTGGCATGTGGCTGACCACACGAATGGTTTTGACACACTTGTGAGACTGGTGAGAGGTGTAAGTACATCTGCAAAATTTTTGCAGAAGCCACGATAATAGCCGGCCATTCCAAGGAAACGGCGAACCTCATGTCTAGTGCAAGGCACAAGGAAATCTAGGATAGCCTGAATTTTGGCCAGAAGGGGACGTATCTGACTCTGATCCACCTGCTTCCCTAGATAAGTCACAGTGGCTTTACGGGCCAAAAGGCATGACGGTGTACTGGAGGAAGTGATCAGGGGTAACAAAAGCAGAAATTTCAGATGCACGTGGAGTGAGGGGAACTTGCCAATAACCCTTTAATAAATCCAGCTTGGTGACCAACCCTGTCAACACAGTCTTCCATGCGAGGAAGAGGATAGGAGTAAGGTTTGGTCACACTGTTCACTTTTCAAAAATGGGTACAAAAACATGGGCGTTTGTCCTTCTTCGGCACAAGAAGGCATGGGAACTCCAGGCACTAGAACTCATAACAGCTAGACCATTTTCCACGGGTAGGAAACTTCTTGCTGAAAAAGTGGGCGTTTGGTAGGGTTCACACGATAAGCGTGTTGTTTGATCGGAGGGTGGTCACCTACATCTATGTCATGTTCAAGGTCAGTAGTGCGAGATGGAGTGTCAGCAAACAGGGATGGGTAAGTATTGATCAGAGAGCACACATCATTCTGGGCAGCATCATCTAAATGTTTTAGGTGGGATTTTAAATTCTCTAATATTTCAGAGTTTCTGAGTCAGGAGCAACCCTCAGTATAAACGAAAACTAAGCCATCACTTTCTGGGCTATACTGAGACGGGGATGCTGGCACAACTACCGGCACGGCAGAGGGCGCAGTGGGGGATGAAGAGGTGTTTACACCTGCATCACGAATAAAATAAGGCTTCATCAGATTAACATGGCATAACTACGTTTTCTCCTACAGTCTGGGGTACCTATAACATAATTTGTGTCACTCAGTTTCTGTCAAGGGACCGTGACAGTACCCCCCCCTTAATGGGAGCCTCCCGGCAACCCACCAGGCTTATCTGGATGATGGCGATGAAAGTCCGCAAGCATCCTGGGATCCAACATCGCCTTGAGGAATCCAGCAAGGTTTCTCAAGGCCATAACCCTCCCAATCCACCAGATATTGAAGACTCCTCCCGCAGCGGCAAGAGTCCATGTTGCGGGAGATCGTGTAGGCAGGGAGTCCACCAATGACCCGGGCGGGCGGAGGGGGCCTGGAAGGAGGGCACAATGGACTGGAGAGACACGGCTTAATCTGAGACACATGGAAGACATTGTGTATCTTCATGTTGCACAGCACCTTAAGGCGAACAGAAACTGGGTTTATCAAAGCAGCAATTTCAAACGGCCTGATGAAGGTTGAGGCGAGTTTCTTTGATTTGGTATGAACAGGAACAAAGCCTGTGGACAACCAAACGTTTTGACCGATGGTGTACTCAGGAGCGGGAGTGCGGCACCAGTTGGCCAGACGCTTGTTGCGTTCCTTTGTGCTCAGCAAGGCTGCCTGGGTGGCCCTCCAAACCCGGCGACACCTGCGGAGGTGAAACTGGACTGAAGGGACAAAGTGCTCACCTTCCAGAGCACGGAACAGAAGAGGCTGATACCCCAGGGAGACCTCAAACGGACATTGCCCTGTAGCTGAAGACGTTAGGCTATTGTGGGCATATTCCACCAGGGCAGTTGGTCGCTCCAGATGGTTTGGTTGGAAGTAACTATGCAGCGCAGAGCGGTCTCCAGCTCCTGGTTGGTGCACTCAGTTTGTCCGTTACTCTGTGGGTGGTAACCAGAGGAGAGACTGACCTTGGCTCCTAGCGCCGAGCAGAACTCCTTCCATACACGACATGTGAATTGCGGCCCACGATCCTCTGGGATGCCATGGAGGGGCAACACATGATTCGTGAGGAGCCGAGCCGTCTCCAGAGCCGTCGGGAGCTTGGGGAGTGCAACAAAATAGGCAGCTTTTGAAAAGCGGTCAGCAATAGTCATTATAGTGGTGTTACCTGCTGACTGTGGGAGGCCGGTAACAAAATCCACAGCTATATGGGACCACAGCCGTGACGGTGTAGGTAAAGGTTGCAGCAAGCCAGCCGGAGGTTGATGTCCCAGCTTGCTGCGGGCGCAGGTTGAACAGGCAGAGACGTACTCCTGAACGTCCAGTGATAACATGGGCCACCAGAAATAGCACTGAAGAAAGGTGATCATTCTGCGTACTCACAGAACAACACAGACACAGAGAAACACAGGGCTTAAATACACAGAGGGAGCAATCAGGGATTGAGTAACAGGAAGGAAACACCGCTGGGGCAAATCAGGCCTAACGAGACAAAGGAAGCAAAACCAGACGCATTTACATGAGACACGGACTTTCAAAATAAAACAGGAAACATAACACAGAGACGCGAACTCGACAAGGGGATACAGCTGACGGGAGACAGAGCAACTAGAGAACAGAGAGACATAAACCATAAGACAGAACTCTAACAAAGAAACCAAAGACTAGAAATGATAAATAATATAATAAACTCAAAACCCTGGGTCAACGACCCAGGCATCCTAACATTTTACTGAAATCCCTAATAAACCAGCGATAAAAATTTGCAAAGCCGAGGAACTGCTTAAGCTTACGGCGATCAGTTGGTTCCGGCCATTCCACTACAGCTTTAATTTTGGGCGGATCGGGTTTGAGGTTACCCTGGTCAACTATGTAGCCCAGGAACAACACTGTTTGAACGTGAAATTCACATTTCTCCCCTTTTGCAACACACCATGGGGGTTTTATGATGGGGTCGCTTCTATAAAACTGGTTGTAACAAATAAAGAAGTGAAGATCTGCAAAGGGACAGCGGCCTTGCACATCTCCCCTTCAAGAAGATGCATGCGTAACTAAAGATGAATAAAGGTTTTTGTGAAAATGACTACTGAGTCCGGTGCCGTCTCTGGATCCCCGAGGAATAAAAAAGAACCAGGGTGAAACTGCTTTACATAACACCACCTTTCAGAGAAAGTGAGGTTGACTCTTACTTTAATGCCTTTGAACGCATTGCAACCACTTTAAAAATGGCCCAAGGATGTGTGGAGTTTGTTGCTGCAATGTAAATTGGGGGGAAAGCACAAGAAGTTTGTGCAAACTTATTCACTGATGACAGCCTGGATTATGAAATTGTGAAATCCACTATTTTACGGGCTTATGAGTTAGTTCCTGAGGCATATTGCCAAAAGTTTCAGTCATGTGAAAAATCTGTCAACCAAACACATGTAGAGTTTGCCAGGGAGAAGTCTCTCCTGTTTGAAAAGTGGGTAGCTGCAAGTAAAGTGAATGGTTTTGCTCAGCTAAGAGAATTGGTTCTGTTGGAAGAATTCAAAACGTGTCTTTCAGAAAATGTTGTCATGTACCTCAATGAGCAAAAGGTGGATTTGTTGTCTAAAGCTGCTGTTCTCGCAGATGAGTTTGTGTTGACCCACTGCGCTACGTTTTCAGCTGTCTGCCATGAATGTGCTCTGTTTTCTAAACCGGCGAAGAGTTTAAGGGTTTCTCCTAAGCGTCAAACGCGCCCTGACCAGGTAAACCATGACGATCCAAGAATGCTTTTATTGCCATGATATTGGCCTGGATTTGTTTTTTGTGAGAAGTAGACCCAGCGACAGCACGGTTTTAGCGAAAACCTGTGGGCTACCATGGAAAAGCCGTGTGAAGGATCATCCGTTCGCCTGCTACACTGATCCAGCTAAGCTTGGACCAAGGTGGTTAACATCTTTTGAGTTGTTTGCTGACGGTAAAGGTCTTATTTTGACTGATGATGCCACAGACGCGATCAGACAGCGGAGACGTGCTCTTCTACTTGGCCGGAAAGGACGTGCAGGACGTCTTTTCCACTCTACCACAGACAGGGGATGCAAAGGAATACAGCAAGGCGGTGACTGCACTCCAAGCTTATTTTATTCCTCAAGTGAATGCAGCGAACAGACGCCAAACTTTCCACAAATATTCCCAAACACCAGGTGCGACTGTGCAACAATTTTATACACGTTTAAGGCGGGCTGAGTAAATGCACTTCTGAATATTTATCTCTGACAGCTGCTTTACTTGAACCTGTGGTCAGTGTATAGACTTCAGCTTATACTGTTTGTGTTCAGTGTGTCACAGTCACTGTTACTGTGACAGCCATAACTGTAAAGCCAGAGTCACAGCTGTATTATCACAAGGCTGACAGGACTGAAGAGGCTGAATTTATTGTGATTAGAGGTAATGGTGAACCACTCCTGGGGAAAAAAGACTGCTATAAAGTTATGAGTGTTGAAAGTAGGTAAAAATATGGCGGCTGTCACAGATTTAAAGCAGACTCTTAAGGAAAAGTATCCAAAAGTGTTCAAAGGAGTAGGAAAGCTAAACACCAAACAAACCAGCCTGTACGTTGATTAAAATGTGAAACCAGTAGCACAGCCATTGAGGCGCATACATTATCATTTGAGGGATGCAGTGGAGAAAAAGATCAATGAACTAATCGACATGGACATTATAGAATGTGTAGAAGAACCTACACCTTGGGTAAATCCTGTAGTGGTACTCCCAAAGAAATGTGACACACAACAGCTGCCTACTCAATTACACACTCTCAGATTCTGACTCTGTCTGCTTTATCTATTTATCTGTCATAATTACACAGTTTTGTAATCATAGCAGTGATGAATGTTCTCAGCACAGAGAAGAAGTTCCACATGATTCACATGCCAGTAGTACCAGCTTACTCTTGCCTGCTCCAGAAAGGAGTTACAGTGTCCAGACTCTTAAGTGCTTGAGCTTGTAGCTAAACGTGTAACGTTTTGATCCAGATGGCTGAGAGCAAGGCACTGAACATTACCTCAATGAACTAGATTACGTCAATGAACCCTAACCCTAACGCAAACTAGTCGAGTTGCGAAATGCATCCAAAGAATTAAAGTTTAAGTTGTTTCACAATTTGAGTCACAAGCTCCAAGTGTCTGACATGACTATTGTGGGCTCCAACAGGCACTAATAGAAAAATGCTTTTATTGTGCTGATAAGACCACGTCATTCAGCACTCCGGTTAAAACTCAGCTCTTTTGCTGAGTGCACTTCAAAGTCCAACTTTTATAAGAGAGTCATTAAGAAACAGTAAATGTAGAATCAAAAAGAAATATAAACTGAAAAAATCATCAGATAAAACGAAACAGCCATAAACTTTGGCATTGGATAGGTGCCTGCAGTAGTTTAATTGAACCTTTGAGCTGCTTTGATGATCCTTATTGTTTTATCGGTGGCTGTTTTTGGAGCACAGAAGCTAGTTGTTTTCACACAGACTCACACAGCAACAGGATCTTTAAAAGTTTTAAATAATTGGACTGTGAAGAAACCTGTTCTGCAGCTGCTCATCATCATGGATGGCTGGGTTTGGCTTGTTTTAACAATGGGTGAGAAAAACTAAGCTTTCTGACATTTCTAAAGAAATTAGTGTGTTGAGTCAAGAGGTCATAATTGCACAATATTGATTGCACAAATAAGGTTGATATATATATGATCCATCAAGATAGACAGACAGCTTAGGAAAAAAGTTTCTTTTTTTGTTGCTCTTCTCAAACATAATACAAGCTCTGATTCCACATAAGTGTGAGTAAGAGAAGGATACTGGTAAAAATGTGTTATGTCTCTGGTTAATTATTAATGATTACACAATTAATGATTATTATAAACTATTTGGAATATATAGAGCCCCTGAAAGGTCATGGCGAGTATTTATTCATGTTTTGTTTTTTTTATTTTACATTTCTTCTCATCCACGTGAACAGTAAACTCGATCCACACACAGAGTGATGCTACATTACTGATACTGTCTTCCTGTCTGGAGACGTTTTACTGCGTTGTTATTATTTCTGTTATACAGAAATAATATTTATCTCTGACAGCTGCTTTACTTGAAGCTGTGGTCAGTGTATAGACTTCAGTAAAGCCAGATTCACAGCTGTATTATCACAAGGCTGCACTTATAGATCCTCTACAGTCTGTCTCAGCTGAACTCATGTATTGTTCTTTATTCCTGCTTTCTCTCTCTCTCTCTCTCTCTCTCTCTCTCTCTCTCTCTCTCTCTCTCTCGTGTGAGATGGGAATTATTAATGCTAGACATGACATACATTCATTTATAGACTGTTTATTTTTGGTTCATTTGTTTTTGCTTTTTTTGTCCCTGTCTTGTCCTACTTTGTCATGTTTGTCTAGCATTGAAAATAAAAACACACCTGGGGGTTATTGCTGTCTTTCTCCATTGGGTTCTGAAAGAAAATGTTGCCCAGAAAAATGTATCTTGCTGTGATGTTTCAGAGGCTTTATATAAATATGAGTACAGTTTTTAGCCACAGTAACATCAACATCAGTCATTTCCTTCATAGCTTGTTGGAATATCCATCCATCCATCCATCTTCTTCCACTTATCCAGAGCAAAGCCCAGATCTCCTTCTCCCCAGCCACCTCCTCCAGCGTATCTGGGGGGAAAACAAGGTATTCCCAGGCCAGCCAAGAGATATAATCTCTCCAGTGTCTCCTGGGCTTGCTTCAGGGCCTCCTCCCAATGAATAATGCCTGGAACACCTCAACTACGAGGCGCAAAGGAGGCATCCTTGTCAGATGCCCGTACCACCTCAACTGTCTCCTTTCGATGTGGAGGAGCAGCAGCTCTACTCTGAGCCCCTCCTGAATGGCAGAACTTCTCACCCTATCTCTAAGGTAAAGGTCAGCCACCCCTTGGAGGAAGCCCATTTCTTCCACTTGTATCCGTGATCTCATTCTTTTGGTCACTACCCACAGCTCATGACCATAGGTGAGGGTAGGAATGTAAATTGACTGGTAAATTGAGAGCTTCACTTTTACATTCAGCTCTATCTTCCCCACAACAGACAGGAACAGCGGCCGCATCACTGCAGCTGCAGCACCAATCCGTGTTTTGATCTCCCTTCTCCCATCACTCGTGAACAAGACACTGAGATACTTAAACTCCTCCACACTTGGGTCAAGGACTTATCCCTGAACTGGAGTGGGCACTCCACCCTTTTCAGGCTTAGGACCATGGCCTCAGATTTGGAGATGCTGATTCTTATTCCCACCTCTCGGCTGCAAACTGTTCCAAAGCGAGCTGGAGGCCATCCCCGATGAAGCCAACAGAACCACATCATCCAGGAAAAGTTTCTGAGACCACCCAAGTGAAAGCCTTCCACTACTTGGCTACACCTAGAAATTCTGTCCATAAAAATTGTGAACAGAATCACCCACTAGGAACGAGTCAGACTTCCCAGCTATGCTGACCAAGCTCTTGCAATGGTTGTATAAGGATTGTGTGGCCCGTAGCAATGGGCCAGACACCCCATACTCCTGGAGCACCCCCCCACAGGACCCCCCCGAAGGACACGGTCGAATGCCTTCTCCAATTCCACAAAACACATTTAGACTGTTGGGCAACCTCCCATACACCCTCAAGTATCCTTGAGAGGATAAAGAGCTGATTCAGTGTTCCACGACCAGAACGAAAACCACATTGTTCCTCTTGTATCCTAGGTTTGACTAACGGTCGGACTCTCCTCTCCAGCGCCCTGGCATAGACTTTCCCAGGGAGGCTGAGGAGTGTGATTCCCCTATAGTTGGAACACACCCTCTGGTCCCCTTTCTTAAAGATGGGAACCACCACCCCGGTCTGCCAAACCAGGGATACTGCCCCTGATCTCCGTGCTACATTGTAGAGGCATGTCAACCAAGACAGCCCTACAACATCCAGAGCCTTCAGGAACTCAAGGGGGACCTCATCCATACCCCGAGGCTCTGCCATCAAGGAGTTGTTTAACTGCCTCAGTGACCTCGACCTCAGAGATTGGCAGGTCATCCCCTTCGTCCCCAGACTCTGCTTCTGCCACGGAAGACGTGCCAGTAGGATTTAGGAGGTCCTCAAAGTATTTCTTCCACCACCTGACGATTTTCTCAGTCGAAGTCAAGAGCACTCAACCCGCACTATACACAGTGCTGGTAGAGCACCGCTTTCCCCTCCTGAGTCCGAAAGTCTTTTCCATGGCCTCTCTGAACTCCTCCCCCACCCGAGTTTTTGTTTCAACCACTGCCCACGCCTCATTCCGCTTAGCCTGTTGGTATCTATCAGCTGCCTCCGAAGTCCCACAGGCTAACCAAGCCTGATAAGACTCCTTCTTCAGCTTGGTGGTACCAGCATGACAGGAAACAACCACCTTGTGGCCACAGCTAAGTGCAGTGGCTTTAGCAATGGAGATGCTAAACATAGTCCATTCGGACTTAATGTCCCCTGTCTCCCTCGGAATGTTGTTGAAACTCTGCTGGAGATTTGCATTGAAGATCTCGCCGACCGGGGCCTCTGCTAGGCATTCCCAGCACACCCTCACTGTACTTTTAGGCATGCCAGGTCTGTCCTGCGTCCTCCCCCGCCACCTGATCCTACTCACCACCAGGTGGTGATCAGTTGACAGCTCAGCCCTTTCTTTACCCAAGTGTCCAGAACATAGGGCTTTAGGTCTGGTGATACAATTACAAAATTGATCATCGAACCGCAGCCTAGAGCATCCTGGTTCAATGTGCACTTATCGAACATGGTGTTCGTTATGGCCAAACTGTGGTTTGCAGAGAAGTCCAACAACAAACTTGGCTCGGATTTAGATCAGGGAGGCCATTCCTCCCATTTATGCTTTTCCAGGTCTTGCTGTCGTTGCCCACGTGAGCATTGAAGTGTCCCAGTAGGACAACAGAGTCCGCAGGCATAGCACCTTCCAGTAGCCCACCCAGGGACTCCAAGAAGGCTCGGTTCTCTGAACCGCCACTCGGCGCATAAGCGCAGATGACGGTCATGACCCGTTCCCTGACCCGGAGGCGCAGGGATGAAACCCTCTTTTCCACTGGGAGAAACCCCAACATACAAGCAGCAAGACACCCAACCCAGCCTGACGCCTCTCACCAGGGGCAACTCAAGACTGAGACAGAGTCCAGCCTCTCTCCAGGAGAGAGCCCAATCCGTGCGTTGAGGTGAGCCCCACTATATCTAGCCGGTACCTCTCAAACCCATGTACTAACTCAGGCTCCTTCTCCACCAGAGAAGTGACATTCCATGTCCCAATTTGCAGTCTTGGTAGCAGTAATATTAAAAACAAACAAACAAGAAAACAAAAAGGAAAGAACTGGGCAGATGGATTTTGATAACAGGGTTCAGATGTTCATGTGTATCAACAGCACCACCAAAACTATCTGGATCTGGGCTTTGTGTTTAATGCTAATGATGATATACTGCGATCAGGGTGAGCACAGTACATATTATCCGTGCTAAATATTAGCATGCTAGCATTGTTTATGAACTAACTGATCATTGTAATGCTGATGTGTTTCCCACAGCTGTTCCTTTAGCCTCCTCCATGGCTGGAGTAGAGATCACTGCAACAACAGACATCCCTGCAGCTACTGAACTCCAGCCTACTGATGTCCCTGCTACTACTGCTCCCTCTACTACTGCACAAAGTATAACTACTGAGCAAAGCATTGCTACTGTAACTCCAGATCCAACAGCCAGTCCTGTTCTTACAACCACCGATTTTACCCAGCCTGATACGACTGTTAGTCAGACAACTGATACTACCTCCAACCCCATCACTGATCAAATGATTACTACTCACCATTCTCCTATTACTACTATTGCAAGTGATGCTAATACAACTACTCCTCACACAAACACTACTAATTACTCAACAACTGCAAATATTACTACTTACAGTACTGCTATTACGATTCCTTCAGCTAACACTACTCATTTTATTTCACCTACTATACCTATTACTACTGCTAATACTACTACCACCACTATAATCCCAACTACGGTTACCCCTCCTACCACCACTGCCCTGAAATGTGAGAACGGAGGGGAAAACGTGAACGATGTCTGCATCTGTCCTGATGAATGGACTGGAAAGACATGCTCAGAAAGTAAGGTTTACCGACTAGAGTCTCTTCAAATATGATGGGCCAATAAAAACTGTAATTTGTTTAAAATGCCTACTGTACCAGCTGTAAAGATTTCTACAACCTAAAGTGATGTTCAGTATACATTAAAAGGTCTTTTTTTCTTTTGTAATTAAAATAAGGTACAATTCCTTGTATTCCAAAACAAACAAAAAAACATGTTTTTTAACAAACTTTTCCTAGAAAACTTCTGCAAAGAGGACCAGATAGGAGGCTTCAGGTTCCCCCGTACACCCATTGGCTGGTTTGCATATTCTGAGGAAAAATGTGAAACAGGAAGTGCTAGTAAGTCATCCACATCTTCTGCGTCAGTCCAACATCCCTCTATTAGGTACACTCTGGTGTTTTAATGTTTCTCTTTCTATCACCATCCCCACTCAGCTGGTAAACCTCGGGCTTCAACCAGATGCTTGTCCATGAATGGATCACCAGCTTTCAGTCCTCCACAGATCTTCCAGTGTGACCTGACGCTCAGTGACATACAGCAAAATGTAAGAACTGTTATCATTCATCTGAAGACTTAAAGATTGAAAGTGTCACCACATGCAGAGGATTCCAGATTCAGTAAAGCACCACATGAAGGAAATCATGTCTTTCTTCTCTCAGCTCACAAGTCCAGCTGATTTAGAGATGCTGGCGACCAGCACTCAGATTCTGACATCCAAACCAGAAGAGCTGACGGCTGAAAATGTTACAGCAGCAGCTGAGATCACCAACACACTGCTGCTGTCTGCAAATTCCACAGAGGTACAAACATTCAACAAATCTTAAGGAACAGAAAGAAGGTAAGATGTTAATTTGAGTTCATATTTGTGTGTGTGCAGAGTGTCAGAGTGGCAGCAGTAGCAACAGTCAGTCAGCTGCTGAATGCCAAAGTGCCAGATGATACCAAGGAAAACAACGCAACTCTGCGGTAAATTAAATAGCTCATCAGCAGTCTTTTAACACTTAAAAAATGCAGTAGAGGAAGCCCTGTGGGAAAGATCATAAAAATACTTACCATGAAACTGCAGCCACAAGAGCTTATGAAGATTAATCAAATAGAATGAGAAACAGAGAAATATCTGCTGTGACAGTGGCAAAAAGCAGATGTTTGCCATATTCACTATCTTCATTTGATTGGATTTTTTGTAATTCCTCTGAAGTTCGGTGCATTTTAGCATTGAAAAAGGAATTAGCAGTAGCTTAAGTTTTTCTGTTTTAGAAACAAAATATCCAAATTAAAAAACAAATATCCAATACTAAATGAATATTAATTAATTCAGAAATTTAAGAGCAGTTTAAAGAGTGTTACCATTCTTAATCTTTCCTGTTCCAATTCAAACAGCACATATCTCCAACTGTAAATAGAATCGTTAGACCTTACATACATTCATCAGGTGAGTTCATGTTTGAGATTAAAGTAATAAAGGTAAAGTTGAAGCTCTAAACTCAAAAGGCACAGCTTTATTAACAGGAACACTAGGAGCGATACAAAACTATACTGAGAGAAACTAAAGCTAAGGCACAGGGGAGACACAAGGAAACATACACGAAGGTAAGAGGAGAACACAGAACACAAGAAGTGGGAAAACGGCACCAGAAATAACACCACAATATAAGCACAGACACACAGAGGGTGACTATATGAGGGAAACCTATAAAATACTCAGGTAACTATAAAGAATACAGGAAACCTAAACTAGCACACGATGGAATAAACTAAGATAACAAAGAGAACCTTAACCATCAGATAACAATACTAAATCACAAAGACACAAAGAACTCAAAATGCTGGGTCGAGACAACTGACAACTAAATATTAGAATCTGCAAATCTGACTAAGACAAACAATGTTTTGTGTTTCTTTGTTTGTTTGTTTTATTATTATTTGTTTTTGTTTTGGGGTTGTTGGTTTTTTTTAAATGTCCAGGTTGACTGTGACTCTGGACCAGCTCTCTGTGAACCTCAGCCTCAGTCAAAATACATCTCAATCTCAGGTGGTCCAGCCAAACCTGGTGGTCCAGTCGGCACAGATCCCTGCTGTAGACACTCAGGGAGTCCAGTTCACCTCTCTCAGAGGTTAGTGAGAAACTGTGTCAAACAGCAGTGATCATCTTGTGGACTGGTTTTTATCACCGCAAATACCTTTAACTGTTGATACATTTTCCATAAAAAGTAGATGGAGTAAATCATTCTTAAGCAAATACCTGCAGTTCAATCAAAGATTCTAACTGACAGATCTAAAAGCAAAGATTTGAACACAGGAGAGAACATATTAGCTTCTTCTTTGTAGTTTATTAACCAGGTTATGACTTCTACTTCACTTGAGGTTTCAGTAGTCGAACTCTTGAGTGAACGCTCAAGGTTGAGAAGTTCATGCAGTTGACGGCTCTAAAGTCCATCTGTGGTGATTTCTTATCTTCTGTATGAAGCAAGTTTGTTTGCGTCATTTGATGGTTTTACTGTTTTAATTAGCTGCTGTTGTTGTACTCTGTGTACTACCCACTGTTTTGTCAAGGCTCTGTGTGCAGGCAGAGATAGGGATCCAAATGCAGGACTCTGACATGGATTTACAACTAAAAAAACCTCAGCTTTATTGCTGGCATGGAAACAAAACATGAATTGGAGACTGAACACTGAAACCAAAAACACACAGGCATAATCTGAGGGTACGACGTGACACAGAGCACGGGAAAACACAGGGCTTATATACACAGGGTGGTAATCAGGGAATGGGCAACAGGAGGGAGACACAGCTGGGAGGGATTGGACTAACGAGACAGGGGGAGCAAAGCTGCACACACTAACATAAGACATAGACTTTCACAATAAAACAGGAAACAAGAAACCAGTAAACAAAGACGCAGACACGACACTGAGAGACAGACTAGACACTAAACTAAACCTGCAATAAACATGAGAACACAAAACCTAAAAACTAATCCCTAAACAAGAATAACTGAAACATAGATTCATAATAATCATCATCATGATCATCATCAAAAGCACCACAATAAGAAAAGAGTCCAAAATGCAAAAACACACCAAAACATAACTCAAAATGCTGGATCAAACTGACCCAGTACCGTGACATGTTTAGTCTTTTACTACTGTTTCAACAAGTGTGATGGACTCTCATGTTTATCACGACTGTCTGTTAAGGTTCTCAGTCATCCAGGTCATCGTAGTCAAAGGAGCTTGCAAAGAAAAGCACCTGGACTTCTTTAAGTTGCTTGAAGACGTTTCACCTCTCATCCGAGAAGCTTCTTCAGTTCTAAGGTCAAATGGCAGAGAGTCCCAGATTTAAACCCAGTGGGAGTATCCCCCCAAAGAGGGACAAAAGGACCCCTTGAGCCAAGGTGTGAAAATGGGTGTGGGTCCCAATCAGCCAGGGTTTTGGGTGAGCTCATTGTGAAACCTGACCCCACCTTATCATGCAATTTCCTGAGGTCAGGTGGCCCAAGATGTGACTGGGCATTAAAGCGTCTTGGGAGGGAACTCAAAACTGGATTATAGATGGCAGACAGTTGGTGTCGTAAACCACCACCTCTGTTCAAAGATGGTCGCTCACAGTGGACATTGCCATTTCTCCGTAACAGTTGCCCATAGTGGACCTCATCACAGCCACAGAAACCGCCATACGGATTAATAAATTATCACAGACAGAAGCAGAGCAAATTAGGATGAAAGTCTCAGCCACCCTCTCCAGTGCCAAAGTCGCTCCATCCAACCTCACAATACAAGAAAAGAAGGCCGTCGCTTCTCTGAGCAAAGACCACAACATCACTGTTTAACCAGCTGATAAGGGAAGGTGCACCGTGGTCCTAAACACTACAGATTACCACACAAAGATCAGTACTCTCCTCAGTGACAACAATACCTACGAAGCCTTGAAGCGAGACCCTACAAGCAGCTACAAAAAGAAAGTTATAGCTTGCCTTCAGGACCTTGAAAAGGACAAAATCATTGACTGCCTTACATATCACCGCCTTTATCCAGGGGATGCCATACCCTGCATTTATGGACTTCCTAAAAATCCACAAGGAGGATGTCCCACTCTGACCCATAGTCAGTAGCATAAACTCAGCCACTTATAACATTGCGAAACACCTTGCTCCTCTCGTGGGGAACACACCACACCACATCAAGAACTCCACCGACTTCACAGACAAGGCCCAGAAACTTATCCTGGATCCAGATGAAACCATGGTGTCCTTTGATGTAGTCTCTCTCTTCACTTGCATACCCACCACTGATGCCGTAGAGACTGTCAGAAAATGACTACAAGAAGACAGCTCCTTGGAAGACAGGCCCAACTTCACACCCGATCAGATCTGCACCCTGTTAGACCTCTGCCTCACCACTACATATTTCAAATACAACGAAGGCTTTTACAGACAAAAACATGGCTGTGCCATGGGCTCCCCCGTGTCACCTATTGTAGCCAACCTTTACATGGAGGAAGTGGAAAGGAAGGCTCTTGGCTCTTTCAAAGGAAGAGTACCCAGCCACTGGTACAGATATGTGGACGACACCTGGGTCAAAATCAAGACACAAGAAGTGGAATCCTTCACTGCGCACATTAACGCTGTGGATAAAAACATCAAGTTCACCAGGGAAGACACAAAGGACAACTGTTTACCTTTCCTGGACTGCGCTGTGCACATTGAAGAGAACGGCAACCTCAACATCGAAGTTTACCGGAAGCCCACACACACGGACCAGTACCTCCTCTTTGACTCCCATCACCCTCTGGAACACAAACTTGGAGTAATTAGGACCCTACACCACCGGGAAGAACACGTTCCCTCTACGCCTGAAGGAAAAAAGAAGGAACACACACATGTAAAGGAAGCACTTAAAACGTGCGGCTATCCTAATTGGGCGTTCATAAAGTCAGCAAAGAGGCACAGAAAAGAAGACCAGACACCAGCGAGGGAGGATAAGAAGGATAGACGCAACAACATTGTCATCCCCTATGTAGCCGGTGTATCAGAGAAACTCAGGAGAGTTTTCTCCAAGCATGACATCCCGGTGCATTCCAGACCCAGCAACACACTCAGACAAAAACTGATTCACCCGAAAGACAAAACTCAAAAACACAAATTTAACAATGTGGTGTATGCTGTACAGTGCAGCGAGGAATGCCCAGACCTCTACTTTGGAGAGACCAAACAGCCACTTCACAAGCGTATGGCACAACATAGAAGAGCCACCTCCACAGGACAAGACTCAGCAGTCCATCTGCATCTAAAGGATAAAGGACACTCTTTCGAGGATGCCAATGTTCACATTTTGGACATAGAGAACAGATGGTTTGAAAGAGGAGTGAAAGAAGCATCTATGTCCACTGTGAGCGACCATCTTTGAACAGATGTGGTGGTTTACGACACCAACTGTCTGCCATCTATAATCTAGTTTTGAGATCCCTTCCTAGACGCCTTAACGCCCACTCACATCCTGGGCCATCTGACCTCAGGAATTCGCATGATAAGGTGGGGCCAGGTTTCACAATGAGCTCACCCGAAACCCTGGCTGATTGGGACCCACACCCATTTTCACACCTTGGCTCAGGTGATTAGAGGATCATCAGGGGGTCCTTTTGTCCCTCTTTGGGGGGATACTCCCACTGGGTTTAAATCTGGGACTCTCCACCATTTGACCTTAGAACTGAAGAAGCTTCTCGGATGAGAGGTGAAACGTCTTCAAGCAACTTAAAGAAGTCCAGGTGCTTTTCTTTGCAAGCTCCTTTGACTACGATGACCTGGATGACTGAGAACCTTAACAGACAGTCATGATAAACATGAGAGTCCATCACACTTGTTGAAACAGCATTAAAAGACTAAACATGTCTCTGTTTATCATGACTGAAAACATAAAATGGTTTTAAGACCCTAAAACTTATGGGAGGATTATAAACCTGAACTCAACTTAATCATGTGAATAACTTTGTCATGGGCTGGGTCTGGGACCCAGCAGTTTCTTTTCATTTTTTTTTTTACCATTGACATGTTGTCAAGGGTGAACAGTTATCAAACACTCAGGTGAAGAAATGACACTCAGACAGTTCAACAGTTAACGTGCACGGGTGAGAGCTCAACAAGACTCACACCCCTACACTTGTCTTGCATCTTTATTTATACACTTCACGCCACATAGAAAACAAAGTTAAAACAGGAACTTAGCTGCACGCTCTTCACTCGTGGGGGAAGAACATGCAGTTCCTGGAACTTAATCTAACAATAACGGCTGGTGTTGACAACTTCCCATCCATCGATCTTCATCCGCTTTATCCGGAGCCGGGTCGCGGGGGCAGCAGCCTAAGCAAAGAGGCCCAGACCTCCCTCTCCCCAGCCACCTCCTCCAGCTTATCCGGGGGAACACCAAGGCGTTCCCAGGCCAGCCGAGAGATATAATCTCTCCAGCGTGTCCTGGGTCTGCCCCGGGGCCTCCTCCCGGTGGGACATGCCTGGAACACCTCACCCAGGAGGCGCCCAGGGGGCATCCTTGTCAGATGCCTGAACCACCTCAGCTGGCTCCTTTCGATGTGGAGCAGCAGCTGCTCTACTCTGAGCCCCTCCCGGATGGCCGAACTTCTCACTCTATCTCTAAGGGAGAGGCCAGCCACATTTCGGAGGAAGCTCATTTCTGCCGCTTGTATCCGCGATCTCGTTCTTTCGGTCACTACCCACAGCTCGTGGCCATAGGTGAGGGTAGGGACGTAGATCGACCGGTAAATTGAGAGCTTCGCTTTTACACTCAGCTCCCTCTTCACCACGACGGACCGGTGCAGCGTCCGCATTACTGCAGCCGCAGCCCCAATCCGTCTGTCGATCTCCGGCTCCCTTCTCCCATCACTCGCGAACAAGACCCCGAGATACTTGAACTCCTCCACTTGGGGCAGGAACTCATCCCCGACCCGGAGTGGGCACTCCACCCTTTTCCGGCTGAGAACCATGGCCTCAGATTTGGAGGTGCTGATCCTCATTCCCGCTGCTTCACACTCGGCTGCGAACCGTTCCAGTGCGAGCTGGAGGCCCTCACCCGATGAAGCCAACAGAACCACATCATCTGCAAAAATCAGAGATGAGATTCTGAGGCCACCAAAGCGAAAGCCCTCCGCCACTTGGCTGCGCCTAGAAATCCTGTCCATAAAAATTCTGAACAGAACCGGAGACAAAGGGCAGCCCTGGCGGAGCCCATCACCCACCGGGAACGAGTCCGACTTATTGCCGGCAATGCGAACCAAGCTCTTGCAACGGTTGTATAGGGATCGAATGGCCCGTAGCAATGGTCCAGACACCCCATACTCCGGCAACACCTCCCACAAGACACCCCGAGGGACACGGTCGAATGCCTTCTCCAAGTCCACAAAACACATGTAGACTGGTTGGGCAAACTCCCATGCACCCTCAAGTATCCTGGAGAGGATAAAGAGCTGGTCCAGTGTTCCGCGACCAGGACGAAAACCGCATTGTTCCTCCTGTATCCGAGGTTCGACTAGCGGACGAACTCTCCTTTCCAGCACCCTGGCATAGACTTTCCCAGGGAGGCTGAGGAGTGTGATCCCCCTGTAGTTGGAACACACCCTCCGGTCCCCCTTCTTAAAGATGGGGGCCACCACCCCGGTCTGCCAGTCCGCAGGTACTGCCCCTGATCTCCACGCAACATTGCAGAGGCGTGTCAACCAGGACAGCCCTACAACGTCCAGAGCCTTCAGGAACTCGGGGCGGACCTCATCAACACCAGGGGCTCTGCCACCAAGGAGTTGTTTAACTGCCTCAGTGACCTCGCCCCCGGAAATTGGCGGGTCATTCCCCTCATCCCCAGACTCTGCTTCCTCCTCGGAAGACGTGTCAGTAGGATTAAGGAGGTCCTCGAAGTATTCCTTCCACCGCCTGACAATTTTCTCAGTCGACGTCAGTAGCGCTCCGCCAGCACTATACACAGTGCAGGTAGAGCACCGCTTTCCCCTCCTGAGACGCTTGACGGTTTGCCAGAATCTCTTCGAGGCAGTCCGAAAGTCTTTTTCCATGGCCTCTCCGAACTCCTCCCACACCCGAGTTTTTGCTTCAGCCACTGCCCGAGCCGCATTCCGCTTGGCCTGTCGATACCTGTCGGCTGCCTCCGGAGTCCCACAGGCCAACCAAGCCCGATAGGACTCCTTCTTCAGCCTGGTGGCTCCCTTCACCTCTGGTGTCCACCATTTGGTTCTGGGATTACCACCGCGGCAGGCACCAACCACCTTGCGGCCGCAGCTCAATGCAGCAGCTTCGGCAATGGAGACGCTGAACATGGTCCATTCGGACTCAATGTCCCCAGTCTCCCTTGGAATGCTGTTGAAGCTCTGCCGGAGGTGTGCGTTGAAGATCTCGCGGACTGGGGCCTCTGCTAGACGTTCCCAGCACACCCTCACTACGCATTTAGGTGCACCAGGTCTGTCCAGCGTCCTCCCCTGCCACCTGATCCAACTCACCACCAGGTGGTGATCAGTTGACAGCTCAGCCCTCTCTTTACCCGAGTGTCCAGAACATATGGTCGCAGGTCTGCTGATACGATTACAAAATCGATCATCGACCTACGGCCTAGAGCGTCCTGGTGCCACGTGCACTTATGGACACTCTTATGTTCGAACAGGGTGTTCGTTATGGCCAAACTGTGATTAGCACAGAAGTCCAATAACAAAGCACCGCTCGGGTTCAGATCAGGGAGGCCGTTCCTCCCAATCACGCCCCTCCAGGTCTCGCTGTCGTTACCCACGTGAGCATTGAAGTCTCCCAGCAGGACAACAGAGTCTCCAGGTTGAGCACCCTCCAGCACCCCCCCCAGGGACTCTAAGAAGGCTGGGTACTCTGAACTGCCACTCGGCGCATAAGCGCAGATGACAGTCAGGACCCGTTCCCCGACCCTAAGGCGCAGGGAACAAACCCTCTCGTCCACCGGGAAAAACCCCAACGTACCGGCAGCAAGCCGAGGGGATATTAGAATACCCACCCCAGCCCGCCGCCTCTCACCAGGGGCAACTCCAGACTGAGACAGAGTCCAGCCCCTCTCCAGGAGACTGGTTCCAGAGCCCAAGCCATGTGTAGAGGTGAGCCCGACTATATCTAGCCGGTACCTCTCAACCTCACGCACTAACTCAGGCTCCTTCCCCACCAGAGAGGTGACATTCCATGTCCCTATTGCCAGTCTTGGCAGCCGGGGGTCAGTCCGCCAGGGCCTCCGCTCCTGGCCGCCACCCGGCACACAATGCACCCGACCCCTATGGCGCCTCCTGCGGGTGGTGGGCCTGCGGGAGGATGGGCCCATGTCTCCTCTTCGGGCTGTGCCCGGCCGGGCCCCATGGACTAAGGCCCGGCCACCAGACGCTCGCCCTCGGGCACCCTCCCCGGGCCTGGCTCCAAGGCGGGTCCCCGGTAACCCTATCCCGGGCAGGGTAAACTGTTCCCTCGGTGTCCTTTTCATAAGGGTCTTTTGTTGACAACTTATTTTGGTTAATGCTTTGTACGCTTGCAAAGATAATTATATTTGCACACATCTCTTGTGATTTCCTCGAACAGTGGTGACCCACTGTTCAGAGAGTTCATGATAGAAAGACATTTGCATAAGCATGAAATATAAACACTTATCAATATATCACTCAGTTACATTTCATGACAATAAACGTTAAAAATTCCCTGACACATGTACTGTAGAACACGTTCTAATTTGTTGCTGTTTGTATCATTTGTTAGGATTTGATTTGCCTTCTGACATGCTTTTATGATAAGTCATCCAGTTACCTTAAAGTTCCTTAGTTGCTCAGTCTTTAGTCCTTGTTTATCTAGATCCTGTCATGTCATCACCTCTTATGTTCCTGTCTCCCTTGTTCATTGTGAGGAGAAAATTGTTAGAAGGCAAAGAAACTCAGATATCTTTTACATGTACATGGGCGATCCCCCTGACACTGCACCAACGTGTGCACTGTGTTTGTCACAAAGAAATCGCACGGGGCTCCCAGCACATTCTTTATTTATACTTCAAGTAAGCTTTCACAGCAGTAGGAGTGGCATGTATGGAACTGATAATATCTCCCTAAAAGGAGAGACCTTTAGCTTGTCTGTTGAAACAGGAGATAGCTTGGTATGTATAGAACTCAAAAACATTTCCTTAAAAGGAGAGAGACCGTTAACTTGTCTGTTGACACAGGAGGTAGCATGGTATGTCACAGCATTTTTTCTGCACATATGGTCTCACTCCCTTTTCCTGTGGTGGTTCCAATTCACAAGCTCTTCTTCCATTAACTGAAGCTACAAATAAACATAACACAAAACTCAAAATCTTTCAACATTCCCTCCTGTTTGTAGCTGAATTTAACAATATACATCAATGTGTTTCAGACACAGACCCTACATTGTGAGTGCTTTCGGTCTAGTCATCATAAAATGTGTATCATTCAAACATAATCATTCATCACATTAGTTTCATACTCATCGTCTTCTCCTTCCTCCTCGTCTGGCACAGTGACATATGCAACAAGAGACTGGGATATCATTCTTGATACCATTCCTCTTACACAGGGAATAATGCATGTAGTAAAGATACAAAACATGATAAGTATTACGCCAATAAACATCAAAACCTTAAACATCAGTGTTCTCCATCAGCCGCTCATAAGCCAATCCCACCAATTACTTTGTTAATTTGCCCAATCGGTTACCTGTGCCTGTTGAACATTTCTAAGTAATTGTAGAGCATTTGTCATATTATCAGAATGCACATTGTCTGGAATATATGTGCAACAAGTTACATTAAACAAAACACACAGTCCACCCTTTTCTGCCAAGATCATGTCCAGAGCAACTCGGTGTTGCATAACAGTTATTCTTATGGCATCAATTTCCTGATTTTGCTCGTTGTTGATGCTGGTCGATGCATTTAAAAACAGCCCAAAACGATAATCCAATAGTCAGAGGGTCACTGTGGTTTAGGACAATTCCTGAATATTGATAACCTAGACTGGCAAAGCTTGCTGCGCATGTCACTTGAGTCATGTTCATAGGTCTGCCATATAATGTAGCATGCTGTGTTATAGCAGGCATGTGTGAGCATATATAACAATCTTTGCCTTCTGTGCGATTATATATGTATCTATACCAGGCGTTGTTCATCCAGGGATGGATGTGGTCCTGTGTTACTTCGCCCAGGTGTGAGTTGTCATATGTCCATGCCCTTCTATGCAAGTTGACTTCTTGATCCATTAAGTGCATCAGGGTCCATGCTGTAAGCAGCAGGGCCAAGGTGGTAAGCAGAATAATCTTCATGATAACCAGACACACCGATTTGCTCTGGTGAGTAGACTACAGGCGAGAAGTAGAAAGGCGGGATATACCCAATCAGCCCTACCTTCACCTGTAGATCACCAAAGAGTCGGGGTGGTGGTATCTTTAGGTTGTGCTGTCACTCACTTCCACTTTTTTACAATGGCTCTGGTGGATCCAAGAGGGCCTCTCAGTGATTTTGCAAGCTGTTGGTGTCGTTTGGAGTACTTGGTATGGACCTTCCCACCGGGGTGAGTTCCAATTCTTTCTCTGGAGTACTCGTAGAAGGACCCAATCGCCTGGCTTTAATCTGCAAGAGACTTGAGAAGCGTCGCACGACAGTTCAAAACAATATCCCTATTTTCTACTAGTTTTGCCATCCATTCTACTAAAGTTGTCTTTCTAACAGATTTATCTATTGGTTCACTTGCATCAATTCATGCATCTTTTCACTGAGGTCTGATTCAAACTATCTTACTTCTGTCTGTGAAGGTTCTCAGTCATCCAGGTTATCGTAGTCAAAGGAGCTTGCAAAGAAAAGCGTCTGGACTTCTTTAAGTTACTTGAAGACGTTTCACCTCTCATCCGAGAAGCTTCTTCAGTTCTAAGGTCAAATGGTGGAGAGTCCCAGATATAAACCTAGTGGGAGTAACTGTGGGGACAGAGGGACAACTAGGTTACTCCCCCAGGGGGTCCTTTTGTCCCTCTGTGGGGGGTTACTCCCACAGAGGGATCAGTCCTTAAAAACTTTTAATTTGAAATCCTTTCGGCGGATTACTCCTATTTTTACAGATAGATCCTTTCGGCAGATCAGTCCTTAAAAACTTTTAATTTGAAATCCTTTCGGCGGATTAGTCCTATTTTTACAGATCCGTGCAGTGGGTCAGACTAATTAAATCCTTTCGGTGGATGAGACCTAAGTTCTTTTTACGCGAGTGTAAGTGAGTGGTTTCTTTACCTCCCAAAGATTCTCTGGCTATGTTGAAGGTCAGCCACTGGATCCCAGCGTCGTGGACCACTTGATTAGAACACTGGCCAGGAATCGAATTTTAACGTCCCTGGACTTTCACTCCTTCCTAGAAGAGGCTGTCGACAGATTTCAGTGCAAGATCTCCACGACGGCAGGACACAGTGGCTGATGCTTGCTATCCGGCTCGGAGGACCAAGAAAATGTGAGGAGAAAATTGTTAGAAGGCAAAGAAACTCAGACTCAGATATCTTTTACATGTACATGGGCGATCCCCCTGACACTGCACCAACGTGTGCACTGTGTTTGTCACAAAGAAATCGCACGGGGCTCCCAGCACATTCTTTATTTATACTTCAAGTAAGCTTTCACAGCAGTAGGAGTGGCATGTATGGAACTGATAATATCTCCTTAAAAGGAGAGACCTTTAGCTTGTCTGTTGAAACAGGAGATAGCTTGGTATGTATAGAACTCAAAAGCATTTCCTTAAAAGGAGAGAGACCGTTAACTTGTCTGTTGACACAGGAGCATGGTATGTCACAGCATTTTTTCTGCACATATGGTCTCACTCCCGGGGTGGCTGTAGCTCAGGTGGCAGAGCAGGTCAGCCACTAATCAGAAGGTCGGTGGTTCGATCCCAGGCTGCACCCTGGCTGCATGCCAAATATCCTTGGGCAAGATACTAACCCCGTGTTTGCCTGTGTCCGGCAGCCTCGCCTCTGTCAGTGCGCCCCAGGGCAGCTGTGGCTACAATGTAGCTTGCTATCGCCAGTGTGTGAATGGGTGAATGACTGAATGTAGTGTAAAGCGCTTTGGGGTCCTATGGACTAGAAAAGCGCTATACAAATGCAGGCCATTTACCATTTTCCTGTGGTGGTTCCAATTCACAAGCTGTTCTTCCTTTAAATGAAGCTACAAATAAACATAACACAAAACTCAAAATCTTTCAACATTCATGTTAGTCAGTATTGTCTGCCTCCGTCATGTTTGTTATTGTATTTTGAAAGAGTCTGGTGTTCTTCGTTCATTGTATTTAGTTTCACTTCCCCTGTCCCATTATTAGGTTCGTATGTCAGCTGTTTCTCCATGTGATTCAATTTCCCCACATCAACTCTCCGTTCCGTCTCCTTCTGGGTCCTCATTCTCACTCTCGAACAGTCAGCTCCAACTGACCATGACAAATTTGGTCTCAAATCACATCAAATCAAATCAAATCACTTTTATTGTCACATCACATGTGCAGGCACACTGGCACAGCACATGCGAGTGAAATTCTTGTGTGCGAGCCCCACAAGCAACAGAGATGTGCAAAACACAACAACACAAACGAGCTAAATACAAGAATGGCCAACCTGAAACTAATAAATATATGTATAATATATAATAGTGTATGCATTTCTGGATGTGTATACTAAATGTTTTTCTACGTGTGTGTGTGTGTGTGTGTGTGTATACACATTTTTACAAATTAAATAGTACAAAATAATAAAATAAAATATATAAAAATATACAGAGTTGAGACATGTGCAAAACAGTGGCATTACTGTACAGTGTGTAGTGCATAATGTTGAAGTTCCAGTAGTGAAGCTGAGGTGTCTATGAAGTGTTCAGCAGTCTGATGGCCTGATGGAAGAAGCTGTCTCTCAGTCTGCTGGTACGGGACCGGATGGTGCAGAACCTCCTTCCTGATGGAAGTAGTCTGAACAGTTTATGGCTGGGGTGACTGGAGTCCTTGATGATCCTACCCGCTTTCCTCAGGCAGCGCTTCCTGTAGATGTCTTGGAGGGAGGGAAGCTCACCTCCAATTATCCGTTCAGAGCACCGCACTACTCGCTGGAGAGCTTTGCAGTTGTAGGCAGTGCTGTTGCCATACCAGGTGGTGATGCATCCAGTGAGGATGCTCTCAATGGCACAGTGATAGAAGGTCTTGAGGATGCGGGGGCTCATGCCGAATCTTTTCAGTCTCCTGAGAAAGAAGAGGCGCTGCTGCGCCTTCTTCACTGTTTTGTTTATGTGTACTGACCACGTAAGATCCTCAGCCAGATGTACTCCAAGGAACCGGAAGCTGCTCACTCTCTCCACAGCAGCGCCGTTGATGGTGATGGGGGTGTGTACTTCTCTGCTTCTCTTACTTCTCCGGAAGTCCACTATCAACTCCTTTGTCTTTGCGACGTTGAGGGTGAGATGGTTGTCTTGACACCAGTGGGTCAGGGCGCTGACCTCCTCCCTGTAAGCCGTCTCATCACCGTTGGTGATAAGACCCACCACTGTAGTGTCGTCCGCAAACTTCACAATGATGTTGGAGTTGTCAGTGGCTGTGCAGTCGTAGGTGTAGAGTGAGTACAGGAGAGGGCTCAGTACACACCCCTGTGGAGCACCAGTGTTCAGTGTGATGGGGGATGAGGTGATGCTGCCCAGTCTGACCACTTGGCGTCTGTCAGACAGGAAGCTAAGGATCCAGCTGCAGAGGGAGCTGCTCAGTCCTAGATCCTGCAGTTTCCTGTCCAGCTTCGAGGGAACGATGGTATTGAATGCTGAGCTGTAATCTACCAACAGCATTCTCACATACGCGTCTCTCTTCTCCAGGTGTGACAGGGCAGTGTGTAGTGTCAGGGCTATGGCATCATCAGTGGACCTGTTGTGGCGGTATGCAAACTGTAGAGGGTCCAGTGACTCGGGTAGTGCAGAGCAGATGAAGTCCCTGACCAGCTTCTCGAAGCATTTGCTCACGATGGGGGTCAGGGCTACAGGTCGCCAGTCGTTCAATGAGGAGATGGTGGAGGATTTGGGTACAGGGACGATGGTGGCCATTTTGAAGCAGGCTGGGACTACAGACAGAGAGAGGGAAAGGTTGAAGATGTGTGTGAACACTCCAGCCAGCTGAGCCGCGCATGACTTGAGGACGCGGCCGGGAATCCCGTCCGGACCAGTAGCTTTGCGCGCGTTCACCTTCCTGAAGCACTTCCGCACATCCTCCTCAGACACAGTGTGCGCACTGACGTCATCCGCGGTGCGCACACTGTCCGGGCTCATGGTGTTCGCTGTGTCGAATCTAGCGTAGAATACGTTTAGATCCTCACACAGAGAGGCCGTGGTCTGCGGTGTGCTGGTTTTCTCTCTAAAGTCTGCGATCGTGTTTAGTCCCTGCCACATACTCCGAGGGTTGTCAAACTGTTGCTCCACCCTGTCCCTGTACTCACGTTTGGCTGCTTTGATCATCTTCCGGAGTTGGTAATGTGCGTATTTGTAGTCCGATGTGTTCGCGGAGGCAAAAGCCGTGCTCCGTGCCGCGCGAACACTCTCTGAATTTGCATCTAATAATATTTTCAGACTCAAAACACAGAAAACAACAATGAAAAAAGAACTTGACAAAGTCCGCAGAAACTAAAGATGCAGCTTAAAACCTGTCTGAGATTCTGTCTGCTTTTGTCAACCACATTTATCCAGTTAATTTGCCAAGGAATAAATGTGATCAGAATTCTTCCACTGGACAGCCCCCAAGAGTATTTGTATGGGTGAAGTCCTTGGCTTGTGGTATTTTATGGCTCTGCTGAACAATAAAAAAAACAAAACAATAAAAGGATTTCATCAAGATTTTAAAAAGTGGTGCTAAATATTTAAAATGTCAGGATTAGAAGTTCAATTCTTTGAGACTATGTCAAAGTTACAAAGTGACACTAAAAGTGAGTCCAACATGCATTGAATCCCAATTAAGTTTGATATATGCCACTTTCTTTTACTTTTTTTTTACTTTCTCCAGTCAGTTATATTAAATTGAAATGATCTTGTTCTAAAAAATATCATCTTGTAAAGAAATTATTTTAATTTTTTAATTTTAACTTTTGGAACTTAAAGATTAAAGACCCAACAGTAAGTTTCTACAATTTTTGATGTGTTCACTAACATTAAGTCATCTTGTCACCACAGGGATATCTGGAAATTTTTTGCCCAACAGAATTCATCTGAACACAAACGCAACACAGGTTGTGGTGGAAAACAGTTTCATAGCCGATGCCCTCATTTACGTACGATTCCCACCAGGTGAGTATTCTTCACTTCCACAAACTGGTATTCCTGGGATGGAACAAGACAGCTTGTTGGGATGCCAAAAGTGTCAGTGAGATTCATTTAAGAGAGCTGTTATAGTTTTTAGTAAAATATACAACCCTAATTCCAATAAAGTTGTGATTTTTTTCCAAAATGTAAGTAAAAACTGAATGAAGGGATTTGCAGTTGCCATAAATCCTTATTAAATTCACAATAGAACACAGAAAACATATCAGTGTTTAAACTGAGGAAGTTTACTGCTATGTGACTCATATCACCTCACTTTGAAAATGTCGTAACCAAGTTAGGATGGGAGCAACAAAAGGTTGGAAAAGTGAGTGGTACTAAAAAGAACACTTTGTAAATAATTAGGTTACCTGGCAACAAGTTAGTAACATGATTGGGTGTTTTTTCAAAAGCATATTAGAGAGGCAGAGTTTCTCGGAAATGAAAATGGGCATAGGTTGGTAAATCTGCAGAAAAAAAAACTGTCTATTAAATGTCTACTGCATTTATTTGAACTGGGGTTGTATGTGTAGTTGGGACATTGTCAGTCTTTTTAAAGCTAAAAAAAATCCTCTAATTTTAACAAGTTCTTACTCATAACACTGGATTTCTTTCTCTCTTATCAGCTGAAGGTGTCAGAAGTCGTCAGACAGACTCAAACGTCTCTCTGGGTTTCGTTCTTTATCAGAATGATCGTTTCTTCCGTTCAAAACTCTACATGAGCCGACGGGCAACCATCAGGGTCCTGTCAGCCAGCATCAGAGGGCAGGAACCCAACATGGAACCACAACATGTGGAGATGATGTTCAGGCCAAGAGTAAGAAATCCAATGTTATCATTCATATGTAGCCTGGCTATATTAAGCAGGCCAGAACACAGATTATCTTTGGTGTTCTTTTAATCTGAGTTATAAAATGAGCATCCAGACAAGAATAGAAAAGTTGTAAAAATAAGGAAATAAAATTGGTTCAGACAGTTCTCACCAAGTAACAGCTTCACGTACCAGTAACCCACTGTTACTAGAGGTTATTATCCCAACTTTCAGGGTCTGGAGCCTGGAGATGTCTAATATCAATTTGTGACTGATATAAACCCATCCAGAAACAAAACAAACCTAACACAGCAAAAATAACTGTAGTGGCTTCTCCTGCTAAAATACAGAGTCAAAACTGAGCAATTAACCATAGTACATGGTCCCTCTTATGCATGAAAATATTGTGATACAGTTGTGAACTCAAATACACACAGTGGATTAATCCAGCAGGAATACAGCCCCCCGTCGGTCGCAGAAACACCTGGTCTTCAGTTGTTTCATGCCTCACTCTTAAGCAGCCCACGCAGCAAAAAAACACCATTGCACACCCACATTACACCAAGTCAAGCTAGCACTTCTGTGACAGTCTCAGTAATTCCCCATCATCCCTTGTGCTCCCAGGGTTACCCCAAGAGAAACAGCACCGTCCAGTGGCATGTCCCATAATAAATGACTTTCGACCTGCCTACATATACATACAATAGATGATGCCTGCTGGTTACAATTTAATGTCTCTAGCCAAGATGCAGTTCCTCCTGGTGCAAATCTGACAACATTGACAGAGTAGCTAATTTGTCCAGTTGTGTTATTGATCTGTATAATTTTGAGAACGAGTTTTGTTTTTTTGTTTTTTTGTGAGTAATGGATTTAAATGGATAGTTTCTTTTAGTTGTAGGTATTCCAGAAGGACTTTTCTTCTGATTCCGTGTATCAAGTGGAAGAATCAAACCAGGGTATTATTATAAAAAAAAACACAAGTTGCAGATGTGTTGCCTTTTACAATCTGTGTGTGAAAACACAATGATGTCTGTTACAATCCTGGGTCATTTGACCCAGCGGTTTGAGTTTTCCTGTGTTTTTGTCATTTTGTATTATTATTTATCTTTAAGTCCTCTGTGTTAGTTATTCTATTGGTGGTTCTGTTTAGATATTTTTTTACTAGACTTCCCCTGGTGTCTTTGCCCTCTGTGTGTCTGAGATTATATAGTGGTGAAAGTTCTTGTGCCTGGTTTCCCCTCCTTTTGTTTTATTCCATCATGTTTCTCCAGCCTGTCATGATCGCTCCCTCTCGTGTGCCTCTCCTCCACTCTTGCATCATGTTCCTCTGTTTCCTGCTTTACAGCAACAGTCCCGTGTTTTTCATGTTCGGTTTATCTTGTTTTGCTTCCCGACGCGTCTAGTTAATTCGTGTTCACCATGTTAATTCTGTGTCTTCCTGTGCTTAGTTGTCGCAATCTCCCTCATTCCCGTCTGTGTGTTCTGCTTGCCAAGCCTGACTAGTTTATTTTGTATCTACAAGTTTATTTATGTGTTTTTTTCTAGTGTCCAGTAATAAACCTGCTTTTTGAGTTTAAGTTTAGCCTCTGCATATGAGTCTGCATTTAGGTCCTTTCCTGCCTGCCTGCATACAGATTATGACAGATGTCATGTTAATATGAAATATACAATAGCCAAATTGTCACGGTCTGGCTAGGGCAGACCGTATGTTGCAGGGAAGGACTCAAACGCAGACCAAAACGTGGTGTGGATTAACAAAACAAGCCGTTTATTGAGGTTAGCAACGAGGGTACAAAATAATAGGGCATCGGTGAAAACTAAACAATAACCTAAACTGGGTGAACTAATAACAAAACATGAAAAACCTTAACCATAGTGAACTGACATGGGTACCTGGAGATGAGACATGGATGAGCAGACGACCTGACAACGAATGACTGAAAGCACACGGACTAAATAGACACAGGAGGATAATGAGGAAAGTGGCAACACATGGGGAACCAGCTGACACATGACCATAACGACGTGACAGTGGGAGAGTAAAACTGAACACGATGAACACAGAAACACCAGACCTCTTCACAATAAAACAGGAAACATAATGAGACGGAGACATGACAACCCGAACTTGACAACGTAAGACACAGACATGAAACACATGAAGAGCAGGGGAGATTTAACATAGTTGGAACACGAGGGGGAAATAATAAAAACTAGAAACACTTAGGCATGATAACAAATGAACTTAGGAAACCTGATGAGCTTAAACATACACTATAAACATCAAAAGAACTAAAACTCAAAACACTGGGTCATAAGACCCAGGATCGTGACACAAATATCAGAATTGATTCACAGCAGATATTTTGAGCAAAAAATATCAATAGTGTTTACAAAACAAAATTGAAACAAACAAACACCACAAAATATGTGTTATATCTAAATTATCTGTTTGTGTGCTGCTCTTTCAGCTGATCAATGGGACATCTCTGTATGACTTCTCCTGTGTTTTCTGGAACTACAGTCAGAAAGACTGGAGCACTAGCGGCTGCTCTAAAGGAAACACTTCAGATGGACTTATGAGATGTTTCTGTAACCACACCACCAACTTTGCTGCTCTCTGGGTGAGTATCACATCTCTGCAGGCTGATACATGAAGCCACAGCTTGCTGTGTCATCAACAATTGGAAATCACAGAGCTTTAGTGAGACTTTTGATCATGTCAAAAGTCTCATCGATCGTCTCAGCGATCGTGGCTCAAGAGTTGGGAGTTCGCCTTGTAATCGGAAGGTTGCCGGTTCGAGCCCCGGCTTGGACAGTCTCGGTCGTTGTGTCCTTGGGCAAGACACTTCACCCGTTGCCTACTGGTGGTGGTCAGAGGGCCCGGTGGCGCCAGTGTTCGGCAGCCTCGCCTCTGTCAGTGCGCCCCAGGGTGGCTGTGGCTACATTGTAGCTTGCCATCACCAGTGTGTGAATGTGTGTGTGAATGGGTGGATGACAGGTTGTGTAAAGCGCTTTGGGGTCCTTAGGGACTAGAAAAGCGCTATACAAATACAGGCCATTTACCATTTACCATTTACCATGTCTGTGTTTCAGTCATTCAGAGAGAACTATGCAGAAGTATGCAGAAGCTCTGGGTGTGATCTCCACTGTGGGACTCTCTCTTTCTTTTCTGGGATTGATTGTGACGATCATTTATAACGTTAGAGAAATGTAAGACTAGACCACCCCACCTGCATTGTATTGTGTTATTTGACAAAAAAGTGTAGTTATCTAACAGGGTTACAACATATTTGACTATAATGAACATGTAGCAAACGTTTTAGAAACAGAAGTGTAATCTCCAGAGTCAACACTGGTCACAATATGACAAAACCTTAGCCAAAAATGTGGATATTTTAACGACTTCCCTGCTCTTCTCTCAGTGCTTTGTTTACTTTATTTAATTTTATTGTAACTGAGAAAATAATATTGTTTAATAAGTTGCCTTTTTTCAGAAAATGAATAATCTATTTCATGATTTTAAATATATATATATTTTTAGAGGTTTTCTCCACATTTTTACAGTAATATTTTAATTGTTTTGTCTGGATGCTAAACATAAACAGAAGGACAAATTGCTCCTGGTTTCTCCTATGTGTGAAACCAAGGGAGCATGTGGCGCTTTGAAAAAATTATTTGAAAATAACATTATGGTCAAAGGAGCTTGCAAAGAAAAGCATCTGGACTTCTTTAAGTTACTTGAAGGCGTTTCACCTCTCATCCGAGAAGCTTCTTCAGTTCTAAGGTCAAATGGTGGAGAGTCCCAGATATAAACCTAGTGGGAGTGACCCCCCACAGAGGGACAAAAGGACCCCCTGATGATCCACTAATCGCCTGAGCCAAGGTGTGAAACTGGGTGTGGGCCCCAATCAGCCAGAGTTTCGGGTGGGTTCATTGTGAAACCTGGCCCCACCTTATCATGCGAATTCCTGAGATCAGATGGCCCAGGATGTGAGTGGGCATTAAGACATCTGGGAAGGGATCTCAAAACTGGATTATAGATGGCAGAGAGTTGGTGTCGTAAACCCCCGCCTCTGTTCAAAGATGGTCGCTCACAGTGGACATAGATGGCTTCTTTCACTCCTCTTTCAAACCATCTGTCCTCTCTGTCCAAAATGTGAACATTGGCATCCTCGAAAGAGTGTCCTTTATTCTTAAGATGCAGATGGACTGCTGAGTCTTGTCCTGTGGAGGTGGCTCTTCTGTGTTGTGCCATACGCTTGTGAAGTGGCTGTTTGGTCTCTCCAATGTAGAGGTCTGGGCATTCCTCGCTGCACTGTACAGCATACACCACATTGTTAAGTTTGTGTTTAGGAGTTTTGTCTTTCAGGTGAACCAGTTTCTGTCTGAGTGTGTTACTGGGTCTGAAGTACACTGGGATGTCGCATTTGGAGAAAACTCTCCTGAGTTTTTCTGATACACCGGCTACATAGGGGATGACAATGTTGTTGCGTCTGTCCTTCTTATCCTCCCTCGCTGGTGTCTGGTCTTCTTTTCTGTGCCTCTTTGCTGACTTTAAGAACGCCCATTTAGGATAGCCGCACGTTTTGAGTGCTTCCTTTACATGTGTGTGTTCCTTCTTTTTTCCTTCAGGCTTAGAGGGAACATGTTCTGCCCGGTGGTGTAGGGTCCTAATTACTAATTACTCTCTTCAATGTGCACGGCCATGCACATTGAAGACAACGGCAACCTCAACATCGAGGTTGTCTTCAGGCTGTTCCAAACCCCTCTGATGTTGTCCTGTTGCAGCTGCTCTTCCATCTTCCTCCTGTAGTTTTCCTTTCCTTGTCTTATCTTCCATTTCGGCTTCTTCTGAACAACTCTCAGCTCCTGTTTGTCTCCAGATCTAAACACTCTCTTCTTCTCCTTGAGGAGAGCCTTAATTTCAGGATTTATCCATGGCTTGTTGTTAGAAAAACACCATACCTTTATGCTGGGTATGGTGCTGTCCACACACAAGTTCATGTAATCCGTAATGCAGTCTGTGATGCTGTTGAGGTCATCCTCCAGGGGGCTGCAGAGGTTGTCCCACACAGTAGAACGGAAAAAGTCTCTCAGGGCCTCTTCAGTCTCTGCCGACCATTTCCTTACTGTGCATTTCACTACTGGTTCCCTATGTACTAGAAGTTTATACACAGGCTGGAGATGAACCAGGTTGTGATCTGAGCCCCTGAGGGGAGGGAGGTGATGAGCTGTATGCCTCCTTGGTATTGGCACATAATAAGTCCAGTGTTTTATTGTTTCTGGTGTGGCAGGTAACATACTGGGTGAAGGTGGGGAGAGTGGAGGACAGGGAGATGTGATTAAAGTCCCCAGAGACCAGGAAAAGGGCCTGAGGGTGCTGTGTTTGGAGTCTGCTGGTTACAGTGTGCAGGACCTCACAGGCTGCTGCAGCGTTAGCAGAGGGCAGGACATACACAGCTATCACAATAACGTGTGTAAACTCTCACGGTAGATAGCACAGTCTCATGCTAACTGCTAGCAGCTCAATGTCCTCACAGCATAGCGTCTCTTTGATAGATAAATGCCCAGAGTTACACCATCTATCGTTCACAAACACAGCCAGACCCCCTCCTCTCTTCTTACCACTCTCCGTTGTTCTGTTGGCCCGGATCAGTTGTAAACCATCCATGTTTACAAGTGAGTCCGGAGTCAGCGCAGTTAGCCATGACTCTGTGAAGCACATCAGGCTGCACTCCCTGTAGCTCCTCTGATGTTGGGTAAGAGCCGCCAGTTCGTTTATTGGGGAGAGATCTCACATTCCCCATAATAATGGATGGATTCGCTGGCCGGTACTTCCTAACTTTACTGCGACCCCCGATCCCGGACCGAGTACCACTTCTCTTCCTCCTCACCTCGCGGGGGATGTTGGCTTGCTCGGCGGTAGGCAGGGCAGCAGAGGCTCCGAGGGCTAACAGCTGATCCCTGCTGTAAACAATGGGAGGTTGGACCTCCACGTGCTCTCTGAACACAGACACCGTGTCATAAAGAACACCATTGTCCATAGAATTCTGAGCTCCATTGTTGGGGACAGCAGTCCACAATAGATGAACAAAAACAAGACACACAAGAACAACAAAGGAACATATATTAAAGAGAAAAAAGGACTCGGTCAGGTCGGAGCTGCTGATACTGGCTGCCAGCTCGGAGCGGCGCCGGAGGCATCATCGTATCATCATCAATAATAATAATCACATTTAAAGAAATAACAGTAAACAATTTAATATTTTAAGAAGTCATATATTTCTAATGTTCTTCTGTTGTCCTATATGTTACGAACTTGTATGTCCGTGTGTTTGTTTGTGCAAGTGCTGTGTTTTTGTCTATGTTAATTTAGCTGTGCCAGGTCCCTGTTCCGATTGGTGCGTGGACTTACTGCCCCGGTGTGATTGGATCCAGCTGGAGGACCCGCCCATTAAAAGGAGGCTGGAGTGCTACAGCGGGAGAGGCCCTCGCGTTTCTCCTCATCACCCAGCAGTAGTCCTGTGGTAGCCGCTGGCTGCAGTATACGCTTGAAAGTTGTGGAAGTGGAGTGGGTAGGGGTGAGCTGCCATTTCTTTTGATCACCCGTTTTCTCCTGTTTTGAGTTAGTTAAGGAGGTCAGACTCTGTCTTTATTTTGACTTTATTTCGGCGAGGTCAGGGGTGCGGGATTTGTGTAGGTTTGTTTTGTTTATTGTTTTGGCCTTGGCTCACCCTGAAGTGTTGACACTCCCGTTTTGGTTCTCTTTATTCACATTGTAAATAAATCGCCTCATATCTAACGGATTTGTTGCGTGTGACTGCTTGGGTCTTGGGGAGGGAAGCGAGTGCCTCATTCATGTTATGGCCTGGCCCTAGACGGGTCGTAACATGAATTGGGGGCTCGTCCTCTGCCTTTTTCTGTGGGTTTTTGCGTGTGTTTGGTCTGTTGGCGGTTTTCTTGGGTGTGGGGGTGGTAGGTGTGTGGAATTATAGAGTTTTCTTTGGATGATTTTGTTACTTCGCCTTCGTGGGATAGAATTGTGAGGTGCAGGAAAGCGGATTTGCTTATCATTGCTAGTTGTTATGATGTTCAAGTGTCCTATGGTGCCCGCAAAGCGGTGGTTAGGGACGCTTTGTGTGCAGAGTTGGTGGAGCGAGGCGTTCTTCCTGCCCCGCAGGCAGCTGTAGAGCAGCCTGATGGCGGGGGTGTGAAGGTGGCTCCGGAGGCTGAGCCGGGGTCGGATGCCAAAGGGCCTGTTAACGTGCTACCAGCCGAGGCGGACTCTGATGCGGCTGAGGCGGGCTCTGACACAGCCGAGGCGGACTCTGATGCTGCTGGGGCGAAGCCTGAAGCAGCTGAGTCTGGTACGGCCGGGGAACCCCTGGCGGGGCGGTCTACGGAAGATCTCCGTTTGACCCTCCGTATTAGGGAGGTGGAAGCCCGTGCTAAAGAGCTTGAGGTACAAGCAATGCACCGCCGTGTCAGAGCTTTGGAGCTGGAGCGAAAGCCCTCCACATCTGCCTCTAGTCATCCTAGTACGTCCACCGCGGTCCCGACAGGTTTTGACATCACCAAACACGTTAAACTGGTTCCCCCGTTTCGTGAGGCCGAAGTGGATTCCTATTTTAACGCTTTTGAGCGTATAGCGGCCGCGTTAAGTTGGCCGAAGGAATTTTGGCCGCTGCTGTTACAATGCAGATTGGTTGGCAAAGCCCAGGAGGTGTGTACCAGTTTATCGATTGAAGATAGCCTGGATTATGACGTCATGAAGAAGACTGTGTTGCAGGCATATGAGCTCGTCCCAGAAGCCTACCGTCAAAAATTTAGGAAGTGTGAAAAAACCGCCAATCAGACATTTGTGGAGTTTGCCCGTGAAAAAAGTCGCCTGTTTGAACGATGGTTGCAGGCCAGTAAAGTAAAGGATCTCGAGGGGCTGAAAGAGCTTCTTTTGTTAGAGGAATTCAAAAAATGTTTGCCGGACCAAGTAGTTATTTATCTGAATGAGCAAAAGGTGACCTCACTTGCTAAAGCGGCAGTGATGGCTGATGAGTTTACTCTCACCCACAAAACTATATTTTCAGCCGCTGTCTCACAGAATATTAGGGTGGGACAGGAAAGGAAGATAAAGTCACCAAAGATAGGACTGAAAGATAGACAGGAGGATGGTGTTAATCGCGACTGTTTTTATTGTCGCGGACCCGGACATCTAATCGCTGCCTGTCCTGCGCTCCGGAGGAAAGAGCAGCGCAAAGGCTCTAAAAATCCAGCGGGCGTAGGTCTCATCAAAGTTGTCCCTTTGCCTAAATCGCATTCCACTCTCACCCGTGATTTGCACCATGTGGATGCAGAAATAGAGCCACGTTTTAAACCGTTCATCACGAAAGGCTTTGTTTCTGTGACGGGAGAAGAGAGGGACAAAGTGCCTGTTACTATTCTTCGGGACACAGGTGCGCATCAGTCGTTTATGTTGGATAGTGTACTGCCATTGTCAGATAAAACTGCTTGTGATTCGGATGTGTTGGTTTGGGGAATTAAGATGAGCGTTCTTCGGGCGCCGTTACACAAAGTCCATTTACATTCGCCCGTGAAAACGGGGCATGTCAAAGTTGCGGTGAGTTCCCAGTTGCCGATTAAAGGGGTTTCGTTTATTTTAGGAAATGACTTGGCTGGGGGAACAGTTTTCCCACCGCCTGAAGTGGTGGAAACGCCTATTTCTTCTGTCACTGAGGTTGCCGCCCCTTTGTTAAATGTGTTTCCTGTTTGTGCAATCACTCGTGCGCAGTCACGCAAATTTGATGACGTTATGGATGTTGCTGACACGTTTATGGCGACGCCAGACGGGAGAATATCTCCCAGCCGTGAGAGTGACAGAACAAAAAGCGATGTGATGAAACTGATGCCAGAGCTGGATGAGAAATTGAATAGGAATGCATTGATAACCGCTCAGCAGAATGACTCATCACTGGCTCCCTGTTTTCTATCTGCAGCTAAGAGTGCAGGAAGTGAATCACCCACTTCTTATTTTTTGCAAGATGGAGTTCTTATGAGGAGGTGGTCCTCTGACCGGTGTGGTTTGCCTGGTGCTACGCAGGTGGTGGTGCCGAAGCCACATCGAGGGCAGGTGCTTAGCTTAGCGCATGATGCCAGCATGGCTGGACATCTTGGGGTGAACAAAACATATCATCGGGTGTTGCGCAACTTCTTTTGGCCAGGGTTGAAAGCTGATGTGGTGGCTTATTGCCGTACCTGTACCACATGTCAGATGGCGGGGAAACCTAACAGACCCATTCCACCTGCTCCGTTACATCCTATTCCAGTAATAGGTGAGCCGTTTGAAAAAGTAATATTGGATTGTGTGGGTCCCCTGCCAAAAACCAAATCCGGACACCAATACATACTTACAATAATGTGTTCAGCAACAAGGTACCCAGAGGCAATTCCACTACGCACGCTGAAAGCAAAACCGGTGCTAAAAGCACTACTTAAATTTTTCTCTACTTTCGGACTTCCAAAGGTTGTTCAAACAGACCAAGGAACGAATTTCACCTCAAAAATGTTTGCACAGGTTGTGGAGGAGTTGCACATAAAACATGTAAAATCCAGTCCATACCACCCGGAAAGTCAAGGTGCTCTGGAAAGATTCCATCAAACCCTCAAAGCTATGCTGCGCAAGTTCTGCGCGGGGTCGGATAGAGAATGGGATGAGGGTCTGCCGTTATTGTTGTTTGCAGTCAGAGAAACCACTCAGGAATCCTTGGGATTCAGTCCGATGGATCTGGTGTTTGGACACGTGGTCCGCGGTCCCCTCTGCCTTCTGAAGGAGAGGTGGTTGTCAGAAACTTCTGAAACTCAGCATAATGTTCTGGATTATGTTAGCGGACTTCGGGAAAAGCTTCACCTTGCATGTCAGTTAGCTCGAGAGAATCTGTCACATACGCAAGCTAAAATGAAAACTCGCTATGATAAAAAAGCTGTTTGCAGAAGTTTTCAGCCGTTTTCAGGAGGCCTCGCTTACGTTGAACCTAGCCAAATGTGAATTTGGCAGAGCCACCATCACATATCTGGGAAAACAGGTGGGTCAGGGACAGATACTGCCTGTGACCGCGAAAATACAGGCGATCGTTGAGTTTCCAGTCCCACAAACGAGAAGGGCGCTGCGCCGATTTCTAAGAATGTGTGGTTATTATAGAGGGTTTTGTAAGAACTTTGCCACTGTCGTCGTTCCTCTCACCGATTTGATCAGTCCGAAGAAGCCTTTTGTGTGGACGCCTGTTTGTCAGACTGCTTTCGAGTCTGCGAAAGCATTACTGTGCAGTTCCCCTGTTCTTACGGCCCCGAATTTCATGTCCCCTTTCAAGCTCGAGGTTGACGCTAGTGCGGTTGGTGCAGGAGCTGTCCTTATGCAGGAAGACCATTGCGGCGTGGATCGCCCAATTTGTTACTTTTCAAAAAAATTCAACAAACATCAGATGAACTACAGTACCATTGAAAAGGAAGCCCTTGCCTTGTTGTTAGCCCTACAGCATTTCGAGGTGTATATCGGATCCAGCTCTATCCCTGTTCAAGTGTTCACTGACCATAACCCATTGGTTTTTCTCTCCCAGATGCAGAACTCAAATCAGAGACTTATGCGTTGGTCCCTTCTTTTGCAAGACTTCAACCTGCAGATCAAGCATAAGAAAGGGACGGAAAATGTCATCGCGGACGCCCTGTCGAGAGCAATTTTGTAGTTTAGGAATTAAACAATAGGAGGATTGTTTAAATCTTATGGAAGGGGGTGTTACGAACTTGTATGTCCGTGTGTTTGTTTGTGCAAGTGCTGTGTTTTTGTCTATGTTAATTTAGCTGTGCCAGGTCCCTGTTCCGATTGGTGCGTGGACTTACTGCCCCGGTGTGATTGGATCCAGCTGGAGGACCCGCCCATTAAAAGGAGGCTGGAGTGCTACAGCGGGAGAGGCCCTCGCGTTTCTCCTCATCACCCAGCAGTAGTCCTGTGGTAGCCGCTGGCTGCAGTATACGCTTGAAAGTTGTGGAAGTGGAGTGGGTAGGGGTGAGCTGCCATTTCTTTTGATCACCCGTTTTCTCCTGTTTTGAGTTAGTTAAGGAGGTCAGACTCTGTCTTTATTTTGACTTTATTTCGGCGAGGTCAGGGGTGCGGGATTTGTGTAGGTTTGTTTTGTTTATTGTTTTGGCCTTGGCTCACCCTGAAGTGTTGACACTCCCGTTTTGGTTCTCTTTATTCACATTGTAAATAAATCGCCTCATATCTAACGGATTTGTTGCGTGTGACTGCTTGGGTCTTGGGGAGGGAAGCGAGTGCCTCATTCATGTTATGGCCTGGCCCTAGACGGGTCGTAACATATAAGACTTCATATTTTGATATGTCACTTTTGCATTTTCATCTATAGTTTTCAGAACAAAGCGACGGGCTCTAAGAACCAAGAGATGAGGTTTCAGGATGAAGAGACGAGCTCTCAGAACAAAGTGACAGGCTCTAAGAACCAAAAGATGAGGTTTCAGAATGAAGAGATGAGCTCTCAGAGTGAAGAGATGAGCTCTCAGATGGAAGAAACGAGCTTTCAAAGTGAAGAGACAAGCTCTGAGAATGAAGAGACGAGCTCTCAGATGGAAGAGATGAGCTCTCAGATGGAAGGAACGAGCTTTCAGAGTGAAGAGACAAGCTCTGAGAATGAAGAGACGAGCTCTGAGAACAAAGAGACGAGCTCTCAGATGGAAGAGACGAGATTTCAGAGTGAAGAGACAAGCTCTGAGAACAAAGAGACGAGCTCTCAGATGGAAGAGACGAGCTTTCAGAGTGAAGAGACAAGCTCTCAGAACGAAGAGACGAGCTTTCAGAATGAAGAGACAAGCTCTCAGAACGCAGGTGATAGAAATCTGATATCAATGCGATCTCAGCTGTGCATCTACATCAGCCTACTGGCCTTCATCATCACCTTCGTGTCTGGAGTCCAAAACTCCAGCAGACAAATTGACGTTGCGGTGCAGACTGACGATCGGACCAACGACATCCTGGATTCGGACGAACGCATAGAACCAGACCGCGGCTCATGTACGGCTGTAGTGGCTCTTCTGCACTTCCTCCTGATGTCCACGTTCATGTGGAACAGCGTGAACAGTACTCAGATCCTGCTTTGGAAAATACACCTCAGTGTACCACCTCACTGGACTTTGCTGAGCATGGCTCTGGGATGGGGTAAGACATTCATAAAGTTGGGACTTAAATCTGTGTATGCTTGGAATCCCTTCAATCTGTCTCAATTAATGAACTGTTGTGTTAGGAGTACCAGCCTTGTTCATGGCCATCACACTGGGGGTGACCTACAGGGTGGACAGTCCTCTGGGATACAGACAGGAAGAATTGTGGGTAATCACACAAACCACATTTATCAACTTTACTTGACCTATACTTAAAAATTAACAAATGTCACATTTTTACAAATCATACAGTGTTGTTATTGTTGTTGTATGATGCTTCTCACAGAGATTCAGATTGATACAGAGATTCTTTTCGATGCCCATGTACATTTTGTGTAATTACATTTTTATGGTAGTTCCATTTTTTTCACTCCCATTTTTGACCTGTGTTTATACTCCAACTACGGATTGATTTTTAACAGCAATTTGACATTTGACAAACAGATAAATAACATAATCAAGACTAGCTTCTTTCATCTTCGCCTCCTTGCAAAAGTTAAGCCTTTTTGTCTGCTTCAGAGATTTTGAGAAAACAATCCATGCCTTCCTATCATCTCATCGCAACTTGTTACCTCTCATTACTTACTATCTCTATATGGTCAGAGGGCCCGGTGGCGCCAGTGTCCGGCAGCCTCGCCTCTGTCAGTGCGCCCCAGGGTGGCTGTGGCTACAATGTAGCTGCCATCACCAGTGTGTGAATGTGTGTGTGAATGGGTGGATGACTGGATATGTAAAGCACTTTGGGGTCCTTAGGGACTAGTAAAGCGCTATATAAATACAGGCCATTTACCATTTACCATGAATTTGCCGACTGCAGCTGGTCCAAGATGCTGCAACACGGCTCCTAACTGGCACGTGCATGCTGGATCACATATCTCCCATACTTGCATCATTACATTGGCTGCCAGTCAGCTGATCTTCTAACCCGGTATTCTCCTCCAAGATCCTTGAGGTCTGTGGACCAAATCCTTTTGGTTGTCACAAGGTCCAGATTAAAACACAGAGACCGGGCATTTGCCATGACTGCTCAGAAAATATGGAATTCATTGGCCTTGCATATCAGGACCTCTCCAACACTGGAGACTCTCAAACCTATCTAAAAGCCCATTTTTATTCTCTGCCTTTTAAATCAAGATGAGTCTGTTTCTACTGTTCTTTCCTTGATTCTATTTTCTCGTAATCTGTATTCTATTTTATTTGGTATGTCTTCTGCTTTTATTATTTTATAGTATCGTACTTCGATAAAGAACAGTTGTTTTTAAAAGTGCTTTATAAATGAATAAACGTGAAACTTTGGTGAAAACTAAGAGGAACTAGTTTCAAGTTTCAAAGGATATGCAAAGGTATTTATTCACATTATTTCTATCATTCTTTTTCATGTCACTGAAGTTGTTGGCTTGCGGCACTGGATAAGAACAAACACTTCAGCTTTGAGAAACCTTTGTTTTGGGGTTTCCTCCTTCCAGTCAGCCTGATCCTGATCTACAACATCGTCCTGCTCTTTTATTTCTTAATACCACTTCTTACTAACTTCCTTAAAGAACCTCGAAAGTCAGACAAGAGTTAACATTTTTATTCCTTAGTAGCTTCACTCTGGTTCTGTTACTGGGGGTGTCCTGGGTTTTTGGGTATCTGGTCCTCGTCACTTCAGGAACAGTGAACCTGACCTTCAGCATTTTGTTTTGCCTCTGCACAACCACACAGGTAAGATTCTACCTTCTGATCTGATTTTAACTCAGAGAATAAATCAAAAGGTTCTTTAACAAAGTATTGGTTCAAGGCTTATACAATCAGCTTATTATATTGTTTTAATGTTGTTATTATTTTGTTTGTTTTTCGGTTGAATATGTCAGGCTAGAGATCACATTAAAAGTTTTGGAATTATTTGTTTTTAACTTCACAAAAGTATTCCATTTTAACAGGGGTGTGTGCACTTAGACTCTTTTGATTCAACTCCGAGGAAAATTGAAAAGGAAAGAAAAAATGCTAACATTTTACTTTTGTTAAGAGTTTGTAAAATTTTGAGTGAAAATAATTTTTTTGATTTTAATTATGTTATTAATATTATATGACTCACAGACACATACAGGGAGTGCAGAATTATTAGGCAAGTTGTATTTTTGAGGAATAATTTTATTATTGAACAACAACCCTGTTCTCAATGAACCCAAAAAACTCATTAATATCAAAGCTGAATGTTTTTGGAAGAAGTTTTTAGTTTGTTTTTAGTTTTAGCTATTTTAGGGGGATATCTGTGTGTGCAGGTGACTATTACTGTGCATAATTATTAGGCAACTTAACAAAAAACAAATATATACCCATTTCAATTATTTATTTTTACCAGTGACACCAATATAACATCTCCACATTCACAAATATACATTTCTGACATTCAAAAACGAAACAAAAACAAATCAGCGACCAATATAGCCACCTTTCTTTGCAAGGACACTCAAAAGCCTGCCATCCATGGATTCTGTCAGTGTTTTGATCTGTTCACCATCAACATTGCGTGCAGCAGCAACCACAGCCTCCCAGACACTGTTCAGAGAGGTGTACTGTTTTCCCTCCTTGTAAATCTCACATTTGATGATGGACCACAGGTTCTCAATGGGGTTCAGATCAGGTGAACAAGGAGGCCATGTCATTAGTTTTTCTTCTTTTATACCCTTTCTTGCCAGCCACGCTGTGGAGTACTTGGACGCGTGTGATGGAGCATCGTCCTGCATGAAAATCATGTTTTTCTTGCAGGATGCAGACTTCTTCCTGTACCACTGCTTGAAGAAGGTGTCTTCCAGAAACTGGCAGTAGGACTGGGAGTTGAGCTTGACTCCATCCTCAACCCGAAAAGGCCCCACAAGCTCATCTTTGATGATACCAGCCCAAAACCAGTACTCCACCTCCACCTTGCTGGCGTCTGAGTGGGACTGGAGCTCTCTTTACCAATCAATGGGCCCGTGGCTTTACCAATCCAGCCACGGGCCCATCCATCTGGCCCATCAAGACTCACTCTCATTTCATCAGTCCATAAAACCTTAGAAAAACCAGTCTTGAGATATTTCTTGGCCCAGTCTTGACGTTTCAGCTTGTGTGTCTTGTTCAGTGGTGGTCGTCTTTCAGCCTTTCTTACCTTGGCCATGTCTCTGAGTATTGCACACCTTGTGCTTTTGGGCACTCCAGTGATGTTGCAGCTCTGAAATATGGCCAAACTGGTGGCAAGTGGCATCTTGGCAGCTGCACGCTTGACTTTTCTCAGTTCATGGGCAGTTATTTTGCGCCTTGGTTTTTCCACACGCTTCTTGCGACCCTGTTGACTATTTTGAATGAAACGCTTGATTGTTCGATGATCACGCTTCAGAAGCTTTGCAATTTTGAGACTGCTGCATCCCTCTGCAAGATATCTCACTATTTCTGACTTTTCTGAGCCTGTCAAGTCCTTCTTTTGACCCATTTTGCCAAAGGAAAGGACGTTGCCTAATAATTATGCACACCTGATATAGGGTGTTGATGTCATTAGACCACACCCCTTCTCATTACAGAGATGCACATCACCTAATATGCTTAATTGGTAGTAGGCTTTCGAGCCTATACAGCTTGGAGTAAGACAACATGCATGAAGAGGATGATGTGGACAAAATACTCATTTGCCTAATAATTCTGCACTCCCTGTACACATGCATATATATACAAACGGGTACATATTCAGTAAAGGAAACAATGAAGAGTATAGCGCTCCTAACATCAGTCAGATTCTCTTCCGGTTGCGCCGTAAGATGGCTGCACTGACGAGAGCTCCCAGTCATCTCAGCAAAAATGTTATTATTTATTTTTTACTGCTTTCTATTTCTGTGCGCACAGCGCGATCATACACTCGGTATGACAGACAAATGCTTTTGGAGCTACGTTCGTCAGCCTGTTTGGACTTTACAGCGGGTTTCGACTCCGTGGACGCACTGCTGCCTGAGATCCTTTGTTTACTCACGCGACGTCGAGAGAAAACAAAGAGGGGGAAACGCGCCGGAGTTTTGTGCCGAACGCGACAGAGAAACAGCAAGCCACCTCTGCCCAGCATCCTGTTTGTGAATCTCCAGTCTTTGGACAACAAACTTGACGAGCTGCGTGCACGGACTAAACACCAACAAGACATCAGGAACTGCTGTGTTCTGGCCTTCACAGAGACATGGCTGGAGCCCAGCGTCCCCGACTGCGCCATCACGCCGGATGGGTTCACTGTTTACCGGGGAGACCGAATGAAGGACTCAGGCAAGAAAAGGGGAGGAGGGGTGTGCTTTATGGTTAACTGATGAGATGTGGGCTAGAGATGTGTGTATCTTAAAAACTTACTGCTCTCAGAGCCTCGAGCTACTGACCATTAAAGTCAGGCCTTTTTACCTCCCGAGGGAGTTCAGTTCTCCTTTCAGCTGTTTACATTCCCCCACATGCTGCTGCCTGCATACAGACAAACACTAAAACAGGAAAAAACAGGTTCCGGGGTCATCTACAAATGGGACAGTGAGGCTGAGGAGGTCCTGACTGGCAGATATTTGTGGATGCAGCTGATGGCAACATCAATGAACTCACAGACTCTGTCATTGGATATATTGGAAAGTGCATGGATGATACCGTCACAAAAACCACTGTCCGCATATATCCAAATCAGAAACCCTGGGTAAATAAAGACGTTCGTGCCAAGCTAAAAGCGCGGACCTCTGCCTTTAACTCCGGGGATGCTGATGCATATAAAGCAGCCAGGTATGGTCAGAAAGGACTACAGGGACAAAATGGAGTCCAGCTACCACAGCTTTGACACCAGGCGACTGTGGAATGGACTGCGCTGCATCACTGACTACAAGAAGGTCAACACAGTCAGTGTTCAGCCCACTGCATCTCTCGCAGATGAGCTCAACAACTTCTATGCTCGTTTTGACGCAGACAGCAGATCCTCTACCCTCAGGAGGACAATGAGGCTGTAACTTTAACTCTGAAAACAGAAGCTGTTAGATGGACTTTTAAAAAGGTCAATCCTCACAAAGCTCCAGGACCAGATGGCATCCCAGGCCGGCTTCTCAGAGTGTGTGCCGACCAGCTGGCAGAGGTTTTCACCAACATCTTCAACCTCTCCCTGAGGCAGTCAGTGGTCCCCGCGTCCCTCAAAACATCCACCATCATTCCCATTCCTAAAAAATCAGTGGTGTCCTGTCTGAATGACTACCGTCAAGTTGCACTGACATCCGTCATCATGAAGTGCCTCGAGCGGCTGGTCAAAGGTTACATCTGCTCCTCCCTCCCTGACACACTGGACCCTCTTCAGTTTGGCTATCGGACAAACAGAGCCACAGAGGATGCCATCGTCCTGGCAACGCACACCACCCTCACTCACCTGGAAAAAGGGAATACAGATGCAAGGATGCTCTATATCGACTACAGCTCGGCACTTAACACCATCATCCCCTCAAAACTTGCCTGTACGAGTGGTGTCTGGAAAATAACCTGACTCTCAACATCAGCAAAACTAGAGAAATGATAGTGGACTCCCGGAAACGACCAGTCAGGGAACACCAGCCCTATCAGGAAAGCTTGCCAGCGGCTTTACTTCCTGAGGAGGCTGAGGAAGTTTGGCATGAACGCCAACATCACCTCAAATTTCTACAGGTGAGCAATCGAGAGCTTGCTGACGAGCTACATTACAGTTTGGTACGGAAGCTTCTCTGCCAGCAGCCGTAAATCACTACAGAAGGTGGTGAAAGCAGCAGAGCACATCACTGGCATGAGGCTTCCTGCCATTCAGGACATTTATCTCCAGCTGTGCCTCCGTAAAGCACACAGCATCATCAAGGACCACAGCCACCCTGCACATCAGCTGTTCTCCTTGTTACCATCTGGCAGACGTTACAGGAGTCTGTCTGCTCGGACTACAAGACTTAAAAACAGTTTCTACCATCAAGCCATACGACACCTCAACCGCAACACTTAAACACACACACACACACTCCACAGGACGCACTCAGAAGCTACCCTGCAGCTTCACAAGTACTCTGTATAATCTGCACTGGTCCCTCCACTTTATTGATATTTATATTTTTTTTAAAAAGTGCAATACTGTAACAACTGCCACAAAAAACAAAAACTTTTGTACTGTTTAGTTTGCACTGCTGCTCATTACTGTGCAATATCCCATCTGCCCCCCCCCCCCCACATTCCTATTTAAGATTTTCTTTATTTAATCACTAGTGTGTACACATATATATATATATATATATATATATATATATATATATATATATATATATATTTTAATTTATATATATATATATTTAGTCAGTTAACTGAAAATCTTTTTTTTCTTTTACTACATTGTCATTGATTTTTGTTTTCATATAAAGTGGTCAGCGTCATGAAATGTGCTTTTTCTGTTTGCTAAGCAATCTACATGTCTATTTAAGTCTTATTAATTATTTGCTCTTACTATTTTTCTATTTATTTTTTATTATTTTACTTTTATTTTATTTTTTTCTACTGTACCATTCTGCTGAGTGAATGTATTCTGCTCATCAAATACATTTCATTGCGGTGTTGACCCTGTGCTAACTTGCATATGACAAATAAAACTGAAAACTGAATAAGGAAGCAAAATGAAGAGAATAACTTTAATTTTCTTGCTTGTGTTTTCAGGGTTTTCAGATGTTTATCGCCACAGCCATAACGCAAGAATTCAGAGATGATGTGTCCCGATCAGTGCAGTACCTTTCCTCAGTCAGCATCTCGTTTAAGAAGGTGAAGTACCGTCTGTGGAAGAACTGGGACATGGACCACTCAGAGAAATACAGGGAAAGATGAGGTCATCACAAGCAGCTGACCCATGACCTTGGAATGATTTTAAAAGCTTCTGCATTAGGTTATATTTAATGTGAAAAAAACTACATAACTGAATCAGAGCCAATCAAGAAAATCACAATCATGATCACATCAACAATGTTCCCTCAAACTCATTCAGTGCTTCTGCAACAAGGACAATGTGAATATTTTGTTTGTTTTATTGATGAACAAGCTTTCCCTGAGCCGTTATTTGTCACATACACAATTATACAGAGTACAACATGTAGTGCAATTCTTGTGTCCGAGCTGCAGTCTAGCCAGGACCCTTACTGGATACCAGGTGGGAATCGAACTTGTGACTCCCACTCTAAAGGTGTGTTGTCTTACCACTACACTGCAAAGCCGAAAACCAGATCTATTAAATTCCATCTCACAGGATGCACAGAGGATGCTCCGACATGTTTGGGGTGCTTTTGATGCAGGCAGACTGTCTTTGATCAAACACAAACTGAAGTGACCCAGGTGAAAAAAGCAGTGACTATTTCTTTTCAACCCTGATAAGATGTTCTAACAGATTCAATATAATGGTTGGAAAGGCCATTTCATGTTTAGGATGACCGCTGTGTCATTTTAGATAAAATGTTTTGCATTTGTAAAACTGAATTGCTATTTTATGCTAATTCAAATTGTCTAACTTGTTTTAATAGTCTTAAGTATTAATAATGTGAAGAAACCCAAAAACCAAACAGAATTTTTAATTTCTTTTTTAAGGTCTAAATTTGTCTAAATGTCTGGTCTTTTAAAGGCACTGATTTTAAAAGCCCAGTCATATCTTATTACTTAATGAAATAATTTTCTCTTTCTAAATGATGGTTATGGTTATCATTTTGAGGCGTTTTGTGGTCTGTGCTCTGATTAAAACCTTTAAGTATCTTGAATAATTGTTAATTTTCTGATTATAATTTCAGATAATATACAAACTTCTGCACACTTTCAAGGCCATTCATAACCTTTCAATTCAATTCAATTCAATTTTATTTATATAGCGCCAAATCACAACAAAAGTCGCCTCAAGGTGCTTCATAGATACAGAGAAAAACCCAACAATCATATGACTCCCTATGAGCAAGCACTTTGGCGACAGTGGGAAGGAAAAACTCCCTTTTAACAGGAAGAAACCTCCGGCAGAACCAGGCTCAGGGAGAGGCGGCCATCTGCTGCGACCGGTTGGGGTGAGAGAAGGAAGACAGGATAAAGACATGCTGTGGAAGAGAGACAGAGGTTAATAACAGATATGATTCAATGCAGAGAGGTCTGTTAACACATAGTGAGTGAGAAAGGTGACTGGAAAGGAAAAACTCAATGCATCATGGGAATCCCCCGGCAGCCTACATCTATTGCAGCATAACTAAGGGAGGATCCAGGGTCACCTGGTCCAGCCCTAACTATATGCTTTAGCAAAAAGGAAAGTTTGAAGCCTAATCTTAAAAGTAGAGATAGTGTCTGTCTCCTGAATCCAAACTGGAAGCTGGTTCCACAGAAGAGGGGCCTGAAAACTGAAGGCTCTGCCTCCCATTCTACTTTTAAATACTCTACGAACAACAAGTAGGCCTGCAGAGCGAGAGCGAAGTGCTCTAATAGGGTGATATGATACTACAAGGTCATTAAGATAAGATGGGGCCTGATTATTTAAGACCTTGTATGTGAGGAGCAGGATTTTGAATTCAATTCTGGATGTAACAGGAAGCCAATGAAGGGAAGCCAAAACAGGAGAAATCTGCTCTCTCTTTCTAGTCCCTGTCAGGACTCTTGCTGCAGCATTTTGGATTAGCTGAAGGCTTTTCAGTGAGTTTTTTAGACTTCCTGATAATAATGAATTGCAGTCTGTATAATGTAAACAGAATTGGTCCTAGCACTGAACCCTGTGGAACTCCATAATTAACCTCAGTGTGTGAAGAGGACTCTCCATTTACATGTACAGGGAGTGCAGAATTATTAGGCAAATGAGTATTTTGTCCACACCATCCTCTTCATGCATGTTGTCTTACTCCAAGCTGTATAGGCTCGAAAGCCTACTACCAATTAAGCATATCAGGTGATGTGCATCTCTGTAATGAGAAGGGGTGTGGTCAAGAAATATCTCAAGACTGATTTTTCTAAGGTTTGATGGACTGATGAAATGAGAGTGAGTCTTGATGGGCCAGATGGATGGGCCCGTGGCTGGATTGGTAAAGGGCAGAGAGCTCCAGTCCGACTCAGATGCCAGCAAGGTGGAGGTGGACTACTGGTTTGGGCTGGTATCATCAAAGATGAGCTTGTGGGGCCTTTTCGGGTTGAGGATGGAGTCAAGCTCAACTCCCAGTCCTACTGCCAGTTTCTGGAAGACACCTTCTTCAAGCAGTGGTACAGGAAGAAGTCTGCATCCTTCAAGAAAAACATGATTTTCATGCAGGACAATGCTCCATCACACGTGTCCAAGTACTCCACAGCGTGGCTGGCAAGAAAGGGTATAAAAGAAGAAAAACTAATGACATGGCCTCCTTGTTCACCTGATCTGAACCCCATTGAGAACCTGTTGTCCATCATCAAATGTGAGATTTACAAGGAGGGAAAACAGTACACCTCTCTGAACAGTGTCTGGGAGGCTGTGGTTGCTGCTGCACGCAATGTTGATGGTGAACAGATCAAAACACTGACAGAATCCATGGATGGCAGGCTTTTGAGTGTCCTTGCAAAGAAAGGTGGCTATATTGGTCGCTGATTTGTTTTTGTTTCGTTTTTGAATGTCAGAAATGTATATTTGTGAATGTGGAGATGTTATATTGGTGTCACTGGTAAAAATAAATAATTGAAATGGGTATATATTTGTTTTTTGTTAAGTTGCCTAATAATTATGCACAGTAATAGTCACCTGCACACACAGATATCCCCCTAAAATAGCTAAAACTAAAAACAAACTAAAAACTACTTCCAAAAACATTCAGCTTTGATATTAATGAGTTTTTTGGGTTCATTGAGAACATGGTTGTTGTTCAATAATACAGTTTTTCTCAAATGTTAAAACACAAAAGCCAATCCTGTAACCCAAATGACCAGTAGTCTAAACACATTTACTAAATGTAGCCACCATATACCAGTACCATAAACACATGTCACATGAAGACACAATTCACAAAACACAACCCTCTGTACTCATAAATCTAAACACATTTTTCCTTGCCAAAACACATGTTGCAAAACAACTCTGCTCATATTCTCAAATGAAAGCCCATGTGATGCAAAATGCTTGCCACAGTCACCAATCTGTGAACACAGGGAACACACCTGGCGTCAGTCACTACGCACAACAACTCAAAATTGAAGACACCTGTTGCTAATGATGTGACCCCACCTATGAAAGCATAGTTTGGTGAAGATGCCAAACAATCACAATGGATGAAGGCATTCGAGCGTGCGGAAGGAGAAGAGCTGCAGGCCAAAGAGGAAGAGGGGTTGAGATCAGAGGAGGAAGAGGTGAAGGCCTAAGAAGAAGAGGAGTTCGGAGTAGAGGAGGAAGACAAGGAGGCCAACAAGAGAGAGGAGAAGGTCCAGGTGGGAGAAGAAGACAACCTCGCACCATCATAACAGATGATATGCGAGCAACAGTAATTGATCATGTCATTGTCCATGGCATGACAATGGCTGAAGCGGGACGAAGAGTACATCCAAACCTGAGTAGGTCCACCGTGGCCACCATTATCAAGGCATTTAGACAACACAACAGGTATAGTACGCTATTGCTTTCTTTGTCACACTACAGTTTTACAGGCCTGTGAAAGTGGTCTGTTACCTTACATGTAGTTTTACATATAAATCAGTCAATTGACAACACATGTTTCTTTCTTTAGAGCTGAAAGAATGCCACATAGAGGTGGGAGGGTTGCCATATTCACAGCGGCACAAGAAACCCTCATTGCAGATATGGTCCGTGAGAACAACTGCATTAGACTCCGAGAGATCAGAGACAAAGTCATTGCAGATAATGTAAACTTTGAGAACACTGATGCTGTCAGCGTGTCCACAATAGACCGAGTTCTCCGGCGCCAACAGATGAGGATGAAACAGGGTTCCCTTTGAGCGCAACTCTGCGCGACACATAGGACAACGTTACGAGTATGTGCAAGTACGTATACATCCATGTCCACAGTACAGTTAGTGGACATACTGTGTTGCTTAGTGGCCTACATTACTTCTGGACAATACTGTGCTACCTGATTGACCGTTCTGAACACCTGTACGCTTTCCCATGTTCACAGAGGATAATGCAGTTGGACGCGATGGCCAGACCCCATGAGTACCTCTTTCTGGATGAGGCTGGCTTCAACCTCCAGAAACGAAGGCGAAGAGGCCGTAACATCATTGGCCAGAGAGCCATCACTGAGGTTCCTGGCCAACGGGGGGGGGGGGGGGGGGGGGGTAATATTACTCTTTGTGCAGCTATGGGTACGGAGGGGCTTGTCCACCGGCATGCTGTCCTTGGGTCTTTCAACACCCAACGTCTCCTCACCTTCCTAGAGGAGCTAAAAGACATCCTCCTGGACCGTCAACAACACCATCCTAGGCTAGCACATCACATGTATGTGATCATTTGGGACAACGTCCGCTTCCACAAGACACACCAAATCAGAGAGTGGTTCACCACCAACAGTGACCACTTTTTAAACGTCTGTCTGCCACCCTACTCCCCTTTCCTGAACCCTATAGAGGAGTTCTTCTCATCATGGAGATGGAAGGTGTATGACAGACAGCCATACACAAGAGAGAACCTCGTACGGGCAATGGAGCTGGCCTGTGCTGACATCCCAGTGGAGGCCTTCCAGGGATGGATTCGCCATTCCAGGGCGTTTTTCCCGCGGTGCCTAGCAAGGGACAATATAGCCTGTGATGTGGATGAGGTGATGTGGCCCAATGCAGCTCGGCGACATGATGCCGCACAGTGACTGCGTGTAATACTGTAAAATGACCGTGTAGACAATAAAAAAGACTTCACACCCTGATCATGTTTCCGAGAGTACTGTTGTGTGCGATAGATTCTGTTTTTGCATTGAGTTGTGTTACAGTAGTGTACGTACATGCAGGATGTTTTTATAGATTTATAGTCTTCATGTGAAACTCACAAATCTAAATGCCTAATCCTCTGCAGGGTTCTATGACGATCCGTTACTGTACAGTTTATAAAAATATGCATTGGCAGTTATGAACCAAAGAACCTTCTCACAAATTGAGCATTGTGTTTTCAATTGTTTTGCTGTAGTGTGTAATGCTGTGTATAGTGTTTACAGTTTTGACAGCTTCGAGCTGCTCTCTTGGTGTGGGAGTTTGAGTTTTGCAGTGGGAAGGTGTGGTTGTGTTTATGTAGCTTTAGAGAAGGGTGTTGTGTTTGGACATTGGGGGACCTGGTGGTAACGTTTGTGACATGTGTTTTAGCATTTGAGAAAAACTGTAAAATTATTCCTCAAAAATACAACTTGCCTAATAATTCTGCACTCCCTGTACAAACTGGAGTCTATTAGATAGATATGATACAAACCACTGCAGTACAGTACCTGTAATACCTACAGCATGTTCTAATCGCTCTAATAGGATATTATAATAATAATGATAATAATGGATTGGATTTATATAGCGCTTTTCAAGGCACCCAAAGTGCTTTACAATACCACTATTCATTCACTCTCACATTCATACACTGGTGGAGGCAGCTACAGTTGTAGCCACAGCTGCCCTGGGGCAGACAGACAGAAACGAGGCTGCCATATCGCGCCAACAGTATCGAATGCTGCACTAAGGTCTAGCAGGACAAGCACAGAGATGAGTCCACTGTCAGAGGCCATAAGAAGTTCATTTGTAACCTTCACTAAAGCTGTTTCTGTGCTGTGCTGAGCTCTGAAACCTGACCGAAACTCTTCAAATAAACCATTCCTCTGCAGATGATCTGTTAGCTGTTTGACAACTACTCTTTCAAGGATTTTTGATATGGTTGGAGATTGGCCTATAATTAGCTAAGACTGCTGGGTCTAGAGATGCTTTTTGAGTAAAGGTTTAACTACAGCCAGCTTGAAGGCCTGTGGTACATATCCGATTATTAGAGATAGGTTGATCATATTTAAGATCGAAGAATTAATTAATGGCAGGACTTCTTTGAGCAGTTTTGTAGGAATGGGGTCTAAAAGACACGTTGATGGTTTGGAGGAGTAATTATTGAAGTTAACTCAGAAAGATCAATTGGAGAAAAAGAGTCTAACTTAACATCAATGGCACTAAGAGTAGCTGTAGATAATATGACATCTGTGGGATGATTATTGGTAATTTTTTCTCTAATGATAAAAATGTTATTTGTGAAGAAGTTCATGAAGTCATTACTAGTTAACTTTAAAGGGATGGTTGGCTCAAAAGAGCTCTGACTTTTTGTCAGCCTGGCTACAGTGCTGAAGAGAAACCTGGGGTTGTTCTTATTTTCTTCAATCAGTGATGAATAGTAAGATGTTCTGGCTTTGCGGAGGGCTTTCTTATAAAGCAGCAAACTATTTCTCCAGGCTAAATGATGATCCTCTAGATTTGTGACACGCCATTTCCTCTCCAGATTACGAGTCATCTGCTTTAGGGTACGTGTTTGAGAATTATACCACGGAGTCAGGTACTTCTGATTAGAGACCTTAGTTTTCATTGGAGCTACAGTATCCAGAGTCGTACGTAGTGAGGAGGTAAAATTATTAACAAGATAATCGACCTCTGTTGGGGTAGCGTTCAGATCAACACGTTCTCACTCCCAACTCGTCAAACATGTGACGCATGGTCAGGCTCCCTCTGCTTCACTGATGGATGCGCAGGGTACCCCCCCTCGCGTCGGGAATGGAGGGAGTGATGTATGCTGGGTAATGGCACAGCTAGCTACTGGGTGACTTTATTCACCCGCTTCGGCTGTTATCAGTCCATACAATGGGCGTTATTAGAACAAATCAGTCCCATAGATATGGACCATCTCCTGCTAGATTGTTCAGAAGGTGGTTCTCATCCATCCAGATGGAGGATCACTAACAGGAGCGTGGAAGACTCCAGAATCCACTCTGGCTGGAATCCGGTGGATATGCAGTGTGTACAGGTAAGACCATTTAAACGGACAGCATTTATAGAATGACTATTAAAAGTCAGCGAGTGTCAGTAATGTTAATGTGGTTATCTTAGTAATACACAGAGTGCTAATATAACAGCTTTAAGATGCATTTGTAGATATTATTACGTGTTTTACTGTCTTTATGGTGCTAGCTTAAAGTTACGGTGTAAACGTTAGCTTATATTGGAGTAAAGCTGTTACTGGTTAAACGATGTTAGCAGAGAAATATTAGCTTCTGTCATGACTGATGAAGTTACTAGTTAATAAAGTTTCCAGTAAAGTGTTTAATCGCAGCCACAGATTGACAGCAAATATCTCGATTAGCTTCAGTGTATCTATAATAAATATGTGCAAGTTTCAGTGCTTCGTTTAAACTTAAAACGAAATTTAGCATTATGGCTGCTGGTGGTTTGTAAAGCCTCTACTCAGCTGTATTTTTGTTACTAATTTATGTTTGTTGTTGTTTAACACAGATTTCAGAAGAGCAAAGATGCTTAATAGTTTAACTAGATTTCATTTGTCAGTGTGGGACTGCTGAGTCACCTGAAGAACTCATTTCATTCATTCTCCACATAATGTTCATTTACAGAAATGTTTCACAGGAACTGATTTCTCCCAAAGGTTGAACTAGTGTGTTTCCATAGATTACCTCTGTATGAATGTACTTCTTAAATGAAGGCAAGTGTTTGTCCTTTTTTGTTCCTCAGGTACAGTACGTGATATCAAGGGCAGGCGGTCGACACTGGGGGTAGACAAGAAGCAGACGTACTTCCAAGAGGGAGCTGCAGTGAGGTCAGAGGTCAGAATCTGAAACAGCTCACGTTTATATTTTAGAGGTTATAAAAAATCAAAATGTATTTATAAAGAAACCTTTAAATAATAGTCATAATTATGATTATTATAAGAAATATCAAACATTTAAGTGGATTTTCTGTTACACATATCGTGTTAGCCCTGCAATAAACTGGCAGCCTGTCTTTGTCCTGTATCAGCTGGGATAGGCTTCATCCTCTGAATTGGATACATTGTATTCCAATTATGTAATCTGATCATTTACAAACTCAAGGTATCTAATCAAAATGTAAGTAATAATTATAAAATGGGAAAGCAGAAATAAGTGTGACATGAATGTAAATGTGTGAGCTGACATAGAGGACAGCTACATGCAGTCTGAAAAACCTTTGTTGTCAAGTTTGCAGGTCTATCAGCACGAGACATTCTTACATAGAAGAGTCTGTTAAAGTCTCTAACTCAGCGAAGCATTATTGGTCCCGTCTGTTTGGATAAATATAGTAAGTTGATGTTTGTCCATTTATTGACACATTTCTTAAGTGCTTATCCAGTTCAGGATCACAGTGGAGCTGCAGCTGGATATGTTCACTAAATAAACCTTACAAAAGTTAACAATAAACCTGCATCCATGTACGTTGTTGTCCACAGGATGAGAAAATCAAACTGGAAGACTGTGGAACATGTTAATAAATGTTTGTGTGTTTATCCCTGTGTCTTTCACAGGAGGCGCTGGAAGGTTTCCCTAATAGTTCCTGGTGAATCAAAGCAGAACCATAAAGGTTGCTGGACTGTATGATGGCCTTACCCCTGAGCCGTCATCCTGTTAAAGGAGGAACCAGTTAGAAGCTGTTTTCAAAGTAGCTGATTAGATTTCATCTCAAGTAAGCAATTAACTGTTTGTTCATCTGTTCTGCCACTTAAAGAGCATTTAAGGACGTCTTTTGAGTGTCCAGTTGAATTAACTCGACTGGCTCTCATGGTCATTTGTTATTATAGACATATTTTTCATGTTCATCCAGCTATTTAGTAAATTCTATCTATTTAGTAATATCCGTCAGCTATAAAATGTAATATAAATATAAAAATATCTAAATATCTCCTGTCCTTTATGTTTTAATGATGTAAGTCTGTTATCGTGTTACATTAGCATTCCTCACATATCAATGAGATGCTGTACAGTACAGTACAATCCTACTGACACAGCAGAGGGATAACGACGGCTATTCAACATCGTTACACGACACATTCGAGCTGCATGATGCAGACAAAGTGACTAAATCATCTTTTTTGTGGTTTATTGTCTTCAAACCAGCAGACAAAGCTGATGGCAGAAGATGTCGGAGAAGAACTTCAGGCCGTGGACTGAAAAGGTATTTTTTTCTTGTTATCAAAAGACATTTGGAGTGGCAGCTTCTACAACTGGTTGTGCTAAAGTAAAGCTTACAGTCTAAGAAATCACAGTGTTGATATTCAGCACAAAGAGAAAAGCTCACTTGTTTGAATTTATTTACAATCATAGTTTTATAAATTCTGACTGTAAACAGCGTTTACAGCTTTGATATTGTTTGACACTCGATATCAGGTGATAGGTTTTAATTTAAAGGTTTCTGTGTCCCAATGAGCCATTTACACTGACCAGTGTCACTTTAACTGTAACACATTCATTATTTAGATCCAACAAAGAAATAACTGAATGTAAAAAATGGCAGCCCTCAGGCAGGTTTATAGAGATATATGCATGCATTATGAAATTTATGTATCCCAGATGATTGTTATTCATCTAGTCATGGCAGACCCACCCCTCCTCCCTAGTTAACTGCAACCCAAAAGAACTAGTGGGGCTATTTACACACTCACAACCAGTGTGGGGTAAAAAGAGCCACCAAAAAGCTGTCAGCCACAGATGTGCTAGAAGAGTTAGAAACTCTACTTATGGAGAAACTTTCTAAGTCTCACAGGGGACAGGTACTCCTACCCAAATAACATGATATAACCCCACATACAGCCCAGCCATAAAATGAACCAAGTCATTTAGTTAAAGACAGCATGGGACCAAATGCATGTAACCAGCCTGCACCAACCTGACATTTCTTCCTCCTGAATTAAATGAATGAATGAAAGTTAAATGACTACAAACCTAAAGCCACTAGTTCCCACACTGGAGCTCCCTGACACTGTGTGTTAACCGTATTTAGCTTGTATCAACAGTTGTAACAGGCTAAGCCACCTGACACACTGCATTGAATGATTGTTCCTGTCTTAATGATTTCAGCTGACTGGTTTCAACTCAGATGTTCTGCTTTTTCCTTTCAGTAGATCAAAGCAGCTCGTGCTCCTTCTGCTTCCAATTTAGAAGAAGAAGAAGAAGGCGAAGGCTTCAGCGAAGTGGCGTTCATGGCCTCAGTGAACAGTCACGGTCACACACTGCATGTGGTTTTAAAAGCAACATGTCTGTTCACCACAACAATGGAGATGTGTAATATTAGTGCAGCTACGGTTTGTTCTTGAACATCAGTTCTGTTTTCTACTTTGATCACTTAGACCAAAAAAGTGTTGTTTTCAGATTCTTTCTTTTACATCTATTAACCACCTGCTCATTTTTTATTACAATTAGTTTCACATGAATGTTAGTGTTTCCTTTATGATCTTTTAATGCTTACACTACACTGTACACGTCTACATTAGAGACATTTCTGTTACCTGTTTCTGTTGACTCAGAGTTGTGAAATGTTCTTTTATTTGATGCACAATATGAAGTTCATAATTTTCTTACAAATAAAACTCTAATGACAAACATGAACAGCTGTGCTTATTTCTGAGACATGAGTTTTTGAATGTGTTCATATTTAGACAGTGTGCATCTGTATGCTGAAACTGTAATGGTGAACCTGAGGTGATGGTCAACAGAAGGCAAATATATATCAATATAAATGTCACGGACCCAGCTCTGGAGGACTCGGGGTCCGTGAGCAGTTTTGACTCACCTCCCGTTGATATTGTTGTTATTATTATTTTGGTGATTTGTGTGTTTTTCTGCACTGTGCTGTGTTAGTCTGTGTCCCACTCATATGTATAGGCAGGGTATGGGTGTGTATGTCTGCGGGTGTAGCTGGAGGATGGAGCTCAGCCACCTGCAGGCCTGAGGGGTGTGGCCCTGCGGAAGGACTGGCCACACCTGAAGTTCATGCCACACCTGTTGGTGATCAGGGCTCGTCGGGGGAGCTACTTAGGGGAGAGTTGGAGCTCCCACTGGCGCGGGATCATTAAGCTAAGACTCCAAGTCAGTGTGTAGCATTAGGAAGTGCGGATCGTGTGTGTGTGCGCGCGGGTTCAGTGTTAACGGCTGCTTCTGTATTGTCCTGCAGGTGAAACGAGGGACCAGAAGGGCAGCACGCACAGGGTGTGCAGTAACACAACAGCGGGGAGCACGAGCACGAGCACAGACGTCGGAGGGAAGCACGCACATGGGGTTCGAGGGAGCAACGGGGAGTTATTGTGTTTACAGCTTTCCACTGTAAATAAAGAGCACTGTTTGCATCGCAGAGTCTGCGTTTTGGGTCCTCCTTTCCCCACATCCCCACGGTCTGCCCTCCAGACCGTAACAGAATGATCCCGCCAACCACCATGGACCCAGCAAACTCAGGAGTTGCCACGGAGGAGAGATCGCTCACGCAGCTATGGGATTACTGCCGGAGCGTAATCCAGGCTGTAGACCCACCCAAGAGACATATACAGGTAGTGTTCTTTGACAATTATCTCTCATCCACTACCTTCACCACGAACATTCTGGACATTAACAAACTTAGGCACCTGGTCGCTAGTTTAAGGGAGAGCTCGAGTTTTGAACTATTTGGCTTGGGTGGTCCGAGCACGGACAGTTCGGCTGCTCTCCTAGAGACTCTTGCTGCTTGGTTTTTCACGCGTCGGCGGAGGGCTTTCCCGTCGATGCTCGCGGCACAATCGTTTGATCCGCCATTACAGAAGGCATGCCGCACTCTCCACCGCCATCCCATTATGCCTCAACCCACTCCTGCGGTTTCAGCCCAGTCAGCTGGCAACGGACCAACAGCGCTCATCACCGCAGTGAGTAAACCCGACTCGTTTGTGTCTATTAATCATGTCATTGAAAATCACAACCCAGATGAACAGCAGAAGACTGTTTCCATACACCCGGCCCCGCCTTCATGGAGGAGAAGGCGTCCTCGCAAGCAGCGTTCAACCACATCCACACTCACTCCTGTGCTGGTCGAAGACTCAGGACCAGCGGCTCTGGATGCCACAGTGAGTAAAATGGACTCTGCCGGTGTTATAAATTCCCTTTCTGTAAACATAAAAATAGAAACTGTTTGCTGTACCTCCAAAGACCCAGCAAATATTCCCTCTGAGACTGTAAGCTGGGAGCTAGGGAGTTCCGAGCATCCAGACCCAAATGACTTTTTGGCTCAGTCTGGCCGCATGGAGACGGAGGTTCTCCCCAGGGCTTCCCCAGAGACCGAACTGGAGGTCTCAGTTGCCTCTGGACCCCTGGAATTTGTTGGGCCAGCTGTAACATTTTCATCCTCTCCACCCTTCATAGTAGCCATCTCACCCTCACCTCAGCTTGCTGCCCAGCTGGTGGCTCGGTCTTCAGTCCTGTCAGCCTCTCACCTTCATCCTCAGTTGGAGGTCGATATGCCGGCCGGACCACCTCTGCCATCATTTCACCCATCTGTCCCTGCATCGCTGTCCAGTCTACCGGGAGTGGCTGCCACACCATCGTCGCCTCCGGATCATCCATCTGTGGCTGAAGCGCAGCCGTCAACTCATCCGCCTGCAGTCGCCCCTCAGCCGTCTGCTTCACTGGCCGCTACCTCACCACCCGCACCTGCCCTGCCCGAGTGAGAGCTCTGCGGGCCCCAGTGGGTGCTCAGCGAACGGGAGGAGCTCGCGCTGCCGGAGCAGGAGCTCGCGCTGCCGGAGCAGGAGCTCGCGCTGCCGGAGCAGGAGCTCGCGCTGCCAGCCAAGGAGGAGCTCGCGCTGCCAGCCGAGGAGCCCGGCGAGCCGGAGGAGCTCGCGCTGCCAGCCGAGGAGGAGCTCAGCGAGTGGGAGCCGGAGCTCAGCGAGCCGCCAGCCGAGGAGCAGCTCAGCGAGCCGGAGGAGCTCAGCGAGCCGGAGGAGCTCAGCATGCCCGAGCAGGAGCTCAGCGAGCCGGAGGAGCTCAGCATGCCCGAGCAGGAGCTCAGCGAGCCGGAGGAGCTCAGCATGCCCGAGCAGGAGCTCAGCATGCCCGAGGAGCTCAGCGAGCCGGAGCAGGAGCAGCTCAGCGAGCCGGAGCAGGAGCAGCTCAGCGAGCAGGAGCAGCTCAGCGAACCACCAGCAGAGGAGCCCGGCGAGCGGAAGGAACAACCGGCGCTGCCAGCAGCCGAGGAGGAGCTCTCGCTGCCAGCAGCCGAGGAGGGACCCGCTCAGCCGGAGCCGGAGATCAGCGGACCGGAGGGACCTCCACGTCTAGCGCGGCCTCCTCGCCATCTACGTCCGGTGCGTCCACGTCAGCGATCGGCGCGTCATGGACCTGGTGCCACGCCTCGCTGTTGCTCACCGGAGCAGCGCCGCCGCCACCGGACCCGTGGCAGGCCACCAGAACCGTTCCGCCGCCACCGGACCCGTGGCAGGCCGCCGGAGGAGCAGCGCCGCTGCCACCGGACCCGTGGCAGGCCCCCTGAACTGTTTTGCTGCTGCTGCCGGACCCGGGGCCGTCCGCTGGAGCTGCTACGTCGCCGCCGTTGGACTCGAGGTAGGCCCCCTGAACTCTTTTTGTAATGATGGGCCGCCTGAGACTGTTTTGTGGCGTTTTTCCTTTTTTGCTCCGTTGCAGGGGGTGCGGTCGGACTTTGGAACTGTGACCTTGGGGGGGTTGTTTCTTTTGTGGTTTTTGGTTCTGGCCCTCCGTCCTGGACCCCCGCCGCCCGCCCTGGGTTGGTTGTGCTGTGGTTTTTGGTTTGTGTTTTTGTTTTCGGGTCGTCGGGAGCCGACCCTTAGAGGGGGGGTACTGTCACGGACCCAGCTCTGGAGGACTCGGGGTCCGTGAGCAGTTTTGACTCACCTCCCGTTGATATTGTTGTTATTATTATTTTGGTGATTTGTGTGTTTTTCTGCACTGTGCTGTGTTAGTCTGTGTCCCACTCATATGTATAGGCAGGGTATGGGTGTGTATGTCTGCGGGTGTGGCTGGAGGATGGAGCTCAGCCACCTGCAGGCCTGAGGGGTGTGGCCCTGCGGAAGGACTGGCCACACCTGAAGTTCATGCCACACCTGTTGGTGATCAGGGCTCGTCGGGGGAGCTACTTAGGGGAGAGTTGGAGCTCCCACCGGCGCGGGATCATTAAGCTAAGACTCCAAGTCAGTGTGTAGCATTAGGAAGTGCGGATCGTGTGTGTGTGCGCGCGGGTTCAGTGTTAACGGCTGCTTCTGTATTGTCCTGCAGGTGAAACGAGGGACCAGAAGGGCAGCACGCACAGGGTGTGCAGTAACACAACAGCGGGGAGCACGAGCACGAGCACAGACGTCGGAGGGAAGCACGCACATGGGGTTCGAGGGAGCAACGGGGAGTTATTGTGTTTACAGCTTTCCACTGTAAATAAAGAGCACTGTTTGCATCGCAGAGTCTGCGTTTTGGGTCCTCCTTTCCCCACATCCCCACGGTCTGCCCTCCAGACCGTGACAACAAAACAATATTGAAGTAATGTCTTTACCCTCTGCAGCGTGTGGACGCTGTGCACACAATCACCTTATTCACTGTAGTAAACATGCACCGCTAGCTCACAGGACTGACTGTCTCCATGGTTACATCGTATATTATTAGCTATGTAAAGAGCTTCCAAAGATACCGCCATAGCTCTCTGCAGCTGTAACACTTTCACACTTTGCAAATCATTTCACGTTTTTGATAGTTATGAAGACAGAATATGTTTTTAAGGCCATGCTAGGCTGTTGCTATGGTGGTTGCTGTGGACTTGGCTGGACCGCGTCCGATTCCTGTTATTAGCTGTCCGCCGTAGGAAGGCTGCGTTCCATTTACAAGTAGTGACAGTCTGCCGCAACTCGAACTCAAACCCCGCTTTGTTCTTTAATTATAGGCCTTTTATAGCCGTTCATGACACGCACACACAGACATAAAGCACTTTGCCTCACCATGAGAATGCAACTTCACCTAACCTAACCTTAAAGTATCTGATATAGGATAGAAAAATGAAGCAACCAGAGATTTAATGATGAAGACTCTGGGCTCTGTAGTTCACGTTTTACAGTCCTGAATGACTCTTTGCATATGATTTATTGAAGAGGACTTTAGAATGCACTTTACATTTAGACTGTTGCTGTTTCATTTTTTAAATTGTTGCCGTGTTATGTCATGAATAAGGTTCACCTGCTGGGGGTTTGATGGATCAGCTGGACAATACAGTCAAAGACAGACTTCATTCATCATATGCAAGAATCCTAGTTGGATTTTTGTTGTCACTCATGTTTTTGAACCAAATATTGAAAACAATTCTGACAGACTGGATACCTGGTCAGGTGTACATTACCTTGTACTCAAGCATCCCAGGACAGAGCCCTGCCCCACCATGAGCCTGGGTGGATACGTGGTTATAATATAAAAGGACCAATACTGAATATGAATATTTCATGAAAATGGAATTATAATACAAATTAGTAATAAGGGTTTCTCTGCGCCCTTATCTACCCCATACTCAGCTGCGGGCAGAGAGAGGATGGCACTGAAGAGAAGATGCTCAGTTTCTGGAGTCTCCTGGTCCTGTCAGTATTAGTAGGATGCATCTGCTGTGTCTTCTCGTGGATGCTCACCTACCTTGACTCGTTCCAGCCTGGTATGGATTTCCCAACACTGCGGACAGTGGCCCACGTCAGAGACGTTTAATATTGATTACATATGTCTGAATTGCTAACCCTAACCCTAGCTCAACAGACCACAATGGCCTGGACTGTCAGTATTATTACATGCTGTGAACATAAGTAGCTTTGATCACAGTTTATGTTGTAAAAGAGAAGGAATATTGAAAAAAAGATCAACATTCTCATATTATTTCTTCCAAACTGACCAGAAACATGCTTGTCAGACTCTCACAGCAAAGGATCAGACTCACTGTGCATGACAGCTCAGGCCAATGATGTCTGTTAGATTGTCAGTTGTTTAGTGCTTCTGTACAGTTAGGGTCACCGTCTCTATTTCAGAATAATTAATATGCGGAAAACACTAAAAGTTGATTTTCTTCCAATATTCTAGCATAATTAAAAAACTTTGACGTTGTAAGTACAGTATTAGTCCTAATGCCAGCATGATTCTTCATAACTCCTGCTTTGAAATACTGAACTTTAAAATTGACCTTGTTATGGTTCAAAATATTGGGGATGGAGACAAGAGGAAAAACCACAATAACAACACTGGTCCGGTCGGGTTGAGTCAAACGATGATTTTAATGATCACACGCGTGGGAGATGGACACTGATGCAGACAGCCTCAGATCTCAAAATGGTGGAGCATTGATCAAACTTTTATAGCCTCTGGTGCCTCCACCTTATCATAAAAAGCCTAAACATTCACATGCTTTCTCTCACACAGCGCCTAAGCTACGACCTTGGCTCCCCGTCTATCTGCTCCTGCTGAGATGGGGCAGAAAACTCCAGCATATTCTGTTCTCTTCTAATCAGACAAATAAGACAATAACTTTCTGCGAACCGTATTTCTTATAACTCAGCAGTATAATGCATCATAAAACAATATCATTCATTCACAAAAAGTCAGCAGTTTAATGTAATGCAAATCAGTTTAACTAATGCAATAGTTATCAGCTTCTAATTCAGGAGAATAATGCAAACTAAAACTACATAATAATTCACAATCTTTAATTAGGGGTATAACATGGCATAAAATAATATTATAATCTAACAATTCCCCCTGATGAGCTCATTAGAATAATGAGCTCACCAACACCCCATAATCCAGTGTGGCCGGGTTCATCTCTTCTCACTCCTGAGGTCCTTTGTCCCCCTGAGGGGCGAACCATATGTGGGATGACCTCTATGTTTGCGCAGTTCAGATGCAAGAAAAACTATTATTCCAACAATAGCAGGTACAGATGACACTCCCCAGTTCTCCCACAGCTTTATTTTGGTGCTACCTTATACCCTACAGACGTACTCAGACTAGAACCTCTGTCCAAGGAGCTTTTAGCCTTTATTTTATTGCTGCAGCTACCAGTGTCGTCCAGTTGGGTGATCCTCTGCTCTTCATTCTTCAACCTTAGGGGTTAGACAACCCTTCAGTCGTGGCACAGATCAGGGGATTATTCTGCCCCGATTTCAAACAACGATCTGTGTATCCTCCAGAAAAAGGAACAGGAAGGTGTCCCCCTTTTTGCCCAAGAGCCTCTCGAACTTCGTTGGTCTGGTGTTCCCGGATTTCCGCCAACCCCTTCATGGTTATTGCTGTGTTTATGGGATCCATCCTTTTGTGGTGACTAGCTGGAGCCCAAACGCCATGACCCTTGGACCCAGTTGATGTCTCGGCAGTCACTGTGTCTGTCTCTGCTGCGGAGGATCCTCGCATCTCTGTGACCTCGTCTGGTGTCTGTTCCTTTCTCTGTAAGAGACAGAAAACCAAAACACCTCTCTTCCTAATCCTAATAATCTAATGTTGTTATCTACTGACCTTCTAGTGACTCAGAATTGGTCTAAAACATTCAGAATGTCCCAGGGACTTATTCTAATCATATTATATGTGTGTGTAAGCGTGTTTGCATTATGCCCTCTGCACTCAAAGTCAATACCTGCAATATATCAGTCCGGACCATCACGCCGAACGAAGCTTATGACCTTCAAAAGACCAAGTGCCAACTCGTTATAAGCACATTTGCAAGGTGTGTCTGAGAATTATTGAAACCCCTCTTTTTAACAAAAGACAAAGAAATTAACAAATCTTCTAAACGCTCTTCAGTTCATTTCAATGATTGATGCTTACACATGGAAATAATGATTTATGCTTCTTACTGATTCTCTACAAAAGACCGGAAACTTCTCGGGCCACTATTAGCTTAAGTTTTACCATTCCTAAGCTATTAAAGACACAAATGAAGTTATAAAAATGTTCAAATAATCCTTGTGTGATGTTAAAACTCAACTCCCCCCCCCCCCTTTTTTGACACATTCCAATGTGTCAAATCAACAGAGCTAGAACATTAAAAGAAAAGTTTAGGCAGCTACAAGGTTTCCCAGATTGTTAAGGTGATCTGCGTGTAATGTTCTGACTCAGGTATTTAATATTTTAATAAATGTCGTTTAATCAACTGCCGCTACTTAAACTTAACAAAAGGCATAATTGAAGAAAAGATCACAAAAAATAACATGATATCAGTGTTTTGTAAGCGCGTGCGGCCCTCTATGCTCGAAGCCTTTTCCCTCAATAGATCAGTCAGACATTCGCGCTGACTGTAGCTTTTAACCCTTATTAACTTGAGCACAACTCTACAATGAGCAACAAGTTGCAATATGTATAAAAATGATCATGGTTACACCGGCAATGAAAAATTATATCATTATCCTAACACCTGTAAATAGAAGATTCATCAGAGGTTGTGACAATCACAGGAACACAGATGTTAGTATAAGGTCAAAAGCTTCAATAATGATCATCGATGCAATGTTTGTTGCATGATTCTCATACAATAATAATGCTGATATTAAAATAACAGTATAAGACCCCCTTTTATCCCGTTTCACTTGACCCATAAACGTTTATAGATGCCTCTTTTAAATTTTATTTCCCCCTGGTTTCTCCCTCACTGACCACAGCAGGGGGATCTTAGTTTTGACTCAGCCATGAATCCAGCTCACCTGATTCATCAGTGAGCTCCACTGTCACTGGCGTCTGACAGGGTGGCGCTGCATACTCTTCCTTTAATGTCACTATTTTCAACCTGTTAATTAGAGTGCTTAAACCTGAAGTCGACTACGTCCACAACAAGTCAATACAGCTGTAAATGTGGCCAATTATCAATCTATTACCAATCAATAACAACAGATAACTTTTATTTTATGCATGCTTTTAATCAACCACTCACCCAGAGGATCTCCAATCCCAGGAAATTCCTTCTCCTCCTTTAATGAGTCTGTCTCTGCTTCCATGCCCTGGTAACTGGTCCATCCAGAGCCACATGATCTCAAAATATACATACAACAAGCCAAACCACACCTTGGTCACACCAACCCTTTTCCGCCCCGAAGATGTTTAACGCCATCTTAGTCTGGACTGCCAAAGGTGACTTTAACACTGACTGTTCCGACAATCCATTTTATAACGTTCCTGGTCAGATTTGCCAATCTCTGCACCAGGGTTTTAAACGTTTCGTCATTTTCATTAGTTGTTATTTTTTATTTAGTTTCGACTCCAGATTTTCAATTTTTACCAGTTGTAATTAGTTTTTACCAATTCTTTGCTAGTTTAGTCTAGTTTTTATTTTTTGAAAATCCTTAGTTTCAATTTAGTTTTAGTTGTGTTTTGCAAAAATTAAGTGTAACAAAATCTCAGTTCCATCATATCAATCATGCTCTTCTGGTTATCCTTGGGTGTTAAGACTAATAACTATTAACTCTTGCCGCACCGAGTGTTCCTAATTTTGGTTGAAGTGAATTGATAACCTTTTGAAGGCGATTGTTTCACACATTTATTTAGATGTCCCAGTCCTGTTATCTCGGGATACATCACGCTGCCTTATCTGGGGTTAGCTGTTTTCTGGGGATGCGGGTTGAGTGGGGGAGCTCTTCAAGATAAGCCAGGTTAACCTTCTTGTGTGAGCTTTTCAAGTGCACTTCGAGGTTTGTGGGATTTTTAGTTTTATAAATGTCCCTCATAACCCCCTGATGACCCAGTATTTCATTTTTGCACACTGTAGTACACATTTAGATTTTGCTTGTAGCTCTCATACTCTACTTGCCACTCCTCTAAGTCCTGATGTTTCTTAGAGAGGACAACAGTACCTTTAAAATTATATCACATGTGTGGGGGTGTGGCCTTGCCAATTGTTTTTCCCACCTCTTAACAATGGCTGGCATGCCCACAAGCACATTTTATGGAAGAAAGAAAGGTAAGCTTGATATTTACATTTAAAATGTTTTGTTAAACTCAGATTTTTATTAATTTTCAAAGAATAAACATCTATTAAATGATTTGAGACGTCTTTCAGAATTAAGCTTATTTAGTTTCACAGAGTGTTGGGGGAAAACTCTGTAAAAGACCCAGGAGAAATAAAGACACAATGAGACAAAGTTACTTTCTTTATCAAACGTGTACACGGGTGAGCTGCTAAGAACAACTCACACCATGCACAGTGGCTTGGTAATTTTTATAGGCACAGAGCACAGAGACAGTGAGAACAGGATAACAAATAATAAACAGATAAAATAAAACAACTCCATATATGGTGCTAGTCTCGTCAGCAGAGAGCTAGGGAAGATAAAACAATCTAAAACAATATGTCCCAGAAACAAGATGTGTTTGCTGGGAAAGTCTAAAAAGATAATTCTAAACTAATCTAACCATAGGGAGAGGGCAGACAAAAGGCATCTTTGTACATTTAAAAGAAGGTAAAGAAACATAGAATCATTTTTCCTGTAACATTCCCTCCTGTTTCAACTTATTTTAAATGTATACAACAATTGTCTGTGAAGGTTATTTATTAAGTATCTTAAGCAATTTTTTAATTTTCAAAATGTCAGCATAGCAGAAATGGAAGTCATCTGGTCTAAAGAATAAAACAAAAGAAAATAATAAAAAGAAAAACATAGTAAATGAAAATCATAGTAATTGAAATAACAAGTGGAATAAACAAGAAAAAATAATAAAACTACAAAAAATAAAAGATAAAAACCTTATATTTTAAAATGAAAACTACAAAAAATAAAAGGATGAAAACTAAAATGAAAACTTTGTATTTAAAAATGATGAAAACTTCATATGTAAAATGAAAACTTCAAAAAAAATACAAGGATGAAAACCTTATACTTAAAATGATGCAAACCTTAAATTGAAAACTTTATATGTAAAATAATGAAAACTTCATATTTAAAATGAAAACTTCAAAAAATAAAGGATGAGAACTTCAAAAAATAAAAGGGTGAAAACCTTATATTGTACCTGCATAAACTACTAATGTGTTAATCAGTGCATGATCACTTGAAAAAGGCAGAAGTCATTTTTAATCACCACGTCATTCATTAGCAGTTATTACAAGTTCTCCTCTAACAGAATTGCAACGGGATGCTGTTCTTCTTTAGGCACGGCAACATAAGCAGTCATTGTAGTTGTTATCATCTTTGAAATCATTACTCTTAGACATGGCGGTGTAGCTGCTCCAGATGTGTGGTCAGTGACATATTTTTGCAGAATGGACAAATTCTGCAAAGTTTCATAAATGTCTCCTCCAGTTTCGTATCCATCAGGGATAAAAGTGCAACATGTTTCCCCGATCAGCTTGCAAACTCCTCCTTGTGATGCTGTTAGCAGGTCTAGTGTCAGTCTTTTCTGCAGCACCATCGTTCTGATGGCCTGCTGTTCTCCTGCTAAGGCGGTTCCCAGGGTCTTAGTCAAGTTGATGTGTCGTAGCAGAGCATATCGGTTGATTTCCACATGATCCCGCACCTCGGCAACTCCAATGCCGGGGATCAAGCTCTGTAAGAATTTCACTCCTCCTCAGATGCGAAACTCTGGTTCCTTTACTGCTTGGTGCCGTCCGTGCACATCCTGTCTGGTAATGAGTCTTTGTTTGTAGTATCATTCGGTAGCTGTAGTTGGAGCGACAGTTGAGGCTCATCAGTGTCGCGTTACTGGCACAGGTTTCGTTGAGTGAACAGTCCATACACTTCCTCTCGTTCCTTGGTGGGCAGAAAGTGTATATGTATTTGCATAGCAGTCAGTTTTATTATTCAAGTAAGCTGTAGTGTTCATAAACTGCCACCAGAAATTAGTGGCATAGCCATGGGGAAACTTGGTGTACTTTCCTTTGTCATACAGTGTCTGCCTTTTCTCCATATAACGTGACTTATTGTCCCTCACGGAAGCAAAGATGAGGAGCCCGGCCATGGTCAGGGCCGCTGCAGTTGTTAAGAGCCACCACCTCATGACGACGGGACACACCCTCCTGTCGCGAGTAGACCCCCCGGCCAGGAAAGCTGACCCCTCCACCGGGCGAGATCACAACAAGTGGGCAAGCCTGCCGTCAGCTGTGTTTAGATGGCTTCACTTACTGGCTCTGATGGATGCAAGATGGTCGTTCCGCAATTTTGCAAGCTCCAGTTTTTCCTTTGGAGCACTTTGATCAGAACCCAGTCACCGGGCTGTGATCTGCAAGACACTTGATAGACATCATTACATTCTTCGTCATTTACAATCATCTCTTTATTTTCCTACAACTTAGACATACATTTTGCTACTGAAATTGTATCTGCCTTTTTCACTGGGTAGATTTCTGGCCACTTTGAGAATACATCTATAACCACTAGGGTGTATTTTTACCCTTGGCATTCATTTAGCTCAATAAAGTCCATATGGATTGTGTGGTCTCAGGTTTCCCTGAGCATTACATTTTTGACACGTCATGCATGTTCTGACAAATTGTTTTGCTGAGGTTTCAAAATTTACAGTGTAGAATTTACAGTGTAGAAAGAAATGAGAGTTGACAATACTGGTCAGTCCCCCCGTTGACAAATGCGTACAGCCATGAGTCACTAATGCTGCCATTTTGTGGAGGAATTTTGGCAACACTGGCTTGCCATAACACATCATTAAGTCGTTTGTCAGAACTGCACCGTGTTTTAGCCATTTTGCCTGCTCTGCTGTGCTTGCTGCTTTTGTTCATTTTTCAACACATCCAGTGGAATCTGATGTGTGTTCACTGCCATCAATGTGATGTTTGTCTTTTGTGCCGCCTATTTTGCTGCTCTGTCAGCAAAATTGTTGCCTGTAGTAATGAAAGAGTCAGTAGGCGTTGTAAGAGGTTGGCATGCTGGTTTGCCAGTTGGTGTAATCATTCCTCTGGTTTTCCAGATTTTTTGCAAAATGATGCACAGCAGAGAAAACATACTGGCTGTCTATATAAATGGTTATTTGTTTATCTTTGTGTATTTCACATGCGCAACAATCTCGTGTGAAGTGACCTTCCTCTCCACGGTTCTAGCAGGCGTTGTCTCTATGTTATCTGCTGTTTCTGCGTGGCTGTCTGCAGCCTTGGTGTTTGTGACTTTGCTCGCCTCTCTGTTCCTGATAGCCACCTGCGAATTAGTGTTTTAGTCTGTTGTCAACAGTCAGCCTTATTTTTAAGTTACAGAATGCTTCTCCCTTTTTTTGTTTTTTGTTTTTTTTTGTTTGGGAGAATAGATGCAACTCTACATTTTCACTTAAGGCAGTTTTAGATAATTTCTAGTTCTTCAAACAATGCATGGATCTCACACATTTCAAACTTTCAAGTTAGGGTTGTTTCCCATTTATACAAATATATATATTTAACTTTGCATTGCTCACAGCTCATAGCTCACAGCTCTAAACCTAGGCATTTTTCAATCATATGCCTAATCACTATGTGTCACTGTGATTCTCAAGTATGGTCACAAGTTCGTTTAAATTCGTTTCCAAAACCAACAAAATAATCAAACAAAAACAAAAAACATAAACGTGTCAGGACACAAAAGAAAAAAGAAAAATGCTGCCACCCGAACAAGGCAGAAGTCTGCATATGTTGGCTTGTAATAGCATGCAGCTTGTAACATACTAGACTAATGTGCCTGTGTTAATTCAGCTCCATATTATTGTGTGAAGTTTCACTGGGTTGGGAGTGGTTTTGTGTGTGTCACATTTTTGGTGAGCCAATGGCTGGAATGAGGTTGGACTAATTAGAGGCAGGTGTACTTGATTGCACTGATACACTGGTCTACTTATAGCCCACACTACAACCACTGCTGTTTTGTTTTGTCTCTCTGTGCAGGTATGTAATGTGATGAAATCAGATATGATTGGGATGGATTGGTTTTGCGCTATGAATTTTATATTAAGTGTGTCGTTTTGTCTCTCTGTGCAGTCCAGGGCCTATTATATGCCACAGCCTAAAGGCAGCTGGGTTGCAGAGGCTTGAGTGACCACTGACTATATGCTTGCAGGGTGGTGGGTCTCCAAGGACAACTTCTAACCCTGTTAAAGGCAACATGTGGGGTGCAACTTGGCTGTGTGGCATAGCTGGCTCTGGCCTTGGGACTGTGTGTTTTTATACAATTCATAAGTGGGACACTGGACTGTTCTATCTTTTATCTCTTGATATATTTTTTGTCAATAAATTATCTTTTAGAATTTTATTGACTGACATCTTTTTGCCCACGACTGAGACGGTTGGTCAGACCTAGAGTCTTTCTTTGGGTGTGTTACAGCAGCTTCTGCTCTAAAAGAAACAAAAAAGAAAAAGAAAAGAAAATGTGTAACATGCTCATCAGCTTAGCAGTGTCTACATATTTAATTCAGCTTCTCAATCCTGTAGTTGTAGCTGTTGTCTACAGGGTTTTGCTTATTGGTTGTTATTATAGGTGTGCTCTATATCTCAGCAATGTGTCATTCTAGGATGATAGGTTTCAAGCTGGTCAAGTGCCTCTATGCACTTCATTAGTTTAGTTATTCTCTGTATTGTCTTCATCTCACATGTCATTACACTGAGTTTCAGCAAACCTTAAGCTTGATGCAGACTACTGCTTAACAATTATCCACCTCACATCATAACCGATTAAGGTGCCTCTTCATATTAATATTATGTCATTGTTAATATTATCCTCTTTGTCTTATATAACAGCAATAGCATAATATTTTATTAGTGTGTACCACTATACTACTCCTGAGCCAATTTGTTAGTTAGGATCATCTTATTCAGCAAACAGATAATTTAGAATTCATCCAATCTGCGGTCACATTTGTTCTCTCTGTTGCATGGCGGACCAGGCAGTTCTATTATAATATATTATATTTTATTTTGTATCCATCAAGGGCTTCAGATGACCTGCAGAATCATCCTTTTCCCAGGGTGGAGACAGTTACCTTTTCACACACTGTCCTTGGCTGAACAATGACACAGCCTTAATATACCTTATTTATTTTATTAAAATATTTTCGTGTGAATTATTTGCTTTATATTCATTTTATACATGCTGGGCATGGTCATCATGCCAACTGTGTTTCATTGTTAATATCACTTTACAGGTTGTTATCCTTGCTATTATTAATTTCAAATACTCTAAAGATCATTTCTACTGTAATTTTCCCTTTGTTTATCTTTATTTCGTACTTTTTATATTTATATCTACTCAGTGGGGTCTGTTTTCAACCCTTTTAAACTACTTCAAACTACTTTCATCTCTAGTTTTCACCTAATAAGGGATTATTATGTTCTTCCTGAATGGGTGATGGTTTACTAAAAGGATTGTGGGAACTGCACAGTGTCTCGTCTTCTGGTTTTACTAAACTGGCAGTTGGATTCTGTTCTCCCGACTGTTTATATTTTGTTTTCTTAAATCTCTCAGTTTACAGACACTGTTTTTGTCCGGCGTCTGGACTTTTCTTTTCTCACCACTGCTCGTCAGCAGGAGTGAGTTTTAATTTCACTTGCTTGATTACCCATCTTATTTATGTATTTACTTATTTTTGTTTAAGTAATATATACACAATACAGCTGCTATCACCTTCGCTGGTATTAGAGACGAGAGTGGTTGCTCACACGCCCTTCTACTTTCGGACTATTTCCAAAAGCGGTGTGAACTTTACGAGACGGAACTCGACCGTTCTCTCAACTCACCAGCACGTCAGTGAACAGCAGTAAAAGAAAAACACAGTAGGAGCAGCTCAGCAGCTCTTATCGGACCGTGAAAATTCAGCTTGCTCCGTTAGTTACAACAATACACACGCATACATTCACATTCACACTTATTCGCGCGATCGGAACCCTTATAATAAAGGGGAGCTGCCAGTCTTTCTGTAGACGAGCTACTTATTCCCTTGACCCAGCTGGGGGAGCTACCCAGAGCTCCAAACCTAACCCACAAGAGTGGGGAGCTTCCAGTCGACGAGCTCCAAGCTACCAGCCGACGAGCTACTTTAAACCCACAGAAGTGGGGAGCTTCCAGTCGCGACGAGCTACTTTCGCTATTTTAAATTCCCTGAATTTAAAATACGTTTTTACGCAAGATTGTGTCAGTGTGTCTGTATCTACCTGGTCAGTGTCGCCGGGTCTGGTCCACCTCGATCGGGCCCCACCACCGTGGGTCGCTTTCTAAGAACGTTGGCCAAGACTCGAATTTAACGCCCTTGGTCTTTGACCACACACCTAGTGTGTGGGCTGTCGACAGACGAACAACGTGGACTGGTCACGGAGATGGGACACGATGGAGGCGCTCCGGCTCCGAAGGACCAAGAAATGTTGGGGGAAAACTCTGTAAAAGACCCAGGAGAAATAAAGACACAATGAGACAAAGTTACTTTCTTTATCAAACGTGTACACGGGTGAGCTGCTAAGAACAACTCACACCATGCACAGTGGCTTGGTAATTTTTATAGGCACAGAGCACAGAGACAGTGAGAACAGGATAACAAATAATAAACAGATAAAATAAAACAACTCCATATATGGTGCTAGTCTCGTCAGCAGAGAGCTAGGGAAGATAAAACAATCTAAAACAATATGTCCCAGAAACAAGATGTGTTTGCTGGGAAAGTCTAAAAAGATAATTCTAAACTAATCTAACCATAGGGAGAGGGCAGACAAAAGGCATCTTTGTACATTTAAAAGAAGGTAAAGAAACATAGAATCATTTTTCCTGTAACACAGAGGAAATGACTCATTTATTAATGTGTACTCTACACATTGGGACTTTATACTTATATTTATTTCACTGTTTCCTAGTAGACAACTTTTGACAAAGGCGGAGAGAATTCTTAACAGAATTATTGAGGGAGATTCAAACATAGATTTTTCAAAAGATGAGAGTCATGTGAGCCAGATATGAGAGGGTGAGAACCCAGTAGGAGCCACACAAAGATTATCGAGATGCAGTGGCAGATGTAATAGAGAAAAACACAGGGCCACCTGGAAACTGTCATCCTATCTGGTCCAAAACCAACCTGTAGGAGAATCTGGAATTTTGATTTTGAGTTAAAAATAAAATATGGGTAAAATGCAGAAATGTTTTCCAGTAAAGTAAAAAATAAGAGTCGCAATTATAGCTGAATCCATGACACCTAATTGTTTCTACAAGATCACGTCGTTGCTAAAAGTTATCAGTGATCTCAATGTGTGAAAAGAACTCCCAGTATCTGGAGTTCAAGCTCCTCTTGGCTGAGAACCCTGGGACAAACATGTGAACAAGACCTGAATAGTACCAGTAATGAAGAGTTCTCCAAAAATCAATAAAAGGAAGCCCCAATCTGATGAGAGTCTAGCAAAATATGGTTCACTCCACTTGCCTGAAATGGTTAAGAGTCCAAGGCATTTCAGTTGTAGAATGGGTGCAACAGTAAAACATATGTGAGATGTGGGAAGTGCCAAATGTTCTTTTGTGTCTCCAAATAAAAATAAAAAATCACAGTACTTCCTCAGATATCATAAATGAATTGACTTTTGTGAAATAGAAAGCCCAGTGTAATCACTTGTTCCTGAACCAATGGCTTACAGCTAGTGAAGTGTCAGTGACTTCTAGGTTGATCCCTGATCTACATTTTTATGATATTGTTATATAAATAAGTTTTAATATCCTGCTTACAAAAATTTCAGTGGAACATGTAATCTTCTTAAATAGCTCTTGAATGTTGTTAGTTTCACATTCGTGATCAATGAACTCCCCTTGTGCACTGTAGTGCACATGTTGTAAAATTTAAATAAAATTAGTTAAAAACAATTTTGTTTTTGTAACGTGTTTATTTTACCATCCCAACACTTGATTTATCTTAAAAAGAAAAAAGAAAAAGAAAAAGAAAAAAACGAAAATACTTTTCCTTTTTTTCTTTTTCCTTCTTCCCTGGGCCTCAGGAGCACATTGTGTCTCTCTCCACTCCAAGACTCTTGCTATATCTAAAAGACAGTCATATTCAAAGTACTCCTAAATTGGACTCTGGCGCTTTCTCCCGACTTTTCCTGACATGATTCTGCGCGTGGACGGAGCAGCAACACAGACGACTCGACGAACATACTGCGTTGACTCTTATCGTAGGGCACGCACACATCAATGCAAATAAACACATTTTACTATAAATCCAGTTAATTTTAGTTAGTTTTGTGAACATTCATTACAGTTTTAGTTAGTATTCATTTTTGTTTTGATTTTATTTCCGTTAACGCAAATGTTTTCCACTTCTAGTTTTTGTTATTACATTTGTTGTCTTTAATAATAACAATCTTGCTCTGCACACTCGAATAAACATAATCAATATGATCAACATTTTGCTGCGTATCAATTCACCTTTTTGATTCAAATGCTCCAGACTTATGTGGTTTGTGACATTATGTTGATCTAAACCTCCACTTTGTCTCTAAATGTTTGAAGAATTTTTCAAGTTCGGGGTCAAATTTTGAGAATTTGACCATAAGTGAAAGTTATGGCGTTATCACCCCCTTTGGGGATTACCTTTTTCCAGTTTTGATGATATTCCTCCCCATTCTCTATTTTTTGCAAGTACCCCTCTTCGGTGGCGAGAAACTGTTGGTGTGATCAAGCGGGTGCTGTAAAAACAAAAGCTCAGGACAGAACAGTCACCAATCATGTACTTCATGCAAAATTAACATATATCGAACTTCATATTGATCCTCTGAGTGTAATGGTACATTTTAATTTGCACTTCTCCAAACTAAAAACAATATTTTCTTTATTTTACTCTTGTTCTTGTGCAGCACCACCCCTCAGCACATGCCCCTGTTATTTTATCTTATTTTTAAATTGTTGACTACTTCAAGAAAGCGCCCAAAAGGCGGGGACCAGTGTTTATCATTACATATCTCCATTTTGAGTGTGGCTGTCTATCATTCCCCTGTTATTCATAGACGTCGGTGGAGTTTTTTTTTTTTTTTATCTCTATAAAAGTTAATTGACTCTTTACAGTGACCCACTATGGTTAATAATAACATGTTCAGTCATGAGTGGAATCAAACCTTTTCTTCACTTTAGCATTTAACATTCCCAACCATATAATATGATACATTAATTAAAACACAGCTACTAAAACACAATTTTCTTAATGCAAACATCAGTAACTCAAAATTAGCAACCAAAGGGTTAAGCCTGCAGTTCACACTCCTGTGAAACTACAGCCTCCCCCTTTAGTCTCTGTCATCCTTCTGTTCTTGCAAAACCAAAACAAAGCAAGACAAAACATCCACCCTTCTTTTACAGGCTGGGTGAATTGTCTGTGGACATTCAATAATCCTAAAGTCGGCACCGTTTTTGTCTCATTATCAAGTCAGTCAAAACTTTTAGTCGTCAGTCCGTCACAGTCCAGTTCACATGCATACATCCACACACATTCATACCAGAAGTTGCTGATAATGGAGTCTCACGCGCAGCCTATTCGAGCCTCCATCACCAGCAAGATGACGTCATCATTTTAAAGGAAAACATTTCCTTGTTTGTTTTTCCTTCTTTGGACTGGATTGACTCGCTGCAATCCTTTTAGGCTCAGGACTTCTCATTCAATCAGTGTCCCATATAAGTGAATTTCTCCCAAGCCCATTATAATCATGGAGAAAAACACTTTGCGACTGTTTTCAGTAAGAATATTTTATAGCGCTTTAAAGTTCAATCTCTCAGGCCTGGATTAAAGAGCTGATTTGTTAAATCAGGAACTCACAAAATACCAAAATATCACCACCGGTGGATCACACCTCTCAGATGTTCTTATCTCAGACTGGTGAAACACTTCCTGTCACATGGCTGGGAATCTGTCAGAGCAACAGTAACACAGGCAAATCCCAGATGGACTACTCAGCAGAGGAGGAAGGCTGAAAGACTCTGGATTGCCAAACTGGACACTGTACACCCTAAGGGGTTAAATGAAAAAAGTTTTTAAAGGACATAAAGTCCACATAATGTATATACTTGTTTATTATTACTGTTCTGTTTTTCCTGTGTTTGCCATGTTCATTGTTACTATCATTGTTACCAACACTCCACCTGTCTGTATATATTTGCTGTGACATCCTAACCATGAGTTTTATCCTAACCCTAACCAATTCTAACCCTGTGCTGATTCTAATCTTATCCTTGGAACCCGACCCTAAGCCCAAATCCTAACCCCAACCATTTTTAACCCTATTTTGGAATGACCCTCAACTCCAAACTCCACCCTCCCTCCCTCCCTCCCTCCCTCCCTCCCTCTCTCTCTCTCTCCCTCTCTCACTCTCTCTCTCTCTCTTACCTCTCGCTCTCCTCCCTCCCCCCCTCCCCCATCTGGGGCTGATCACAATGTAAACCTCATGTTTAGAATACTAACATAATCCCTTTTGCAGGGCACCAAGTTTGGGGCATGGTTCCTTGAGCCGGGAGCAGGGAAGGCCTGTGCATTGAGACTCGATTGCCTTCGGCAATCGAGTTCTCACCTTATCTCCTCCTAACCCGCCTGTGCCCCTTGTCAACCCACTCCTGGGACCCTCTGCCCTTACACTGAAACACTGTATATATATGTGTGTATACTCAATTGCTGTACATATCATCAACGTAATTCTGATTGTGATGATTTCCTTTTGACTCTCACATGGAGAGAGACTTTTTGTAAATACTGTATATTTCTATCCACAAGTTACTGTCGTCCGGTGTGTATATATTTTCTGACTGCATATTTTATCAACACTGTTTTGTTTGTGACCATGTTCCTTTAACTCTCATATGGAGAGCAACATTTTTTGAAAACTGTATATATCTCTGTTCACAAATTACTGTGATTCAAGATGTTCCTGAACGCAGCAAACGGGCTAACAACCAATCAATTTGAATCTTTCGAGGGGGGCCTCTGACTCACGGAGCAGGAGCTCCTCTCATTGGTTGTGGAGACCCGCAAGGTTTGAATGTGGACTTGCGCAGTGTACACACCGGCGACTTGGATTGTAACTGATGTTTTATTATGCTGTTTTCATTCTTCAAGTAAGCCAGCCTGAAGAAGGTTAATGTGAACCGAAACGTCGTGACTTTGGCTTATTTCTTTGCAAATTTTGTAAAATTGTTTTGCTTTTATTTTTTGCATTAAGCGAAAATAAAGCTCTTGTTTCTTTCTCTGAAAAAACGTGAGGACCATCATCATTTTTGGGACACACAGCAATTCTTACACTGCTAGCACGGTCCCCAGCGACCATTTGTCTAAGCTGAGACAACAAGTGTGCCTGCAAAAATGCCCACGTTTTATCCAGAAGACGACTGGACCGTCGTCCGCCATCGCAGAGGCCGGAGAGGCGACCGCGACTTCAGAGACGACCGGAGGTCTCCCAGACGGACCAGCTACCCGTCCCGTGCCGTGCGCCGCACCTACGCATCGGTGGTGAGGGGACATGACCGCCGTGAGGAGAGAGAAATTCCCCACAACGCTCACCCGGCATGGCGTCAACACCGGAGGGCAGAACAGCCAGCTCCAGTCCGCTATGCAGCCCGCTACCGTGATCGGCCGGAACAAAGGCACCGTTTTGAACAGGAGCGAGCCCGGGATCACAGCTACCCATCCCACACTGAGCGCCGGACCTACGCTTCAGTGGTGAGTGGATGGCACCACCGGAGAGAGGAGAGAGAAATCCCCCACACATGGCGGCAGCGCCGGAGCAGAGAGCGACCAACTACGACCCGCTATGCTGCCCGTCACGGGGATCAACACGAGCAGAGACGCCGTGCAGACCGGGGACAAGCACGGGACAGACGGTATGTGACACGCACCAGATTTGAACGATCTGAACCTCCCAGACACGCCATACCATCTGATGACCCAGACTTTTCGGCTAAAGTGCGGATTATTCACAGACTAATCAAATCTGTTCATCACCTTAAAAACGTTTCAAGGGACAAATATCCGCCCTCCCTGAATAAAATTTTACAGAATTTAATGACTGTCATTAAGCCAGCTGCACCGAGCGAACAAACACAGACTCGAATAGAGGGTAATGCGAAGAACTGGGCATACACAGCACTCTTGATTCTCCGCGATCATTATTCTATGGCTATGGAGGTGGAGCTAAAACGCCTCTTTGAGTTTCCCTAAACAGGACTGGGAAGGACCCTTTGAGGTGGCGTCATCCTGGGCCAAGCGCAACCTGGGCCGCCGTCTCCGACCGGAGTCACTGGACCAGACCCAGGCAGCCATCATAGCCAGACTGGCAGACCTGAGAGCGGACACCGAATCGAGAGAACAGAGCCGCGGGACCAGCGAGCCGACACCACAACCAGAGGTGAGGGATGATCTAATAACACTCGACTCGACCGAACCTCTGACAGAAGTGTTGCAGCCAGCTCCAACTCCACAGCCTGCCACGCCACAGCCCAGAGCCGGCCGAACCATAACGGTGACCGCACAGGTGCATGCTCCACCTCCAGCGCGCCCGGTCACCACGGCGACGGCGACCACCATGACCGACACCATCAGCGGTGACTGGTCACCTTTCATAGAGCGCGACGGTGAGGAGGACGACGATCCAAGGCCCATCACCCCCACCCCCCATGAAGACCCTCCTGAACCCACACCAACGTCACCAAAAGACCGGAGAGTGGAGAGGGTATTCGCCGCGCTTCGCACGACCTCTGCTGAGGAGGAGCCACCCCCGCCCACTCAGTCCCCGCAACCGGAAGATGACATAATGATCGAGGTAATGGACCTCACTCAGGGGGACGAGACCATCCCCACGAGACCCATAAAAGACATTGAAACAGCGCCTGGACCGTCCACGTCTGCACATCTCGGCCTGCCACGCACCACACAGGACAGACTGAAATCCTGCGTGCAGACCCGCCTCCAGACGAGGAGAATGGAGGAATCCTCCCAGTCTCCTCCCCTTGCACCTGCTTCACCTGCTGAACAACCCGTCCTCCCCACGAGACATCCAAACACGCAGAGGAAGCTGCAGGATTGGAGCCTCCACATCAGGAAATCAGCACTCATCATCGGTGACTCCAATGTAAGCACACTCCCATCTTTTTCAGCGGAGAACGTGCAAATTGACAGCTTCCCCGGTGCAAAGTGGTGCCATGCACAGGCCCTGCTGGAAAAAGCCACTTCCAGCGTAGAAGTGGAAACAATAATTTTATCTTTTGGCCTAAATAACAGATCACAGAGGGACAAGAACACACCAATCACAGAACTGAAAAAGGCACTACTGACGGCCCAGAATGAATTTCCTGAAGCTGACATCTACGTGCCAGTGGTGAACTACTCCTCCGCTCTGCCCCAGAATGAGCAGGACACACTCCTGCACTTAAACACTTTCATTACAGGTCTGGTGAACCACATACCGGCTCTTCCTGATGACAGTTTTGAGACAGGAAGGGACAACATCCACTGGACTGACGTAACGGCTTTGCATATGTTGGAGCACTGGAATGCTTTTGTGGAGTCCCCTTGAGCCCATCTGATAAAAGGGAGGGGGTAAGTTCTGGTGTTATTAACTTGTCTAAGCATTTTAAGCCTTCCACTGCCCAGCGGAACCTCCTGAATAGGGGTCTTAATTTCATTCCTGCAATAGGTCATGACAAAAATTTCAAATTACAATGTAAGCATGATATTCAACAATATCACAGGAGAATCAAATTGGCTATCCATTATGGGGAGAAGTCTGATGCAGAACCCCAGCCTTTCACTCCTAAATCTGAGTGGTCTCCTCCATTAGGTCAGCTTCCACAGGAAGTGTCCACTTTAGTGAAAGCTGACTATGAATATTTTAATAACCATTTCCACATCAGCCACGTTAAACCAAATTTAACGGAGGAGGAGATCAAAGCTCTAAAGGAACTAAAAGAAAACAAATCAATAATTCTAAAACCAGCAGATAAAGGCAGCGCTGTAGTAATCTTGGACAGGGATCAATACCTACAAGAGGGCTACAGACAATTACATGATAAAACCTATTATTCTAAATTAAAGAAACCCATCTATTTGGATACATTACCTATTGTGGAGAAAATTGTTAATAATCTACACCTAAAAAAATTCATTAATTTGAAACAAAAAACCTATTTACTGGGCTCCGCTGAGCCAAGGGGAAGGCTCTTTTATTTATTACCTAAAATCCACAAAGACCCAGCAAAGTGGTCTATACCATTTCAGGTGCCTCCCGGGCGTCCCATTGTGTCTGACTGCGGTAGTGAAACTTACCACACTGCAGAATATCTGGACTTCTTCCTTAATCCCTTATCCATAAGGCATGACAGTTACATTAAGGATACGTATGACTTTGTGGAAAAGGTTAAGCAGACAGAAGTCCCCACTGAATCATTTCTCTTTTCAATTGACATTGACAGCCTATACACAAATATTGACATTAAGGAGGGAATAAACTCCATTAGGAATATTTTCCAAAAATACCCTGACAAAAAAAGACCTGAAAAAGAATTATTACAATTATTAGAAATCAACTTAACGAGAAATGATTTTGAATTCAATGGGGACTTCTTCTTGCAAATTAAAGGTACGGCCATGGGCAAAAAATTCGCGCCGGCATATGCCAACATTTTCATGGCAGAATGGGAAACTGCAGCCCTGGCAAAATGTGTCAAGAAACCACTGTACTATTACCGATTTCTTGACGACATCTGGGGCATATGGCCACACTCTGAACAAGATTTTGAAGCCTTTCTAAGCACTCTGAATGGCCATAATAATTCGATCAAATTAAAATCTACAATTAATAAAACCACAATTGATTTCTTGGATACAACTACTTTCAAAGGCCCAAATTTTCCACAGACACACAAATTGGATATTAAAGTATTCTTCAAGCCCACAGACACACATGCCCTTTTATTCAAAACAAGTTTCCACCCAAAACACACCTTTGCTGGTTTAATAAAGTCACAACTGTTGAGATTTCACAGAATTTGCACACAACCTACTGACTTCAGAGCAGCGACCAAAATTTTATTCTCAGCTCTCACCAGTAGGGGGTATTGTCGCTCTTTCCTCAGGAAATGCTTCAATTCATTCCTGCAGACAAAACCCATTGATTTGACACCTGTCCTGCCTGTTGTTTTGACCTATGCCCCATCAATGTGCAAACTAATCAGAGTGATTAGAAACAATTTTCAGGATCTTGTCCAGAAAACCCAATTGCTGGGGGATCACAAGGTAATAGCTGCCTTTAGGAGGAATAAAAACCTAAGGGATTTCCTCATTAAGGCAAAAATCTCGCCTCTCTCTGAGCCCAAACTCAGAGACCAGGGGCAATTTTTTAAGCACCAGAAATGGTTGCGTAGTTTTTCTAATGGGAATGTATTCTGCTCACAAGCTAATGGGACTCCACGCTCCAAGAACTGTGTATATATGATCACTTGCAGCAAATGTGGGATTCAGTATGTGGGTGAGACAAGCAACACAATTTTGACAAGATTCACCCAGCATAGGTATAATGTGTTAAGGAAGAAGAACACACACACACAACTGGTGAAACACTTCCTGACACATGGCTGGGAATCTGTCAGAGCAACAGTAACACAGGCAAATCCCAGGTGGACTACTCAGCAGAGGAGGAAGGCTGAAAGACTCTGGATTGCCAAACTGGACACTGTACACCCTAAGGGGTTAAATGAAAAAAGTTTTTAAAGGATATAAAGTCCACATAATGTATATACTTGTTCAAACAAATAATGGAATGATATTTTGTAATGATTGTGAAGGCACATGTTTGAAATGTTTGAAATAAAAATGAACTGAACTGAACTGAATTATTACTGTTTTGTTGTTCCTGTGTTTGCCATGTTCATTATCATCATCGTTGTCACCAACACTCCACCTGTCTGTATATATTTGCTGTGACATCCTGACCATGAGATTTATTCTAACCCTAACCAGTTCTAACCCTGTGCTGGTTTTAATCTTATCCTTGAAGCCCAACCCTAAGTTCAATCCTAACCTTAACCATTTTTAACCCTATATTGGAATGACCCTCAACTCCAAACTCCACCCTCCCTCCCTCCCTCTCTCTCTCTCTCTCTCACTCTCTCTCTCTCTCTTACCTCTCGCTCTCCCTTGCTCTTTCCCCCCCTCCCCCATCTGGGGCTGATCACAATGTAAACCTCATGTCCAGGATGCTAACATAATCCCTTTTTCAGGGCACCAAGTTTGGGACATGGTTCCTTGAGCCGGGAGCAGGAATGGCCTGTGCATTGGGACCCGATTGCCTTCGGCAATCGAGCCCCCATCTTACCTTCTCCTAACCAGGGGGGGGGGTTAAATTCAAAAAAGAAAAAAGCCTAAAAAAAAGGAGTGAAAAAAACCTAAATAAAAGGAAGAAAAAAGTTAAAAGAAATGCTTACCTGCAAAAACCTAAATAAAAGGAATGGAAAAAAAACCTAAATAAAAGGAAGAAAAAAGTTAAAAGAAATGCTTACCTGCAAAAACCTAAATAAAAGGAATGAAAAAAAAACCTAAATAAAAGGAAGAAAAAAGTTAAAAGAAATACTTACCTGCAAAACCTAAATAAAAGGGAGAGAAAAAAGTCAAATAGACCACTTATCTGCAACCATACTTACCTGAGCCAGCCTGAAGAAGGCACTATAATGCCGAAACGTCGCGATGGCTCATTGCAGACCTAACCCAAGACATGGGTAATTTTTGGACCTGCCGGGCAGGGTCTCCACCTCCCGGCCCCCATTGATGGACAGTGCACGTCAGGCCCCTGGTGGCCTGCTATCACCATAACCCTAACCCTTAAATGATATAGTCTTTTTGAATATTAAAAATACGTTCATTAGATCAGGATTATCAAACTCACAAAATGACGGCTATTAATCAGTGGGAATAAAATGGCTGGCAGTGCTCATCAGGATCCAAAATGGTGGTCCAGCTGGACATGGATTAGTTGCCCCTGGTGACAAGAAGATGGAAGACCCAAGATGGTGGAGGAACCCATCCAGATCCAACATGGCGGTTCGTTGTAAACAAACACAGTCGCCCTTGGTTACAAAATGGTGGAGGGCTAATGCTAAGCTAATGCTAATAATTATATGACAGTGACACATGATAAAGGACAATATGTACATGTGACTAGTCAACTTCATATTAAGTTTCGTTGATGCTAATATGGAAGCTAACACTGAGCTAAGGCTAAAGCTAATGTTCCAAGATGGCGACTGTAAACAAAATAGTTACTATGGACACAAGATGGCGGATTTCAAAATGGCGGTTCATGGACACAAAAGTGGTTACCCTGGACACCAGCAAGGAGTATGATGGGAACCAGGAAGTTGGACCAGGCAGAGCACATGGAGCACAGGGAGCAGGTGGCAGGCAGGTCGGAGAGGAAGCCTCATTTGAAGAACAAGGTACAGGTAGGTGGGAATACAAGATAACAAATATAGGAAACGAATGAAGGGGAAACATCTATGTGATGGTATTAATATTTTAAGTTTGTAGAAGCTAAAAGTGAATAATTGTGAGCTAATGAGTGGAATTTTCAAAGTCACGGATATACGTTAGATTTCCATGAACCCAAAATGGGCCTCATTGGCTCTTTAAAATGCAGCTCAACAATACAGTACTTCATTAAATTAATACTTTAAATTTGTAGAAACTAAAAATGAATACTTGTGAGCTAATGAGTGGAATTTTCAAAGTCACGGAAATACGTTAGATTTCCGTGAACCCAAACAGGGCCTCATTGGCTCTTTAAAATGCGGCTCAATAATACAATACTTCATTAAATGTGCACAACAATTACCGGTACAACAGGAATACTTGATTTTGGATGGTTTTATTGAAATGAAGATAAAACCGCTAACGTTAGGATTTTACAAAGTCACGGCACCTCGTTGGATTTGGACTGAACCTGACAGGGCCTGATTGGCCCCTTGGAGACTTTAAAAATTAAATCCCAGATGGGCATTAATCAATTACTGTGATTTTATTTAGTTGATGACACACTCCAAGGCGTGATCAACCTTGGGAGGGCCTTCCTTGGAAGAGGGTGTCTAGTGATAATGGCCGAAACACCCAATGATTCCAAGGTCCACTACTGATGATGTGTCCCTAAATATTACCTTAAAAATTAATATTTTTATAATTATAAAATTATATTATAATATAATGATACAAGACATAACCTGGAAATCAGAAATTACACAGAAAAACAGAATTAACATTTGAAAAATGGGAGATAAACAACTGATAAAAATTTGTAGAGTGATGTGACAATGAAAAGGTAGAAAAGAAAAATGTTCAAGACTAGAACAACAGATAAGTCATTAAATAAAGGGTACCATATAATGGGGAGTGACCAAGAGTGCTGTCTCAGGGTCTCCTGGGGGCGAAATGGTCGCTTTTCAGGGACAGAAGGAGGAGGACTGAGACGGGGAAGGGGAATGGGGGGCTGCGCATCTCCAGTGGCCCTCCATCCAACCACCCAGTCGTCGGACGAAGTGGGGAGGGCTCATTGCGTTTTCTTTCACAAACCCTAACCCTTCCACCTTATTCTCCCTAACCTCTTTTAACCCCATGCAGGGATCTCATTCCGGCCCTAAAACCTAACCGCCTAGAGCCCTATTTGGACATTGGGCTCTAACTTCAACCCTCATTTTCTTCTAGTTCTGAACCTAACCTTTGGATTCCCTAGGCCCACTTTCAAACCCCTTTATTGGTGATGTGAGAGGACACCTTCCTCCTGGAGAGCAATCTGTGGGTGGTGTGGGGACCCGGGTGGGAACAAGATTGGCCTGTGCATGGAGTTTGGCCGCCTTTGGCGGCCATCCTCCCAACCTTACCTTCCCCTAAAATTCAAAATAAAGGCCAAGACACAAAGTCTAAACAAAAATGACGGCCAGGTGTATAATTAGGAAAGGAGGGTATGTAAACCAAAGGAAAGGAAGCAGGAATTAGGAGCAAAAGGAAACAGAAGGCAAAGCAAGGGTAGGAAAGGAGAAAGGAAAGGAAAAGGATAGGGTTAAGCCAAAGAAAGCAGTGGAAAAAAGGAAAAACGGCAAGTCACGTATATCCGGCACTTTGGATGCTCTGCAGTGGGGAGGAGCCAAAAGCCTATAAAAGGAGGGGGCAGAGAGGAGTCTCCTTTATTTGGATTTGGCCACTGATGCATGAGCATAGCCTGAAGAAGGCACAACCCAGCCGAAAGCTAGCGCAAGCCATGCATCACTAATAAAAATGTTTTGTTTGTTATTTTAGTTTGTTATTTTAGTTTGTTATTTTTGGGGGAGGTTTATTTAAATTTTATTCATTTTCATGTTTCTTAACGGCCTAAAAACTAATTTAAAACCTAAGATTGGGAATTTATAAAAACAACACGGAGACAAAAATCATTGGGAAAATAGAAAATTTATTACAAACACAGTAAAAACAGTTAAAAACAATTAAACCTGAAAGAAAAATGAAAATTAGAACAATTTGATTAAAAAAACCAATTAAAATGTGGTACTTACCTGGGAAGCCTAATTAAGGAAGGTACTTACCTGAATTTGGACCTGGAGAGTGACGGACACGGAAATCGGGGTGGCGATAACGTGATGGGCCACGGGAAGGGTCACGGTATGGCCCGTGCACCACTCCTGCCCTCCTCGTGCAGGGAGGAGTTTCATTCCCCTTACCTAACCAGATGGTAACCTTTAAAAACAAAGAAATGCAAAACAAGGAAAAGAAAAGACAAGAATATCAAGCAAAAAACACAAGTACAAAGACAAGAAAGTCACGTAGAAAGAAACAAAGCCAGAAAATAAGAGAAAAACAAAGAATAACGTACACCAAATAACAGAAAGGATTTAAAGGAAGGGGGTGCCATAAACACAAATAGAGTGACCAAAGGACAGGATGTCAAAAAAGACAGGGGGTGCCATTAAGAGACAAATATAAACAAAGTGTTGAAAGAAAACAAAGAGAAGAACAAGTGAAAAACAAAGAGAAAAATAGTGAGAAAAATAAAGATATGAAAGAAAACAAACAGAAAAAGAAGTGAAAAGCAGTAAGACAAAGACAAAGTAAGTCAAAGGAAAAAGGAGAAAATAAGTAAAAGCAAAAGAATGTTTCACAAAAACTAAGAAATAATTTTTCAACTAAAAACACAAGTGGGAGGAGCTAACGAAAGTATAAAAAGCCAAGGAAGGCAAACAGAAAACAGAGAGACAAAGACAAGACACACTGGGTCGGCCTGAAGAAGGCAAAAACATGCCGAAACGTCGCGAACGGCCCAGTGATGCTAAAAGTGCACTAAAACCCTAGATAAGGGCAATTTTTTCATCCAGGGCAGGGACACCACCACCCGGCCCCATCGATGGCCCGTGCACGCCAGGCTACCAGCTTGCTGGTGGCCTGTTCCTTTCTCACACCTAACCCTATTTAAAAGTTAAACACAAATAATTAAAAGCCACCCGTCATGGCAGATGAGTGGCATGAAGTCCGCTACGGAAGGCGGCGCCAGTGCCCCTTCCTTGACAACCCAAACCGGGGGTTCTCCCGTGAGATGGCCCGCACACCTTCTTTCTACCCTTGTAGGAGGAATCAATTCCCTTAGCCAAGTTAATGTTCCAAGAGGGAAAAAATGATGATTAATCATAGACCTAAATTGATATCAGGATACTGAGCTTTGACCTGTGAACTGCAGCTTCAGCCTCTTTTATGGTTTAATATTTAGACTGTTTTAGCTTGTAGAGTAGATATCTTCTCTTAAAAAGTGAATTGTTGTATAGATTGTGGGTGTTATATCAGGGCGTTGCATCTGATCTTTGTCCTGTGAGCTGGAACTTAAACTTCTTTTATGATTTTGCGTTTAATGATTAAAATTTTTCATACTGCAGGGAGGCTTGAGAATTCACTTGCTATAAACAGTGTGGGTGATATATCAGGGTTTTGCATACGATCTTTGATCTTTAAGCTGGAACTTGAGACTCGTTGATAGTGTGGAGTGTTTAATGTGACGGCAGCCAGCAGACACAGAGGACTGATGACGGAGAAAAAGCACAAGATATTCTCTGTTTCTAAACAGACCTGGTCCACACGACAGAGAGCGGCAGAGTCGAAAAGTTCATGGGAAGAAGCTGAGTAAGTACAGCAGGCTCTGAGGTTTCCTTTTCATCACAGAGCAGCTGCTCTTTCCTTGTTAGCCCGTTTCTGTTGAGAACACACACAGACTTGTTTCATCTCTGACGTATGGTGTTGGATAAGGACTACAAAGCAACAACAAAGTCTCCGACATCCAGCTCAGAGCCTTTCAAACAGAGTGTGCAGGTAGAGATTTGTTCTCCTCACATCACATCAGACTAACAGTGTATGTGGCACCTTCATCAGACTGTTGATGGGTACCAACATCATGAAAAGTTCGTCACACATGTGACACTGTTTGATCCTCTTTAACAGAGGAAGTGTGACTGTGCTGTGATGTTTAGTAGGACATCTACCTGATGTTTAGGACTCTGAAAAGGCTCACAGCCAAACTATCAAACTGGAGTCCTGATATGAGAACCTGCTTCACACGCTGGACTCCAGTTTGACTCTGAAGGTTTTTGATGACGGATCAGAGTTCATATTTGTTTTTTCAATATTATACAGTATTCATGGAGAATATTTAACAGGACTCAGAGGGAACCAGCAGGGGGCGCTCACTGAGTGCTGCTTTGAGTCTCCAATCATCCTGTTGATGGATTAAGGGAGGCTTTGAGGGATTCACTGCAGTCACAACTACACTTACATTAATCACTGACAGCTCAGTGTGGTCTGCGCAGCAACATTACCTCATTTCATCTCTTCCATCTCCTTGTTTCAGATGGACTCAGATGGGAGCTGTAAACTTCGAAATCATTCAAACTCTTTAAACACTAAGAGTAAGACTGCTGATACTGACATATCACACATGATGTCACAGTTCAACATTTGTCTCCAAATCTTCACTACATAACATCGGGGCTGGATTTAGCACAATAGATTGTTTCATTGATGCTGATATTAATTAATGTGTCATATGTAACATATGATGTATGCGGTAGCACAGAGGGAAGGTGGGCACTAAAATAACTTCCTATTCCTTTAAAAATGCCTCTCACTGAGCCATGACTGTCATCGTTCTGGATCATTTTGAGTTCTTATGTTTTGGTTTGCTGTTGTATTAAGGGCTAAATTCTTTCAGTCCGTCTCTCAGTATTAAGTCTGCACCTTTCAGAATTGGCTCGTTTCCTGTTTTACTTTGAAGGTCCATGTCTTATGTCATATTATATTCAGTTTTACTCCAAACCTGTCCCGTTAGCACCAATTTCTCCCAGCTGTCTCCCTACTGTTACCCATTCCCTGTTTTCCCGTGGACATAAACCTTGTCGCATCATTAATGTTTACTACCCTCAGCATGCTATGCGTTTGTCTCGTGCTCCTGTTAGTCTCTGTTTAGTTGTTAGTTTTATAATTTGATTTTCGTCTTTTTGTGACCTTTACTTTTATCAAGTCAAAGTCAAAGTAAAAAAAAACTTTATTATCCCCAAGGGGCAATAAAGATAGTTAATACCTTGTCGACCATACATACAATACACAAACATCAAATTGGAAAGACAGGTTAGGTAGCACTGGCCGGTCGAAAACAAGAGCAGTGCATGCTCACTCATCCAGGTATGTAAATCCCAAAAGGTTTATTCTGATCATCTGGATGCAGCGTTCTCAGTGGGAGAACCATTTTGTAACTCATCCAAGTGACTTCAGTCTCAGCTGACTGCAGGTTTCTCCAAATTTGTAAACAGTACAATTCATAATGACTGAAACTAGCACCACTGAATGAACAATGGACTATGACGTCATTTAGGGATGCACCAATACTGATACTGGTATCGGGTATCGGGGCCGATACTGTAAAATGTGTGTGTACTCATACTCGTAAAAGTTTACCGATACCATGAACCGATACTAAATTATTTCATTAATCAGAGGGTGGCTTGTCATTTCTGTTGTAGTTTTTTAGATTGGCCACTAGGGGGTCATCCCGCGCTAAACAGGCACAGGGTTAGGCGAGTGAGACTGGCGGCTCCAGATAAAAAAGAGAAACTGGAGGCTGCCGTAGCTAGGCTAAGCAAAATGTCAGCAGTGTGGACCGGAACAGCCAACTTTAACTCAGGTTTTGGAAAAGCAATGAAAAATGTCAAGAGAAAATCCACGGGCAGTTTAAATAACAGAGGCTCTGACTCATTTTATCGCTCTGGATGACCATACATCAGGGAGATAATGGTGCCAAAACTTTCTGAAGAGGTAAAGACAAGCAGTGTGCGCGATGTCAGTCCTTGGTTTAACGGCACAGTGGACTGATAATCCACGGGCAGATGAGGAGTTCGTCAATGCCAAATACTTTCATTATTTTGTTTGTTTGTTTACAATATGGACACTCTGCAACAATTTAAAAGTTAATTTTATTCTCAAACCTAATTTGTATTTATTGTATTCCAAACATAAGTGTTTGTTTATTATTCTGGAAGCTGGAGACAGTGCCAATAGCTCAGTGGTATTTTGTTAAATTACAATGTGGATACTCTGCAATAATTTAACAGAAGTGCTTATTTTTCACTTAAAATTTTTTTGTGGTCATTTTTATTAAGATTTTATTTTTTATCGGCAAACAATAAAATAAAACCTTTCTTCCAATTCATTGCATTTGTGTGTGTGTGTGGTAGAAGTATCGGTTTTTGTACTTTCTAAAAGCCACAGAGACGTGGCGTTTAGAAAAGATATGTCTCAACTGTTTCGATACTCCTGACACAGACAAGATAACTACGAGGTTTGTCCTTCTCTTCTTGATTGGCAGGAGCTTTCTTTAGGTGCCTTCCGAGCTTTGAAAAATGTACAGCTGGGATAACCACGTTTAATCAGAGCCTCATTGATGTGATGTTCTTCTACTTCTCTGCCCACTGTGTCTGTTGAGATGTGTTCGCTCTATATTGCAGCGTCCTGATGACACACAGTTTATGTTCTAGTAGATGATGACAGTAAAACCTTAAACACTGATCCGTATGCAAAGGTTTACGGTACACTTCAGCTTTTAGATGTTCCTGATTACTATTGGAAATCTCTCAGTCTCAGAAGGCTAACCTACCACTTTTTATATTCTCCCTGGTGAGTTTGATGTGTTGGTCCACTGAGGTGATGTGATCCGTGAATTGCGGTCTGTCCTGAGATTTTATTTTCACACAGGCCTCATTACCATATCTGAACCAATGACTTAGGTGTGTGAGGATAGGATAGCGAAGCCCTCTTTTCCCCTTCTTTCATGTAGAAATTTGCCACAATGGGTGAAATAGGGGAACATATGGCATACCCATATTTCTGCCTGTTGTAATGACCATTGTATGTGAAATAGTTTGTAAGAGATTACATGATGACACAATGCTCATCAACAGGATCACTCTTAGCACCAAACAAGTGTGTTTGATTTTGCAACTGTCTTAATTCCATCTAAGTCCAATGCTTCTGTGACTGGGATGCAATTGAAGAGAGATGTAACATTGTACGAGATCATGGCATCTCTCACCTTAACAACAAAATCCAATGGGTTCTGGATGTGGTCTTCAGTGCTTCCTACCAATGGGCTGAGGATTGACTCCAGAAATTTAGAGATGTTATAGGTGACCAAGATAATCACACAGACAATTGGCCTTAAAGGTGTACCCTGTTTGTGTGACTTTGTTAAACCATACAGACTCAGTTTAGATTCCCCCGTTCTTTTGAATTCTTTTGGGGACTCAGAGTGGTCAACCTAAAAAAAAAAGATCTTTATTTTACATTTCCGGAAATGGAGGCCTGAACACACGAACACACACGCTCAGGTCTGAAAGCATTAGAAGCCAGAATGGTTATGCAATGTGTGTTGGTGAGCATGTATGTATGTGATGTGATGAGTGATATGTGTTAGTGTTCGTGTGTGGAAAACAGGTGAGCATTCTTGCTAAAGATGTAATTATTTTGCAAAAGATCAATGACTTTATCAGAAAATTTATCGTTGAAAAAAATATGTTTGTGTCTGCAGTGGTAAGATGTCACAGTCTTCAGGATTCAAATTTGTGTCTGTGAGGAGTGATCAATCCCAACTTGACCCTCTGGACTTCAATAATGAACTTGGACCAACGAGGTCAGAGAACTGTGATGAGCGCATTTACATGTTTGTGTTTTGTTGGATAAATGTGTGTTGGTGAGCATGTGTGTATGTGATGTGATGAGTGATATGTGTGATTGTTCGTGTGTGGAAAACAGAGGTGAGCATTCTTGCTAAAGATCTAATTATTTCGCTAAAGATCTAATAACCTTGCAAAGATATAATCATTTTGCATAATGGCAACCATAATGATCAACAATTTCCTAACATTGATTATGGTTGATTTTATGACTGGGTTTGTGTGCTGAGTAAATGAAAATGAACGTCTAACAAAAAAGCTGTTCAGTCTTTGTGATCAGAGCTGCGTCAATGACTTTATCAGAAAATTTATCGTTGAAAAAAATATGTTTGTGTCTGCAGTGGTAAGATGTCACAGTCTTCAGGATTCAAATTTGTGTCTGTGAGGAGTGATCAATCCCAACTTGACCCTCTGGACTTCAATAATGAACTTGGACCAACGAGGTCAGAGAACTGTGATGAGTGCATTTACATGTTTGTGTTTTGTTGGATAAATGTGTGTTGGTGAGCATGTGTGTATGTGATGTGATGAGTGATATGTGTGATTGTTCGTGTGTGGAAAACAGAGGTGAGCATTCTTGCTAAAGATCTAATTATTTCGCTAAAGATCTAATAACCTTGCAAAGATATAATCATTTTGCATAATGGCAACCATAATGATCAACAATTTCCTAACATTGATTATGGTTGATTTTATGACTGGGTTTGTGTGCTGAGTAAATGAAAATGAACGTCTAACAAAAAAGCTGTTCAGTCTTTGTGATCAGAGCTGCGTCAATGACTTTATCAGAAAATTTATCGTTGAAAAAAATATGTTTGTGTCTGCAGTGGTAAGATGTCACAGTCTTCAGGATTCAAATTTGTGTCTGTGAGGAGTGATCAATCCCAACTTGACCCTCTGGACTTCAATAATGAACTTGGACCAACGAGGTCAGAGAACTGTGATGAGCGCATTTACATGTTTGTGTTTTGTTGGATAAATGTGTGTTGGTGAGCATGTGTGTATGTGATGTGATGAGTGATATGTGTGATTGTTCGTGTGTGGAAAACAGAGGTGAGCATTCTTGCTAAAGATCTAATTATTTCGCTAAAGATCTAATAACCTTGCAAAGATATAATCATTTTGCATAATGGCAACCATAATGATCAACAATTTCCTAACATTGATTATGGTTGATTTTATGACTGGGTTTCTGTGCTGAGTAAATGAAAATGAACGTCTAACAAAAAAGCTGTTCAGTCTTTGTGATCAGAGCTGCGTCAATGACTTTATCAGCAAATTTATCATTGAAAAAAATATGTTTGTGTCTGCAGTGGTAAGATGTCACAGTCTTCAGGATTCAAATTTGTGTCTGTGAGGAGTGATCAATCCCAACTTGACCCTCTGGACTTCAATAATGAACTTGGACCAACGAGGTCAGAGAACTGTGATGAGCGCATTTACATGTTTGTGTTTTGTTGGATAAATGTGTGTTGGTGAGCATGTGTGTATGTGATGTGATGAGCGATATGTGTGATTGTTCGTGTGTGGAAAACAGAGGTGAGCATTCTTGCTAAAGATCTAATTATTTCACTAAAGATCTAATAACCTTGCAAAGATATAATCATTTTGCATAATGGCAACCATAATGATCAACAATTTCCTAACATTGATTATGGTTGATTTTATGACTGGGTTTGTGTGCTGAGTAAATGAAAACGAACGTCTAACAAAAAAGCTGTTCAGTCTGTGTGATCAGAGTTGCTTAAATGACTTTATCAGAGAATTTGTCATTGAAAAAAATTATGTTTGTGTCTGCAGTGGTCAGATGTCACAGTCTGCAGGATTCAAATTTGTGTCGGTGAGGAGTGATCAGTCCCAACTTGACCCTCTGGACTTCAATAATGAACCTGGATCAACAAGGTCAGAGAACTGTGATGAGTGCCTTTACATGTTGTTGTTTTCCTGGATAATTATGACATGCAAAAATCCTCAACTTTTCACAAAGATTCATTAAAAAGAAAACAATGAAACAACAAAGATAAAAATATTAGACTTGGTCATTTGCTGTTTCAGGACAGTGATGCTCATATCTGTGGGGAAAGTCTGTACTGAGTGTGTCCATGTTTGTCTTTAAAGAACAGAGCTGCTCTGTCTCTGATTTTAATGTCTTTGTGTCTGATCTTTAAGAGTGAGGTGTTAAACAGTCTGAGAGGTCACAAAGAGACCCAGGGAAATGCCTAAGTGTGGTGTTATTTTTATTCCTCTATTCAGGGAGCAGAATGTAGCTGAATGTATTTTTGGTTAGTATGTTTAATTATTTCATTTTAAAATATATACATTTTTAAAACCATTACTGGTTTTAATCTAGTTCAAACAAAACCACTATACCAGATTTAGCTACATTCTGGACCGTGTTTCTGGAATGCAATAGCTAGCAAGCTGATTGGAGACCGTAACAACCAATCAGTTATTGTGTGTGTATATGAATAATAGCAATCACTGAAATACATTTCTTGCATGCAGGAGTGAATTTTGTTAGCTTAAATTAAACTTTTGTTTCCTCAAAATAATTTTCACCTGAAAATGCAAGATTTGCACTTGCAAAGAAATGTTAATGTGCGCTCAGAATAGAGGCACAAAAATATTGCTATATCTAAGCAGCTAAAGCCTGGATCATACTGGGTGGTGTTAATGAGACCACCATTAGAATAACACTGAATAACAGTGGTGCTTATATAAGGGATATATCAGAATCAGAATAGTTTAATAATCTGTAAGGAAATTATGTGAGTTTCAATTGCTGACAATAACAGAAACAGAATAAACTATCCATCCATCTTCATCCACTTTATCCGGAGCCGGGTCGCGGGGGCAGCAGCCTAAGCAGAGAATCCCAGACCTCCCTCTCCCCAGCCACCTCCTCCAGCTTATCCGGGGGAACACCAAGGCGTCCCCAGGCCAGCCGAGAGATATAATCTCTCCAGCATGTCCTGGGTCTGCCGCGGGGCCTCCTCCCGGTGGGACATGCCTGGAACACCTCACCCAGGAGGCGCCCAGGGGGCATCCTTGTCAGATGCCCGAACCACCTCAGCTGGCTCCTTTCGATGTGGAGCAGCAGCTGCTCTACTCTGAGCCCCTCCCGGATGGCCGAACTTCTCACCCTATCTCTAAGGGAGAGGCCAGCCACCCTTCGGAGGAAGCTCATTTCTGCCGCTTGTATCCGCGATCTCGTTCTTTCGGTCACTACCCACAGCTCGTGGCCATAGGTGAGGGTAGGGACGTAGATCGACCGGTAAATTGAGAGCTTCGCTTTTACACAGAATAAACTAATTAAATAATATATTACAAGGTTTACTAACATATATAATACAATTTGTATATGTTAGTGCCAAGAAACATCACTAACATATACAAAGTGCTCAATTAGAAATATCAAGAATATTACAGAGGCCAAATATATGTAATTAACATTTAACTCTAACCTGTGATACTTTGTTATTTATTTTCCTGTGAAGCATGTGCAAAAGGGTGTAACTACCGCAGTATATACAGTGTATTAAATTGTATTGTTTTGTTTTAGATTGTGTTACATATTGCGTATAGTGTAGATATGTGTTAGATATGTCATGGTACTGATGCTGAGATTCATTCACAAAGTGAACAAATCCAGATTTTATCTTAACATTATTAACTTTGGAGTAGATGCAAAATTGAATAGATCCAAAGATCTTTGTTGTCCGGGGGCTTCTGCCCTCTGGTTGGGTCCCCCATGGAAAATTGTTCCTGGCTGAGGAATGGGACAAAGAGCAATTCAGAATATCCTTATGAGAAAGACTGAGGGAACAGATCACCCTGCCTAGGAGGGTGCCCGAGGGTGAGCGTCTGGTGGTTGGGCCTTAGTCCATGGGACCCGGCTTGGCACTGCCCGAAAAGGGGACATGGGCCCATCCTCCTACAGGTCTACCGCCCACAGGAGGTGCCGTGCACTGAGTGCAGGGCAGTTGCCAGGAGAGGAAGCTCTGGTCGGCTGATCCACCAATACTGACAATTGGGACATGTCACCTTTCCCTGGTGGGGAAAGAGCCTGAGTTAATGCGTGAGGCTGAGTGGTACAGGCTAGATATAGTCGGGCTCACCTCAACGTACTGCTTGGACTCTTGAACCAGTCTCCGGGAAAGGGGCTGGACTCTGTCTAAGTCTGGAGTTGCCCCCAGTGAGACGTTGGGTGGGTTTTCCTTGTATCTCCTCGGCTCTCTGCGAGTAAATTTGGGGTTCTTCCCAGTGGGTGAGAGGGTTTGTTCCCTGCACCTTTGGGTTGCGGAATGAGTCGTCACTGTAATCTGCGCTTATGCACCGAGTGGAAGCTTAGAGTACACAGCCATCTTGGAGTCCTTGGTTGGGGTGAGGTGGGTGCTCCGCCTGGAGACTCTGTTATCCTACTGGGAAACTTCAATGCTCATGTGGGCAACGGCAGTGAGACCTGGAGGGGCATGATTAGTAGCAATGGCCTCCCTGATCTGAATCCGAGTGGTGTATTGTTATTGGATTTCAGTGTAAACCACAGTTTGGCTATAACGAACACCATGTTCGAGCATAAGAGTGTCTATAAGTCCACATGGCATCAGGATGCTCTAGTCTGCAAGGTCGATTTTTTAATTTTGTAATTGTTTCACCAGACCTGCGGCCTTACCTGCGGCCTTATGCTCTGCACACTCGGGTAAAGAGAGTGGCTAAGCTGTCAACTGATCACCATGTGGTGGGGGGTTGGGTCAGGTTGAGGAGGAGGATGCTGGACACTCCTGGTACATGAGGCATGTGGTATCACCTTAAAGGCAGTTCATGCTCAAAATGTACCTGAATTACAACAATTCTGCAAACATGAGGGGGCAGAATTCCTCCATAGAGATGTAAATGTCAGGGCTCTGTGTGCAGGCGGATGGAGAGGAGGATCCAAATGCGAGACTCTGAGACTGAATTGAAACTGAGAACCTTAGCTTTATAGCTGGTGATAAACGAAAACATGAACTGAACAACGACACTGAGAACTGAACACACAGGGATAATTCTGAGGGTACGACACGACACTGAGCACAGGAAAACACAGGGCTAATATACACAGGGTGGTAATCAGGGAATGGGCAACAGGAGGGAGACACAGCTGGGAGAAATTGGACTAACGAGACAGGGGGAGCAAAGCTGCACACACTAACATAAGACATAGACTTTAACAATAAAACAGGAAATAAGACACAAGGACGCAGACTAAGAAACACAGACTTAACACGGGCAGAATAAAACGGTTTGCAGTGAATAAAAAGGTATTCCAGAGAGGAAGAGCAGTGCTGAGCAATCACTGTTACATCTGTGCACCAGCCACTATTAATGTAGAAGCAGACACCTCCACCTTTGGTGTTACCGGAGAGAGAGGCCTGCCGGTCCGCGCGCTTAGATGAAAGCCCTCCAGCTTGAGCGCGCTGTCCGGGATGTCCTCACAGAGCCACGTCTCCGTAAAACATAACACACAGGAGGAGGCAAAGTCTGTTCATGCTTCTCATCAGGGCCAGTTCGTCTGTCTTATTCCTGAGTGATCGTACATTGGAAAGGAAGATCCCAGGAAGAGCAGTTCGCAGTCCACGTCTCCTCAGACGCACGAGTGCGCCGGCTCGCTTACCTCTCTTACGGCGTCTCACTTTCCTGATCAGAGTCTGCAGTAAATCTGCCGCGGATGCGACAAATATTGGAAGTAAATCCACAGGTGTTGTAGTCCTGTGGTTAAGAAGCTCTTCTCTGGTGTAAGAATATCCAGAGGAGTGCCCAGACACAGAAGTTATGCACAAAAACAAGACAGAAGTAACGCACTGAAGCACCAGGGCATCCATACGCGGCGCCATCTTGGTTGTGTGTCTGGAAGGGCTCGCCTGAGCCTCCAGCTGACACAGGAATGGGTGCCGGCACCAGCTGAACACCAACCCCTCCCACCCGAGGACCTGAAACGGGTGGAGGGGAACGCTGGGCCCGAGCTACCCTAGGAGCAGAAACAGGAGGAGAGAGAAGCGCAGGAACGGTGTCAAAATGCCCAATATTGCCATCTGGGTCTGGGCATACAGTGGGGCAAAAAAGTATTTAGTCAGCCACCGATTGTGCAAGTTCCCCCACTTAAAATGATGACAGAGGTCAGTAATTTGCACCAGAGGTACACTTCAACTGTGAGAGACAGAATGTGAAAAAAAAATCCATGAATTCACATGGTAGGATTTGTAAAGAATTTATTCGTAAATTAGGGTGGAAAATAAGTATTTGGTCACCTCAAACATGCAAAATCTCTGGCTCTCACAGACCTGTAACGTCTTCTGTAAGACGCTCTTCTGTCCCCCACTCATTACCTGTATGAATGGCACCTGTTTGAACTCATCATCTGTATAAAAGATACCTGTCCACAGCCTCAAACAGTCAGACTCCAAACTCTGTCATGGCCAAGACCAAAGAGCTTTCGAAGGACACCAGGAAAAGTATTGTAGACCTGCACCAGACTGGGAAGAGTGAATCTACAATAGGCAAGCAGCTTGGTGTGAAAAAAATCAACTGTGGGAGCAATCATCAGAAAATGGAAGACATACAAGACCACTGATAATCTCCCACGATCTGGGGCTCCACGCAAGATCTCATCCCGTGGGGTCAAAATGATCATGAGAACGGTGAGCAAAGATCCCAGAACCACACGGGGGGACCTGGTGAATGACCTGCAGAGAGCTGGGACCAAAGTAACAAAGGTCACCATCAGTAACACACTACAACGGCAGGGAATCAAATCCCGCAGTGCCAGACGTGTTCCGCTGCTGAAGCCAGTGCATGTCCAGGCCCGTCTGAAGTTTGCCAGAGAGCACATGGATGATACAGCAGAGGATTGGGAGAATGTCATGTGGTCAGATGAAACCAAAGTAGAACTTTTTGGTATAAACTCAACTCGTCGTGTTTGGAGGACGAAGAATACTGAGTTGCATCCCAAGAACATCATACCTACTGTGAAGCATGGGGGTGGAAACATCATGCTATGGGGCTGTTTTTCTGCCAAGGGGACAGGACGACTGATCCGTGTTAAGGACAGAATGAATGGGGCCATGTATCGTGAGATTTTGAGCCAAAACCTCCTTCCATCAGTGAGAACTTTGAAGATGAAACGAGGCTGGGTCTTCCAACATGACAATGATCCAAAACACACCGCCCGGGCAACAAAGGAGTGGCTCCGTAAGAAGCATTTGAAAGTCCTGGAGTGGCCTAGCCAGTCTCCAGACCTCAACCCCATAGAAAATCTGTGGCGGGAGTTGAAAGTCCGTGTTGCTCGGCGACAGCCCCAAAACATCACTGCTCTCGAGAAGATCTGCATGGAGGAATGGGCCAAAATACCAGCTACTGTGTGTGCAAACCTGGTAAAGACCTATAGTAAACGTTTGACCTCTGTTATTGCCAACAAAGGTTATGTTACAAAGTATTGAGTTGTATTTTTGTTATTGACCAAATACTTATTTTCCACCCTGATTTACGAATAAATTCTTTACAAATCCTACCATGAGAATTCATGGATTTTTTTTCACATTCTGTCTCTCACAGTTGAAGTGTACCTCTGGTGCAAATTACTGACCTCTGTCATCATTTTAGGTGGGGGAACTTGCACAATCGGTGGCTGACTAAATACTTTTTTGCCCCACTGTATAGTCTTAGCAGAGTGGGAAACCTCAGAAACATTCAACTGGGACACAGAACAGTCCCTGGGAAGAGCCACAGTCTTAATAGATTGTAGAGAGGTGCAACTAGAGTCCTTAAATGTCCTTGGGGAACAGACAGCCTCTTCCTTCAGAGAGCCTAAGTTACAGCCTGCAGTTTCTGTCCCTACCAACTGCCTGTGCCCTTGCTGAAAAGTACATGGCGGAAAGGCTGGATTAGAAACATTAACCACCTCCCTTTCAGCTGACTTGAAAACAGAACTTGAAGCCTCCGGAAATTTCACAGCAGTTCGAACATCTCTCCCCCCAGATTTAAGTAGAGTAGTCTTAGTCATTTTAACACTGGGTTCAGATTGTGCAGAATGAAAACAGGTTCTTAAAATCCTCAGAGCAGGGGTTCACAGGGTTAACAAACACAGACTCAACTACCTTTAAGTTAGTAGATATAGATTCACTTGCATGGCAGGTAGTCTTCAGAATCTTAGGGGTGGATTTATTGTTTGTTATGTTCATGAGTTCAGGAGGAGCATGAGAAAGACAGTCTTTGTTGCTCACCACTGCTGATTGTCCAGGAAGCGGAGCGACGGCTGTGTGAGCATCGCTCACTCTGGGAAGAGGGAGGTAAGCCAGACTGCAAATCCTCCTGCAGACCAGGCCGAAAGTCTTTCGGTGGGCCGGGTTGGGACGAAGAGGCAGGAAGTTTGTGTAGCTCCGAACGTGGAAGTCCCAAAAACAAAGCAAAGGATTGCAGTGGAGTAAGCCCAGTGTCTTCCACCACATAATCCTTCTTTCACCGCTGCTTGCCCCTCCTGCAGGGCCTGAATTTTGAGAGCAGCGGTGGAGTGACACCAGAAAACTGAGGAGCTACTGCTTTCGAGGGAGAGCGCTTGGCCCCTTGCATCCCTGACGGAACAATAATAATAATAATAATAATAATAATAATAATTATTAAATAATAACAGCTGATGGAACGGCGGTAGCCATCGCAGTTTGGAAGCTGCGGGGCCCACCCAGAGCCAAACGAGACCCATCGAAGGGTGACTCGTGCTCCCAAGCACACCTAGACCCCTGCCTCTCCCTCTCCTTGAGGAAGGTGGAAACTGCGGGTCGCCGATACCATACGGAGTCTGCTGGATCCATTACTGGTCGCGTCATTCTGTCAGGGCTCTGTGTGCAGGCGGTTGGAGAGGAGGATCCAAATGCGAGACTCTGAGACTGAATTGAAACTGAGAACCTTAGCTTTATTGCTGGTGATAAACGAAAACATGAACTGAACAACGACACTGAGAACTGAACACACAGGCATAATTCTGAGGGTACGACGCGACACTGAGCACAGGAAAACACAGGGCTAATATACACAGGGTGGTAATCAGGGAATGGGCAACAGGAGGGAGACACAGCTGGGAGACACAGCTGGGAGAAAATGGAGTAACGAGACAGGGGGAGCAAAGCGGCACACACTAACATAAGACACAGACTTTCACAATAAAACAGGAAATAAGACACAAGGACGCAGACTAAGAAACACAGACTTAACACGGGCAGAACTAAAAATAAACCAGAATAAGCTGGAACATAGAACATCGTCATAATCATCATCACAAGCACTAAGAGAATAAGAAAACAATCAAACACACCAAAGTAACTTGAAACGCAGATTCATCATAAAACCCAACAAAGCACCAGAGAAACATAAACAATCCATCATTCAAAAATAAACCAAAACATAACTCAAAATAGTAGGTCAAACTGACCCAGAACCGTGACACTACCCCCCACCCCCTCCCCCCTCCAAGGGCTGGCTCCCGACAGCCCCAAACAAAAAACAGAATGAAACAAGAGCACCAAACCAGGGCGGGCGGAGGGGGTCCAGGAAGGAGGGTCTGAAACAAAATAGAAAATAAGGAGCATGAGTCCAGAGTAGTTCATAAACACAAGAAAAACAGTGCAACACAAACACTGGAGGTCAGGGAAACAGGCCAAAAACCAAAAAACACTGGAGACCTAGAAACAGTCCAAGAAATCAAAAGTCCAGGAATACAGAAATGATCCAAGCGAAACGAGAGCGGATTTCAACACGAGTCCACGAAAACGTTCAGGGGGTCGACCATGTAGATGGCAACGGTCATGACCGGGAAACAGTCCTGGGAGCCGACCGTGCACACGGCAATGGCAGCGGTGCAGACAAAACAAATCAGGTGGCTGGCCATGCGGGTGGCAGTGGCGGCAACAGAGCAGGTCGGGAGGCTGGCCACGAAGCCAGCAGCGGCGGCGACAGAGCAGGTCCGGAGGTCGGCCGCAAAGCCAGCGGCGGCGAATTCTTTCAGGAGGCCGCCCTCGAGGGCCATGATGCCAACTTAGAGGCCTGGAAAGCGGCCGACGAAGGTGAGGTGGAACAGGCCGAGCTGTCTCTGACGGCAGTGTTGCAACCGCAGGACCAGGCGAGGCAGGACCAGACGAGGCAGGACCAGATGAAGGCGGAGCTGAAGCTGGACCAGACGAAGATGAAGGCGGAGCTGAAGCTGGACCAGATGAAGGTGGAGCTGAAGCTGGACCAGACAAGGCGGTCCCTCGGACCCTCCAGCAGAGACAGGAGGCCGGAGCGGTCCCTCGGACCCTCCAGCAGAGACGAGGACGGGCTGGCCGGGCTCTCCAGAACCCCCAGCGGAAACAGTCACTGAACCAGCAGGCACAGGGGCCCCTGGCACACACATGGCTGACTGCAGCTGAACGGAGCACTGACCCTGCGCAGGCAGCGACAGCCGGGTGCAGTCCTCAGCTGGATTCTTAGCCCCCAGGGGTCCAGAGTGGGCTGAGGGCTGAATCTCAGCCTCTGGGGGGGGGGCTGGCGTGCATCACAGTCTCTGAAATGGCCAGCTTTTGAGGACTGATTACAACATTTATTGGTTTGTCTCTCTGCTTAGAATTAGAGGAACAGTTCTTTTCGGGTTGGATTGACTTAGCTTGTTGTACAGGAGGAGTAGATGAAGATGACGGCCAAATAGGTGGCTGAGCTGAGGGCGACTGAAGTAAAGGTTGGGACAATAATGGTGGTGAAGTTGGAGACTGAGCTGATGATAAGGCTGATGATTCTTCTACCAAATGAGCTATTGACTGGGCTATGGATTGTAACATAGTTTGTAGTAAGTCTGGCTGTGGTAGTGACTGAGCTATGGGTAGTAAGGCTGAATGTGGTGGAGGTGTTAAGAGAGCTGAAGATGGCTGCTGGGCAGGGGACACTGGAAACTGAGCTGGGAACTGCCATAAAGGTTGTAGTGATGGTGGTTGTGATGGTGACTGAGCTAATCCTCCTGAGCCCTTCTGAACACGAGAAAATTTGCTGGAATCAGAATCAGAATCAGAAAGGGTTTTATTGCCAAATGTTGAGCAGGTTTACAACATTAGGAAATTGCTGCGGTGCTTCAGTGCAAACATACTGTCACAGGGGCCCCTGGCACACACATGGCTGACTGCAGCTGAACGGAGCACTGACCCTGCGCAGGCAGCGACAGCCGGGTGCAGTCCTCAGCTGGATTCTTAGCCCCCAGGGGTCCAGAGTGGGCTGAGGGCTGAATCTCAGCCTCTGGGGGGGGGGGCTGGAGTGCATCACAGTCTCTGAAATGGCCAGCTTTTGAGGACTGATTACAACATTTATTGGTTTGTCTCTCTGCTTAGAATTAGAGGTGATAGGTTTGTAGCTTGTACCTATCCGCTGGAATGTTGAAGACAATATAATTACACCGCAAAGCAAAACACGAGTAGGCAAGCTTCTTCATGTTTCTCCTGCACGGGAGAGAACTGAACAGACGCCGTTCTCTCGTCTGACCCCAGTTGCTCTCGTCCGTTCTCCCGTACCGCTGTTCTTTTATTGAGGTTACATGAATATGCATAAGTTCATTAACATATGACGTCTACATTCACACAAAGAGTACCTTGCCTGTGTGTGTGTGTGTGTGTGTGTGTGTGTGTGTGTGTGTGTGTGTGTGTGTGTGTGTGATCTGTGTGAGGTCAAGATGTGACCCTGTGAAGACTCCCCAAAGCTGGCGCCAGGACGTCTGAGTCCATCATTAAAAGGCTCTTATACTTAAACAGATATACGTATATTTGCTATACCATAAATCAACAAGAAGAGATAAACTCTCCTAGGGAGTATGTGATTTATACCAAGGACACTCTAGAGGAATGAATGCACTTCCTTCTACACAGAGTTAATACAGACCTCTTTTAGGATGAGACATCCTTTCAATCTACCAATGATTATATACTTCTAAGCATCTATGGTTAAATATTTCTAAGCATAAATGACAATCAACAATACAAACTCTAACAAGAGGAACAGTTCTTTTCGGGTTGGATTGACTTAGCTTGTTGTACAGGAGGAGTAGATGAAGATGACGGCCGAATAGGTGGCTGAGCTGAAGGCGAATGAAGTAAAGGTTGGGACAATAATGGTGGTGAAGTTGGAGACTGAGCTGATGATAAGGCTGATGATTCTTCTACCAACTAAGCTATTGACTGGGCTATGGATTGTAACATAGTTTGTAGTTTGTAAAACCCAAAAAAGCACCAGAGAAACATAAACAATCCATCATTCAAAAATAAACCAAAACATAACTCAAAATAGTAGGTCAAACTGACCTAGAACCGTGACAGTAAAAGGCTCATTGCCAGTCATTGCAAATGCTTGATTGCATTTGTTGATGCTAAAGGTGGCCCAATCAGTTATAAGGTTTAGGGGCCAATCTCCTATTCAATAAGGGCCATCTATGTTTGGATTTTTTTCCCCTTAATAATAAACACCTTCATTTAGAAACTGCATTTTTTGTTTACTTGTTTTATCTTTGTCTTGTACTTAAATTTGTTTTTTCATCTGCAACATTTAAATGTGACAAACATACAAAAAAAATATCTTAAAGAATGCTCAATCATCAAGATAAGTAAATACCCAAAGTTTGATTCTTAAACATCGCGTTTTCGGTGGGAGAAACATTTCGTCACTCATCCAAGTTACTTCTTCTGTCTCAGACTTCAGTCACTTGGATGAGTGACAAAACCTTTATCCCACTGAAAACGCAATGTCCAGATGAACAGAATCAAACTTTGGGGATTTACTTACCTGGATGATTGAGCACGCTTTAAGATGTTTTAACCCACTTTGGCAAGGGCTGCATAAAGCTTGTACGCCAGTTTGAGCAAACAGCTTTAAAGATTCAGCCTTTAGATGCAGATAAAACAGGATTACTCATAAAATTCTGCAAATGAGAGCTTCAGTTAAGGGCCTCTGAGCAACAAAAATCCTCCAGAAGGCACAGCACCAGCTGCTCAATGAACGAGTGAGACAAACAAATTTCACCATCGACGTCCTAAAATCTGAAGAGAAGCGGATCCATCAGTGACTTACAATGCTTCTAGAAGAGAGAACTCTTAAAAACATGTTTGAATTCACTGGGAACGCTCATCTGGCACAGCACGAAACGTCTAAGAGCAGGCTACACAGCCAGTTTGACTTACTTGTTGTATGTTGGAAACCACAGTGTAATACGGAGAGTGTTGTCAACGGCCAGAAGAGAAAAGGTTGCAACACCCAAGCTGTGGACAGGTGAGTGAAGAATTCGTCTGACAGACAGCTCACCTAAGCAAAGAAAAACATCCTTGCTAAAACGTTGAATTTTTCTCCAACGCTAATGGAACTGATCACAGCCAAAGAAACGGCAATTCAAAAAAACAATATTACAGACTGGGAAGCAGAGCAACAATGGACGAAAGTTTTGGCCTGTCTCAGCAATGCAAAACCCCCAGTATCCAACATCAACATGGAGGAGAGGAAGGCCCTCACATCACTTAGTAATCTGACAAGTAAGGATAGGTACACAGTTTTGCTAAACCAGAAAGACTATCATGAGAAGATTTTGTCACTGCTCTGTGACGAAATCACTTATGAGCCCCTGAAACGAGACCCAGGAAGTGGTTACAAGAAGAGGGTGATAGATTGTCTGAAGCAGTGAGAAAAAGACAATGCTATCCTGTCTTTAAGACTGATGTCAATAGCCATGTCTAGACCCAAACTTTGCTGCAGGTCCCAAAGTCAAACAAACAACAACTATGGCATCACTGAGATTTGAAAAACGTCTCTAAATTCTTTCATCTTTAATAAAATTAAGTTTAACATTTAGGCACCCATGAAAATGGAATTTATTAAATTTAACATTTCGTTGGAAGTTAGCAGGGAGTTAGCTCACTAGTTCTCATCAAAACATCATATACCGTGTTCTGACTGAGAATTTTCTGAAACAAATCAAGAAGTACAGCTCTGCTATCACTTCCAACATAAATGAAGACAGAAAACTGAACAGCAGTGATGTTTTTTTGGGTTACTGAAGTTTGGCTAGCTAGTATGATGTGCTACATGATCGATAGTGACAGAGCTCCGTTAGCATAATATAAACAGTGATGGTGGATGAATGCTAACTTTATTCCACTCAGTAAAAATTAACGTGAGGGTGCCAATGGTTAGGTACAAATACAATTGCATGACAGGATGCTTTAAACGGACCAAAATTCAATCAGAAGAACAACTGAGATAATCCATCCACAATACGAGGTTAGTCTTTAATATACTGCATAGGCTGGGCTGTAGTTATATTGTAAGGTTTTAAAAACGGAGCTTTAAAATGAATAGCGGTAATAAATATTGAGAGAGGTAATCAATGACTGTTTTTAGGGGCTTTTTGAGAATAAATAGATCAAGATAAAAACCATTAAAACATGTTAAAAATACAAAAGCCTTTAGGCCCGGAAGCAGGGTTCATACGTCATCACTGAAAGACCCGATTGACCGGACCTCATACCACAGGCTATACCCAGGGGACTCTAGACCAAGTCTGTATGGTATACTGAAGATACATAAACAGGGATCACCTTTAAGACCAATTGTCTATATGATCAACTTGGTCACCTATAACATCTCTAAGTTTCTGGAATTGATCCTCAACCCATTGGTAGGCCGCTCTGAACACCACATCCAGAACACCTTTGGATTTCATTGAGAAGGTGAGAGATGCCATTGTGGAGTAAGATGAAACAATGGTCTTGTACTATGTTTATTATATCTCCTCACTTGCATCCCAGTCACGGAAGCATTGGAGGTAGTTTGTAAGAAATTACAGAATAACCCCAACCTCAGCAACAGGACCACTCTCAGCACCGACCAAGTGTGTTCGGTTGTGGAACTGTGTCTTATATACAAGGGTCATTACTACAGGCAGAGACCTGGGTGTGCCATGGGTTCCCCAATTTCACCCATCATGGCCAATTTGTAGATGGAAGAAGTGGAAAAGAGGGCTTTGCTCTCCTATCCTGGAGCATCACCAAGTCATTGGTTCAGGTATGTGGATGACACCTGGGCGAAAATCAAATCTCAGGACGTACCACCATTCATGGATCACATTAACTCGGTACACCAACACATCAAAGTCACCAGGGAGGATATGAAAAGTGTCAAGTTAGCCTTCTTAGACTGCGAGAGTTCCATCAGTAATGGGGGACATCTAAAAGCTAATGTGTACCGTAAACCTACGCATACGGATCAGTATTTAAGGTTTTACTGTCATCATCTACTAGAACATAAACTGTGTGTTATCAGGGCGCTACAACACAGAGTGACACCACCCCCAAAAACACGGCCTTCTTGATGTAATGTTCTTCTGCTTCCCTGGCCACTGAGTAATTGTGGTTATGCCAGCTGGACATTTGCTCTTTGACTGCAGCCATTCCCTAACTTTCTCTGAATGGTACTCATGGCCATTAATCAGTGGTTGTTGATCAATGGTCATGAGAATTTGCATATTCATACGTAAGAAACATTGCCCATTATTCCTTCAGAGGTACTAGTTTCCGTGATTATGTACATGTACTTTTTATAAGACTGGGGAAACCTGCAAAAGTGACTGAAGAAGTCACTTGAATGAGTGACGAAACATTTCTCCCACTGAAAATGCAACACCCAGATGAACAGAATCAAACTTTGGAGAAACAGGAAAATACGAAATCATGAAGGAGCTGAACACTTTTACCACAAGACTGTATCTCTAAATGATATAATTTTTTTTTCTTTAGCAGAATGTTTAAGCCTGGCAAAATCAAAACAGTTTCTTCATGATTCTTCCACAGAGTGGACCAGGACAGCTCAGAGGTTCCCAGTGGTCAGTCTGCCCAGCAGCATCAAACACACCTGGACTCCATATTTATGGTCTGTACATGTACAACAACTACTTTTACCAATAACAGATTTCATTCAATTGCACCTTTTAAAACATCCGAATACACCAACATGTAATAAACATAAAACATTTAAAATGAGAAATATAAAATCATGTTACAATTAGACAGTGCAAATTTTATCACAGGGAAAAAAGTCTGTTTTAAACATTCAGTTAAAGGACTAGATGTTACAGTCCCCAATAATGCATCGCTTTAGATGGAGAGACTCTTGAGGGATGGCTGTTATGAGGAAAGGTAGCCCAGAAACTTTGCCAGCAGCACACGTTGTTGTGTGCCTAAACTTTCGGTCTTTTACCTAGGCTAATCTGCCATTTTCCTTCCTTGGTTAGGTTTAGGGATTAGAGATCGATCTAGATTACCATTTTAAATTTGTGACACATCATCAGTAGTGGACCATGGGTTCATCAGGTGTTTCGGCCATTATCAGTAGACACCCTCATCCAAGGAGGCCCTGCCAGGCTTGATCAGGCCCCGGAGTGTGTCATTGGTTATGTTAGATTTTTATTTCTCTTCTTCTTTCTTCTGTTTAGTTTCCTACATTTTTCTTTCTATATATTCTCTGCAACTGAGAAATATGACTTAACTCTTTAGCATTTATGGAGCCTAACTTCTTCAAAGGGATAGAAAAGGTGATAGAGAGAAATAAGACAAAAGGGACAAGATAGGAGAGAGCAGGGAGAAGAGCTGGAAGGGGGGCACCTGTTCTGGCTTCCCACACTTCCCTGCCGGATCGGGCTGTGTGCTCTACCTCCCCACTGCCTCCCAGAAAAGGGAAGAAGAGCAGAGAGGAGAAGAGCAGAATATTTCTTTTCTCTCATGGTTAGCTGACTGCCTTAGCTGCCCAAGTGATGTTAGCCCTTTTTAACCATAGCCAGTGACTGGTCCTCTCAGAAGTGTTAGCTAGATCTCTTATAGCCTGCTGTTGCCCCTGTCCTCTGATCCCAATCTCTCTAAGCAGTTTTGTTGTTGTACTAGCAACAAAGCCCCTGCACTCCGCTTCCACCGGGTGCACCTTGATCTTCCAGCCTCTGTCCTCTGCCTCAGTTGCCAAGTTAGCATAGCGCAGCTTCTTAGGCTCAACTGCTTCCTCAATTGCTTCCTCCCATGGTACCGTCAGCTCAATGACGTACGCAAGTTTTCAGGAGTTAGACCAAAGGACGAAGTCTGGTTGCAGAGTAGTTGTTATGATCTCTGAGGGAAATATTAGTCTCTGATCCAAGTCCACTTCCATCTGCCAATCTCTGGTGGCCTTCAGCGGGCCCAGGTCTGGGTTTGGGGGGGGCTTGTCCTCGGCTTGTCTCCTTCCCGAACAAATGTTGCTGAAAACTGACGCTCCTCTTGGTTCGTAAAAGGTTGAGCTTTAATGGATTTTCTTTTGCACTCAATGTTCTCAGCTAGACACCTGAGAACCTGGTTGTGTCTCCATGTGTATCTGCCCTGATTAAGGCTAGTCCTACAACCAACCAAGATGTGCTTGAGTGTTGCTGGGACTGTACACAGAGGGCACGATGGGTCCTTTCCAAACCACAGCTGCAGATTTATTGGGGAAGGTAGCACATCGTACCAATCAATCAATCAAGGCTTTATTCGCCACATGCAGGTTGCCCTGCAGTGAAATGGGAACACCCCCCCCCCCCCCCCCGACCATACATACACAACACAGACATCACATGGGGTTACAGGTCGGAGATCGGTAGCGTTACAGAAAAAAACCTGAAATATATGTTACAATGGGAAAGTACAAGAGGAAAAAAAGAGACCTCTACTCATGCTGGGCTCCTGGGAGGACAGCATGAGAACAGGAAACAAAAAAACTCCTCTCCAAAAAAAGAAGCACATGAATGTCCACAGCACAACATTATGGAACACGTGACAAGCCACAGGGTTGGGTAGGGGGTGAGGAATAGTCCGAAGCAACACAGCAGCCATCCTGCCCAGCGCTACCATTCCAGTGCGGGCTCAGACCCGCCGTGTTCTCCAAGAGGGAGCAAGCATCGAAGGCGTTTGGAAAGGGAGGGTGGATGAGTGTCTGCATATCAATGTATGTGTGTGTCTGCGTGTCCAGAGTTCAGCTGAGACAGTGTCCTTCGCCCTGCCAGGCTAAGTAAACAGTCTTCCAGCCAACCCAGGTGGCCTTGCATGGAATAGGAAGAAACAGACTCAACACAGTCGTTATCAGGGAGTTTTTGTTCAGCTCCAGCCTTGAGCCCACAGCTGGTGCTGAAGGGGTAGCCGCATTATGATGGTGATTTTTCTTTTACAAACAACTCATGAGAATTTCAAGCTGTTTTTAACACTCTGACACTGGTCTCTCCATCTCCCGTTGGATAGCTGCCAGTTTCTCCATGGTGGTATCAACCTTCAATTCCATGGTCTTGTCACTCTTTTGCTCACAGAGCAGATTCTGAGACCTCACGACCGCAGCCAACTGATCCGCGATGTAATCCAACTTCCGCCCCGAGGTGTTGTTCCGGGTGGATTCTTCCCTGATGTACTCCAATATACGATCAGAGGTCTCATTCTGAGTATTTACTGCAGCCGTTAGTGCCTCCAAGCTCTTAACCATGCTGCATTCAGTGAGCCCTTTCTGAGAAGCCGCACCTCGTCCCATCGTTTCAATCCCAGCGGGCAGCCTTGTGGGGTTTGAACAGCTGGTTCCGCTTTCTTAATTCTCCGATAAGCCAGGGCCAAGCCAGCTCTGATCAGCAAGAACCCTGTTATCATGGTTCCGAATAGGTAGATATCCTCAGCGTCCTCGATCGACAGTCCCGCCAGGCACACGATCCTCCATTTCTGCCACCCGTCCATCGTGTATCCGGCAGGGAAAGTCCCTCCAGGGCACTCGGGCTCTCCCGAGCCCAGACTTCTCGTTGAGAAAAGGGTGTCAATAGCATTCAGAGACCAGTTGATCAAATCCATAATTCTCTTTTAGGTTTTTTAGACACTGACTGTGAGAGAGTGTTCCAGGGAAGTGAAAAAGCACGAGACAAGACAAGGACATAAGAAGCTAAGCAGGGAAGATAAGGGAGAGGAGAGGAGAAAAGTGTGACCGTCTTCACTGAGAGCCAAACGAGAAAGCTATGTTGTTGCTTGGATGATGAAACTTAATCTATTAGACTCCATGCCCCAGATTTCACTCCATGAGAGTTTCCTCTTTTCCACACTCTCCCAATTCATCCAGCGACCCTGTTTGGCCAGTGCCACGGTTCTGGCATGTCTGGCTGTTTCCTCCTGTCGTCGCACCACCTCCACTACCATTTTCCAATGTTTGGTTACAGATGCCTGTTGCCACTGAGGTGTTACTGTGCCAAGACCAAATCCCCCTCTACCCTGTTGGACGTGACCCACCACGTCACTATGCTGAAGAGCAGATTTCGCCTGTAGCACAGATGTGGCTGGGGTCCACTTCCTCCCTGTTGCTAGGGTGGGAGCAGTGCCTCTCACTATGGGGTCCTGTGAGTGACATCTCAAGCCTCACTTTTGCACATTTAAACTCCTCAACCAGGCTAGGGATAGGCAATGACAGTATAGTATATGTAGAGCTGTTGGGATACTGCTGAGGCACTTGGGAAGTCCGAGCCACTTTTTAACGTAGGAGCTCACTAGCCTCTCTAGTCCATTGGCATGATTGAGTGAGACCTCGTAGATTTTCAACGGCCACAGTAGTCTAGGTAATAACCCAAACTGGAAGCACCAGAGCTTAAGTTTCCCTGGGAGTGCAGTGTTGTTAACCTACTTGAGGTTATCAGCCAGATTCTGTCTTAGTTGCTCTAGTTGCCACATATCACTGAGGTCTGCATTATACCACCATCCTAGGCTCTTTATGGGCTTCTCAACATCATAACAGATTGGTTTTGATCTTGGATTTAAAATGGCGCAGTGAATCAATATTTCTGATGTTGACAGTTAAAGAATTCCAGAGCTGGATAGCACAGCAGCAGAAACATATATACTGCATCATTGTGAGAGGAGCACTAGGGCTGGGAAGTCAGTTTTTGATCATGGTTATGCAAACTGTCATGACCATTGATCAAATCCCACTGATCAATGACTATGAGTACCATTCACAGAGAGTTGGGGAATGTGTCACAGTCTGCGGGGCAAACCAAGTGAAGGCATGTGTGGACCCAGGAGCAGACACAGGCGAGGATACAGCACTGAACTTGAAACCAAAAGTGAACCTAGATTTTGACTGATTTAAGGTGGCAAACAAAGCAGTAAACACAGAGGCCCCAGTCTGCAAAGTTTGGCAAAGTTTGGCAAAATACTAACCCCACTCTCTGATGTGTCCATCGGACTATGAATGTGCATGAGTGTAAGTTAGTTGAAAGCACTGACAAAAAGCATAGAGTGCTTGTGTGTATGTGTATGGGTGAATGCAACACGTTGTATAGAGGGCTTTGAGTACTCCAGTCCATTTACCATTTAACTAAGACAACTAGGAAGGCTATGACAAGAAGGTGAGTGTGACGACTGTAAACAGGACTCTATGTCGGAACATGACAGAACAATGAAATGTATAGATGAATAAGCTACATGAACATGACCAGCACGGAGTCCTAAACCTGATGTAACATGAGGGAAAAAACACAGACAACACGACACAGACTGAAAGAGACACAGAGACTAAATACCCACAGGCTATGATAAGGGGAAGTGGAAACACATGAGGGAGAACAGCTGACACATATGAACCTAATGACAGGACAGGGGAAGTGAAACTAAATACAATGAACAAAAAAAACACCAGACTCTTACAAAATAAAACCACAGACATGAAACATAAGCAGGTAGACTCATGAATTAATGAGGATTTAGTACAGGGAGAGATGACAAAAGCAACTAAGAAACAAAGGACTAAACAGTAACCTGAAATTAACTAGATGAGCTAAACTAAAACTAGAACACAAATGAACGGTGATGCTGTGTTTTTTGACCAGGAGAGATCTTCTGAGATGTGCACACCCAGGAACTTGGTGCTGCTTACCCTCTCCACAATTCAATTCTATTTTATTTATATAGCACCGAATCACAACAACAGTCCCCTCACGGTGCTTTATATTTTATGTTAGACGGTATAGTAATACATATCGAACAATCGTATGACCCCCTATGAGCAAGCACTTTAGCCACAGTGTGTAGGAAAAACTCTCTTTTAACAGGAAGAAACCTCCAGTAGAACAAGGCTCAAGGAGGGTGGCCATCTGCTGGGATTGGTTGGGGTGAGAGAAGGAAAACAGGATAAAAGACATTCAGTGGAAGAGAGACAGAGATTTATAAAAGGTACGATTCAATGCAGAGAGGTCTATTAACACATAGTGAGTGAAGAAGAAACACTCAGTGCATCACGGGAGTCCCCCAACAGCCTACACCCATCCATCCATCCATCCATCCATCCATCCATCCATCCATCTTCATCCGCTTTATCCGGTGCCGGGTCGCGGGGGCAGCAGCCTAAGCAGAGAATCCCAGACCTCCCTCTCCCCAGCCACCTCCTCCAGCTTATCTGGGGGAACACCAAGGCGTTCCCAGGCCAGCCGAGAGATATAATCTCCAGCGTGTCCTGGGTCTGCCCTGGGGCCTCCTCCCGGTGGGACATGCCCGAAACACCTCACCCAGGAGGCACCCAGGAGGCATCCTTGTCAGATGCCTGAACCACCTCAGCTGGCTCCTTTTGATGTGGAGGAGCAGCGGCTCTACTCTGAGCCCCTCCCGGATGGCCAAACTTCTCACCCTATATCTAAGGGAGAGGCCAGCCACCCTTCGGAGGAAGCTCATTTCTGCCGCTTGGATCCGCGATCTCGTTCTTTTGGTCACTACCCACAGCTCGCGGCCATAGGTGAGGGTAGGGACGTAGATCGACTGGTAAATTGAGAGCTTCGCTTTTACACTCAGCTCCCTCCTCACCACGATGGACCGTGCGGCGTCCGCATCACTGCAGCTGCAGCACCAATCCGTCTGTCGATCTCCGGCTCCTTTCTCCCATCACTCACAAACAAGACCCCGAGATGCTTGAACTCATCCCCGACCTGGAGGGGGCACTCCACCCTTTTCCGGCTGGGAACCATGGCCTCAGATTTTAGGTGCTCATCCTCATTCCCGCCTCTTCACACTCAGCTGCGAACTGTTCCAGTGCGAGCAGGAGGCTTTCACGCGATGAAGCCAACAGAACCACATCATCCGCGATAAGCAGAGATGAGATTCTGAGCCCACCGAAGTGAAAGCCCTCCACCACTTGGCTGTGCCTAGAAATCCTGTCCATAAAAATTATGAACAGAATCGGTGACAAAGGGCAGCCCTGACGGAGCCCATCACCCACCGGGAATGAGTCCGACTTATTGCCGGCAATGTGAACCAAGCTCTTGCAATGGTTGTATGGGGATCAAATGGCAGTAGCAATGGGCCAGACACCCCATACTCCTGCAGCACCTCCCACAGGACACCCCGAGGGACACGGTCGAATGCCTTCTCCAAGTCCACAGAACACATGTAGATTGGTTGGGCAAACTCCCATGCAACCTCAAGTATCCTTGAGAGGATAAAGAGCTGGTAGAGTGTTCCGCGACCAGGACGAAAACCGCATTGTTCCTCCTGTATCCGAGGTTCGACTACCGGATGAACTCTCCTTTCCAGCACCCTAGCATAGACTTTCCCAGGGAGGCTGAGGAATGTGATCCCCCTGTAGTTGGAACACACCCTCCGGTCTCCCTTCTTAAAGATGGGGACCACCACCCCGGTCTGCCAGTCCAGGGGTACTGCCCCTGATCTCCACGCAACATTGTAGATGCATGTCAACCAGGACAGCCCTACAATGTCCAGAGCCTTCAGGAACTCGGGGCGGACCTCATCAACACCAGGGGCTCTGCCACCAAGGAGTTAGTTAACTGCCTCAGTGACCTCGTCTCCGGAAATTGGCGGGTCTTTCCCCTCATCCCCAGACTCTGCTTCCTCCTCGGAAGACGTGTCAGTTGGATTAAGGAGGTCGTCGAAGTATTCCTTCCACCGCCTGACAATTTTCTCAGTCGAAGTCAGCAGCGCTCCGCCAGCACTATACACAGTGCAGGTAGAGCACCACTTTCCCCTCCTGAGACGCCTGACGGTTTGCCAGAATCTCTTCGAGGCAGTCCGAAAGTCTTTTTCCATGGTCTTTCCGAACTTCTCCCACACCCGAGTTTTTGCTTCAGCCACTGCCCGAGCCGCATTCCGCTTGGCCTGTCGATACCTGTCGGCTGCCTCTGGAGTCCCACAGGCTAACTAAGCCCGATAGGACTCCTTCTTCAGCCTGGTGGCTCCCTTCACCTATGGTGTCCACTATTTGGTTCGGGGATTACCACCATGGCAGGCACCAACCACATTGCAGCCGCAGCTCATTGCAGCAGCTTCGGCAATGAAGACGCGGAACATGGTCCATTAGGACTCAATGTCCCAAGTCTCCCTCGGAATACTGTTGAAGCTCTGCCGGAGGTGTGCGTTGAAGATCTCGCGGACTGGGGCCTCTGCTGGACATTCCCAGCACACCCTCACTACGCATTTAGGTGCACTGGGTCTGTCCAGCGTCCTCCCCCGCCACCTGATCCAACTCACTACCAGGTGGTGATCAGTTGACAGCTCAGCCCCTCTCTTTACCCAAGTGTCCAGAACATATGGTCGCAGGTCTGGTGATCAATCATCGACCTACGGCCTAGAGCATCCTGGTGCCAGTCTGGTCCAGCCCTATATATATGCTTTAGCAAAAAGGAAAATTTGAAGCCTAATAATTAAAGTAGAGATAGTTTCTCTCTCCTGAATGAAAACTGGAAGCTGGTTCCATAGAAGAGGGGCCTGAAAACTAAAGGCTCTGCCTCCCATTCTACTCTACCTCTCCACCAGATGTTGAACTCCACCCCTGTAGTAGGTCTCATTATTGTTGGTGATCTAAACTACCACAGTTTTGTCATCTGCAAACTTGATGAATAGGTTGGTGCTGTGTGATGTTGGCAGTCATGGGTCAGCACAGTGAAGAGAAGGGGGCTCAACAGACATCCTTGGGGAGCCCACATATTCAGTGATCTTGTGCTTTATTTATAAAGCACTTTAACATAAAAGCAGGGTTCACAAAGTGCTGTACACTTTGTGTACAGAGCATGGTAAATGGTAAATGGACTGATTCTTATATAGCGCTTTTCTACTCTCCCGGAGTACTCAAAGCGCTTCACATGCCACTTTCACCCATTCACACCCACTTATACAAGCACTTCTAAAGTCCATTGCAACTAATTAATTGCAACTACAACTAACCATCTCCTGCAGGCAGAGCAAAGAAACTGGCTCAAACCTGTCAAAGACAGCAGAGCAAAGAACAGGGATCGATTGGTTAAGTACAGAATGGGAAATCTGCGCTTTCACATATGATACTTTATCAATAAATTAATAATAGCTGCAAAATGTTTTCTCTTAGCATCTCTGTTTTCCCGTATGAATTCCTTTAAGCAAGGGTAATACCATTAGCATAACAGTTATGAGAAGCACCAAGGTGGTGGATGGGGGGGCTTTGTAATCTCCTCTCTGTGTGTTGAAAACATTGCCCAAAATGTTGTTTCCCATCGTTGCATCGTTGATGAAACACAGGGTCCCCCTCCATGGGTCTTTCCCCCTTCGACACGAGCTCTGTCTGTTTGAAAGGATGTTAGCCAGTCGAGTTGAATGACGCTGACTTCAAAAGTGGACTGAAGTAAGCCCTAAAAATGCATTTCAGCGTTTCCGATACTCGTGATATGTACGGGATCATTATGAGGTTTTGGTTTGGCAGCAGTCGTCCTTCTCTCCTGGATCGGCTGGAGCTTTCTTTAAGTGCCTTCCCAGCTTTGACAAATGTCCAGCTGGAATAACCACATTTACTCAAGGCATTCTTGATGTGATTTTCTTGTGTTTCCCTGGCCGGTGTGTCTGTGGGGATGGTGTTCGCTCTGTGTTTTAGATTCCTGATGACACCCAGTATATGCTCCAGTGGATGATGATAGTGAAACCTTAAATACTGATTCCTATGCGTACGTTTACGGTACACATCACTTTTTACATGTCCCCCATTACTGATGGAAATCTCACAGTCTAAGAAGGCTAACCTGTTACTTTTCAAATCCCTGGTGAATTTGATGTGTTGGTTCACAAAGTTTATGTGATCCGTGAATGGGGGTACGTCCTGAGATTTGATTTTCAACCAGGTCTTATCCACATACCTGAACCAATGACTTGGTGGTGTTCCAGGGTAGGATAGCAAAGCCCTCTTTTTCTGCTTTTCCATGTTTAAGTTGGCCACGAGGGGTGAAACTGGGGAACCCAGTTGATCATACAGACAATTGCTCTTGAAGGTACACCCCGTTTATCTATCGTTGGGAAACCATACAGCTTTGGTGTCTTGTTCTAACCGTTTCATACACCCTCTTCTGGTTACCACTTCATGGTTATACAGGTATAACATAAAGTGAAATGAATCTTGATACGCTCCTCGACTGTGCAAAAAAAAGAAGAAGAGAGAAACAGACAGAACAGAACTTTATATACAGTGAATGAGTATATACAAAGAGCACATTATGTGCATCAAGTGGGTGAGTTCTGTACATTATATAAATAGAAATAAAATAAAAAATAAAACAATCTGGAAATTTACCGCTTATGTACATTGTGTGGGTATGGTGTTAAAGTGTCTTGTGCTGTAGTAAGGCTAAAAAGGTCAGGATGATGTCAGAATGTGTTAATGAGTCCTGTCTCAGTCACTTATGGATGATTTTGGGGGGTGATTTATCACATGAATGGCCTGAGGGAAAAAAAAAAAACTCCTCTTGAGCCTCTCTGTTTTTGTATGGATGGTGCGAAATGAAAAGAAAACTGAAATTCTGGTGTGTGACAGTCATATTCCCCAGGGGCCAACTAGTTGATACCTTTGGCTCCTGGGTTAGGGTAGGGTTAGCCACTTTTCTCTCTGACACTGTTCGTAACATAGGTGTGCTTTCAAATTTGACAAACAAGTGTAGTCTGTAGTCAAATCTAACTTCCACCAACTGCGTTTTAGTTTGAAGGCTAAGCATTACCTACCACATAAGCATCTTGAAAAGCTTATTCATGCCTTTGTGACCTCTAAATTGGATTACTGTAATTCCCTTTACTGTGGTCTCCATGCTGTTCTTCTACATAGATTGCAGCTTGTCCAAAATGCCGTGGCACATCTTTTGACTGGAACCAGAAGTTTTGCCTCTATCACCCCTTTCCTTGCTGATTTGCACTGGACGACCTTACTGTCTACAGTAAAAGTGCAGCTGAGCATGCCCAAAACCTTAGCACAGTCCTGCAGAAGCTCAAAGATGCTGGACTTGTGCTTAATGAAAAAAATGCCATTTTAGAAAGACATCTCTCTGCTTCTTAGGTTATGTTGTTACTGCTGATGGCATTTTTCCTGATGAAGAGCATCTGGATGCTGTTTTGACAGCCCCTCCCCCATCTGATGCTGCTGCTTTGAGCTCCTGGGCTTGGTGTCATGGTATCCAAGTTTTTGTCTAACTTTGAGACTGTTGTAGCCCCTATGCGTGCCTGTGCCAGTGACAAGAACACCTTCACATGGACTTCAGATGCACAAGCAAGCGTTGAAGAAGTTAAAAAACACTCCTGGTGAATAGTCCTGCAGTGGAAATGTTTGACCCTGCCTTGCCTGTTGTGATCTTTACAGATGCAAGTGACTATGGGCTTGGTGCTGTATTTGCTCAAGTGCAACCTGATGTCACAGAAAAACCTGCGGTGTTTGCTTCCTGCACACTGTCTGCAACAGAACAAAATAATCTACTGTTGAAAAAGAAGCTCTTGCTTGTGTGTGGGCTACAGAAAAATGGACAATATATTTGTGAGGCCGACATTTTACTCTGCGAAAAGACCACTATGATCTGACAACACTGCTGAGCACCAAAGGGATTAATAGGGCTGGTATGCATAGTACCCCCTGGTCTGCCGGCCTGCTGTGCTTCGATTATGATCTGATCTACCACCCAGGTTTTAAGAACTATGCAGCTGATTGTCTCTGTTTCTTCCCATCTCACTTGGGATGCAGATCCTGAAATGGTAGCTCAAGTTTCTGCTGCCATGTCCTCACTTCCAGTTGCTGAATTTGACTCTGGCTATTCAACTTGCCCTATACTGGTTGCTTTGCACCAGCAAATACAAAGTGGATGGGCTGCCTCAATCAAAGCACTTGATGTCACACTTGCTACAAAATCTGTAACGAACTCGCAACTTTAAGGGAATATGTTCTCAGAGGCTCAAGGCTCATTGCACCACTTTCAGTGAGATCTAAACTGATTGCACCAGCACATGAAAGTCACCGAGGGATTGTGCGCACAAAGCAAAGATTAAGAGACCTCTACTAGTGGCCAAAAATGGTACTACAAGTTCAGTCTGCCATAGCGTCATGTCTCCTTTGCCAATCTAATGACAAAACTGCTTGTACCAACCCTGCTCCTCTCCAACCCATCCCATTTGTTGATGGACCATGCAAAAACCTGGTCTTGACATTGTTGGGCTTTATGATACTGCAATACCTGCTTGTAGATCTGTCATTACATTAAATGACTACTACTTCAAATGGCCTGATATTGTCTTTTCACCTGCTACTATTACTACTGATATGGAAGAATAGAAGAAACATGCCTACTAAATTGGACACACTCCCTTTGCATTGTGCTATGTCTCCACTGGATGATGTTGCACGTCACTCAGTTCAGAAATATCTGTTAAAAATGCAATGTTACACTGATGATAGGCATCATGCCCGGAAAGGAAACCACACCATATTTCTAAAGGGCATCCCAGATTTACTCCTCCTAAAACAGTAATAAAACCTAAAGGTTCAAATGCCTTCCTGCTGAGTGATGGAGGTGGCGCTGTCACTTAGTGTTCGCTCTCTCTGCAGTAGATTATCACTTCCTGTGGTGTTTTTAAGTAGCTTATCTTCATAGCAATTTAATGAAAAACTTTAAGATAACTTCTTTTTTCATAGTATAATCTTCACGTGCTTCATCCGAGGCACCTGGCTATAAATTAGGTAGTGAGTGCATAAAGTATTCACTCTGTGTCTTTACTGTTTCACTTGCTTAGTTTAGCTTGTAGTCGACCCACTAGCAGCATGGCCTCTTCACCTGTCCCTCCTGCATATTCCTGCTCATTGTGTCAGATAATAATAATGGATTGGATTTATATAGCGCTTTTCAAGGCACCCAAAGCGCTTTACAATGCCACTATTCATTCACTCTAGCATTCACACACTGGTGGAGGCAAGCTACGGTTGTAGCCACAGCTGCCCTGGGGCAGACTGACAGAAGCCAGGCTGCCATATCGCGCCATCGGCCCCTCTGGCCAACACCAGTAGGCGGTAGGGTAAAGTGTCTTGCCCAGGGACACAACGACCAGGACAGAAAGCCCGGGGATCGAACCGGCGACCTTCCGGTTACAGATACGCTTCCCAACCCCCTGAGCCACGGTCGTTACCCTTTGGCCTCCTACTTATAATAAATGTAGCATATTTACAGCTCTGTAGGCCAGGACTACTAAATTCGAGATTCAGCTTGGCACCCTCAATATACCCGTAACTAGCCAGGCCCCTGTAGCTGGTGCAGCCGAGGGTAGCGTAGGCCCCACTAGCTATCACACGGCAGGCCCCGAGCAGCTGGGAAAAGAAGGGGGCTGGGTGACAGTGAGGGTTAGGTACGCATAATCTTAAACAGAAACCCCAGGTACACCACCAACCTGTTCATGTGTGTTAATAGTTTTCCCCATTCTGCGACACACCTGCCCGGGGGTCAAACTCTGGTAACTGGTGATTCTGTTCTGAGACATCTGAAGCTAGAGACACCAGAAACCATAGTCAATTGTCTTCCAGGAGCAAGAGCCAACCCAGCCTTGCCGTATTGGTCTATTTGATTCACCTTTTATTGTTTATTTTATTTTATTTTCACTTGCTAAATACGGGACAGACTTGACAGGGGAGAAAGAAAGATGAAAAGAAAAACAGTGGGGAAGAGGAACGGTGATTAAGGGCAAAAAATCACCTGGATCACCTGTTGAGAAAGAAAAAAGCGAAAACAAGCAAAAAAAAAAGCAATATAATAAACAACATCATCGCGATGATCTATGTGAATGTAACAGTAAATACTAAATATTAAATATTATTGTGCACCAGATAAGATCGACAGCGCACAGTGTGCTTTGAGATAGGAGCCAAAAAGGGTGTAGTTTGTGTGTGTTGGACTAGTTTTCTCTGGTCTTCTCCCCAATCAGACCAGGAGTGACATGTTTAGTTGCACTTTCTCCTTAAATTGCTGTCTGTCTGAGTGGTCTCCAAAAAAAAGGGCATACATTTATTAAACCCCCCAAAATATGACTATCCAGAGTTGGGACTAGGAAGCAGAGTTGCAATCTTACACTTCTCTCTACAGCTTCTTTCCTCCTGTTACCAAAAAATAAACCTTGAATATAGAGGGATCCAAACTACGAGAACTGGTGTTTATTCACGCACATCAAAACAAACACAAGTGTTTATTTCCAATTCAAAACAAAATAGTAATTTCACTGAGGAAAAAAAAAATCAGTCTACATCGTGTCGTTTCTCTGGGTCTGGCCACAAAATTTCATTACATCCCATGCAATGTTCTCTAGTCCAAGGCACTTGGGAAAATATCGTCTTGAACGACGTATCCAGGTGTGACATGATGCCTGGTCAATATCCCCACATGCCTCCTCCATTGCTTGTAAAAGGGCTATATGTTGATGGGGATGATGGTCATAGACCTTCCAGTGCCATGAAGAGAAGAACTCTTCAATTAAATTCAAGAATGGAGAGTATGGGGGGTTGGGTACAATGAAGAGTGATCTGTAAACCAGTTGCGGACCAAAGCAGCCCCATGGAAACTAACATTGTCCCATATGATGACGTATCTGGTCTGCTCTGGTCTCTGAACATTAGTGAGCATGTCATGTAAGGTGTCCAGGAATGCAATAATATGTGCAGTGTTATTGGGGGTGGCTGTGGCTCAGGTGGTATAGCAGATCAGCTACTAATCGGAAGGTTGGTGGTTCAATCTTTGGCTTCCCCAGTCTGCATGCCAAATATCCTTGGGCAAGATACTAACCCGAAGTTGCCCTCCGATGCGTTCATCGGAGTGTGAATGTGTGTGAATGTAGTTTAGTTTGCACTTGAGTTTAGAAGTGCTTGTATGACTGGGTGCGAATGGGTGAATGAGGCACGTTGTATAGAGCGCTTTGAGTACTCCGGTAGAAAAGAGTAGAAAAGCGCTATATAAGAATCAGTCCATTTACCATATGGGCCCAGGATTGCATGAAGGAGCTGTTTTGCAAGAATGGGCAAGAATTTCACTCTCTTGATGTGCAAGGCTGGTAGAGACATACCCTAAAAGACTGGCAGCTGTAATTGCAGCAAAAGGTGGTTCTACAAAGTATTGACTCAGGGGGCTGAATAATTTCGCACACCACACTTTGCAGTTATTTTTTTGTAAAACATGTTTGGAATCATGTATGATTTTCGTTCCACTTCTCACGTGTACACCACTTTGTATTGGTCTTTCACGAGGAATTCCAATAAAACTGAATCATGTTTGTGGCTGTAATGTGACAAAATGTGGAAAAGTTCAAGGGGGCCGAATACTTTTGCAAGCCACTGTAGCTGCATACATAGTTATGTTACCACCACATTGTCCTGGGACATTGATTATGGCACGGTGTGCCATAATGTCCCTGCCACGTCTCCTTGTCTTAGTGAGGTGAAAACCAGCCTCATCCCCAAAAAACTGCTTATAACCCATGGCATCTGCCTCTAGCTCCATCACTCTCTAGACAAGACAAAACAAATTCAGCACAGCAGGCACATGCACAGCACTACAGTATGCACTTCCAGATTCAGTATCAATGATACCATAGCTTACCTGGACATATTCACATCGCAGCTGTTTTACACATTCACTGTTTCTTTCAAAAGGTACTCTGTAGATTTGTTTCATTCGGATTCTGTTGCGGGCAAGTACACGACCTAATGCGGAAATGCTCACATTTTGTACGTTTTGGAAGGTGGTGTCATCCTCAATTATGTCCTGCTGAATTTCATGTACCCTTATGGAATTACTTGCAATCACCATATTGACTACATGGGTTTCTTGGTCTGAGTGTAATAATAATGTAATAATGTGTATGTGTTAGTCCCCATGGGGAAATAGTTCCTCTGCATTTAACCCATTCACCCAGTGAAGCAGTGGGCAGCCACCAATGCAGCGCCCGGGGAGCAGTGTGTAGGGACGGTACCTTGCTCAGGGGTACCATCAGGGTAGCTGTTCAGTGGAGTCGAACCCCCAACCTTCCGATCATGGGGCCACCACTCTACCTACTGAGCTATCCCTGTCCTGGAGTGAACATTCTTCCTCTGCACCCAACATCTGGTCGTCGAGCAATTCTGTAAAATAACAATTTCAGTGTTTTTACCTCTATTGTCTTGTTCTGTTTCTCATTAGCATATGGCAGTGCTACAAATCTTAGTGCAAAGTGACTGTACTAACCGATTCTCATTTCGAAATATCCTTATGATGCTTGCTACAGTGTAGCGGCTCAAGTTAGGCTGAACCTGTTGGCCAGCTTCTCTCAGGGTCATTCCATGGTTGATTACATTGTCCACTATTGCAGTGATAGGAATAACGGCATTAATTCAATTCAATTTTATTTATATAGCGCCAAATCATAACAAAAGTTTCCTCAAGGCGCTTACAAGTAACGACGTTACTAACGGCGTTATTTTTTTCAGTAATGAGTAATCTAACTAATTACTATCCCTATCATTACAACACCATTACAGTTACTAACAAGAAAATGTGGTCTGTTACTATTTTTCAACAAACAGACAGTTGAAGCTGTGTTCAGCTTACCGCATCTTATATCAGTTGCAGTAGCTGACTACGTAAGTAATCTGGACGCTACAGCTTTAAGCAGCTGCGCACGCTCCCGCGGATGGTAAACATGATCACTGTCTAGCACAACACCTGGAGCTAAGAGGGGCGTTTAAAGACAAAACAACAAGGTGATATATACCCGGTTTTAAATTGTGCTGATAGGCCACGTAAAACCAGAGTTATGATAAACAATATATACGCTACATTTTTTCCTCAATAGTTTCGTCACGTTTACTGTGTAAGGACAGTGCAAGCAAGCACTCTCTGCTTATGAGCAAAAAAAACAAAACAAAACAAAAACAGGGGAAGTTTTAGGAGTGACGGAGAGAGAGAGAGAGAGAGAGCGAGAGAGAGAGAAAGACAGCACAAAAAGAGAGAGAGAGAGAGTTTTGAGATGTGAGAGATTTGTGATGTTTAGCGTGTTTGGAGTGTGTAGCTAATGTGTTGTCTTGTGTAGTTAGTGTGTAGTGTTGTGGATAGTTTTGTATTGTGTGTCAGAACAATGAGGCGACTGCTGTCTCCAGGTAGAAAAAGGAGTGACACATCTGCTGCTGTCAGACCTGCAGGTATCAGGCTGTGATGTTCTCCTTTATAGTGGACAGAAACTATTTTTTTGGAGTGGCACAAACAATTTGTTTGGCATCTTATTGAATGCAGAACAGCTGATTGTTCTGTAAATAGTTTGAAATGGTTATTTAAAAAATCAAGGTAAATGGATGCAAATAATTTTGTTGTTTGCAAAACTTGTGCATAGGATTTAAAATTTGACAATTTATATTTGCATTTAAAGTTATGAAATATGATTCATTAAACATGTTTGTGGTTGTTACAGTAAAAAGAAAACCTTTTTCTACTCTGATTTTATATTTTTTGTCTGATTTTAGATCAATTGTGTTAATACAGTATGTCAAATTGAAAACATAACTGTAAATTCAGACACGTGAGGTTGTGCTGAAAAGGATGATACCAAACAAGGCAAATAAACTTTTTTAAAGGTGAAATGTAGAGGGAAAATCAAAAGTAGTTGGCCCTAGACCCCAGAGGGTTAAACGTTTTTTTTAAAGTAACGCAATAGTTACTTTTCAAGTAATTAATTACTTTTAGAATATTGTAACTCAGTTACTAACTCAGTTACTTTTTCAAGAAGTAACGGGTGACCGTGGCTCAGGGGGTTGGGAATCGCATCTGTAACCGGAAGGTTGCCGGTTCGATCCCTGGGCTCTCTGTCCTGGTTGTTGTGTCCCTGGGCAAGACACTTTACCCTACTTGCCTACTGGTGTTGGCCAGAGGGGCCGATGGCGCGATATGGCAGCCTTGCTTCTGTCAGTCTGCCCCAGGGCAGCTGTGGCTACAACTGTAGCTTGCCTCCACCAGTGTATGAATGTGAGAGTGAATGAATAGTGGTATTGTAAAGCGCTTTGGGTGCCTTGAAAAGCCCTATATAAATCCAATCCATTATTATTAACTATAATTAATTACTTTTTCAAAGTAGCTTGCCCAACACTGCACTATTGTAGCTCTGATGTCATCAGTAATTCTATTTACTTACTCTTCTTACCCTTCCTCTTCCCCCTCCCTGTCCTCCTCTTGCTCCTCCTTGTCCTCTTCCTCTAACTTTACCCCCTTGTCCTTGTCGTCCTCTTCCTCCTACTTCTTCACCTCCACGTCCTCTTCCTCAGCTTAGGCTGACTACAAAGTGAACTAATTATCTAACACAGTTTTCAAATGTGACAGTGTGCCAGACAGTTGGCAAAGTAGTGTAAATAATAGCCATAAATGTGTATAGTTTTGCTAGGAGGGTGTTGATCATTTGGAAATTGAGTGTAAAGCAGTGAGTTGTGTTTACAGTTCTGTAAAAAGTGTGCTGTGCAGTGGATTGTACCTTTGTACAGTTTTGCAAATCGTGTGTTACCAAATGGCAAACTGAGTACAAAGCAGTGTTTGTGCTTTTAGTTTTGCAAACTCAGTGAGTGGTTTTGCTATAAGTATTAATAGTTTTAGAAATTGTGCTATAAGAATCACAGTTAGGGTTTAAGCATTCAGAAAAAACTGTAATCAACCAAAGACTAACACAGACTTTTAATTCATTTGAAAGCCTGATTCTTGGCCTTGTCCACCCCAGTTGTAAAACTCAAAAACCAGTCTTATTTGTTATCCTCTAACGTCCACCTGGGCCTTACACAGAGTTTCTGTCTGATTTCTAGGACTTTTTATCTGATTTAGCGCTCAGCTCAGATAAAATAATTATTGTGGGTGATTTTAACATCCACGTAGATGCAAAAAAAATGACAGCCTCAACATGGCATTTAATCTGGTATTAGACTCAACTGGCTTGTCTCAAAATGTAAACAAATCCACCCACCACTTTAATCACACTCTAGATCCTGTTTTACAGTTATTCCCAATTGTTTACACACGTTTGCTGAAAGCATGCCTCTTATTGTCAGAACTCTACACACAAATAAAAAAAAACCACACACAATGGGCAAAACCTTTCAATTCTCCTGCAAAATGAAACTCTACATTCAAAACAATGTAATTTCTTCTCAAAATTGTATTTTGTTTTCAAATGACACACACAAACTATCACATGAATAGACATTTACAGGAACTAGTTTAACACTGATGTGCTTAATATAAAAAACTGTGACCACTTCTTTTCCACTCATCATAATGACTTACTGTAAGCCTTTTGTTCAGTGTTATATTTACTACAAACTAGGCCTACATAAGTACATTGTTAAACATTTCAGAATGTTTGTGTACAAAACACAAGTACGTGTGTAACGTTTGTCCTGTCAAGCATCTACGGGACATAGGTGTAGGGACAGCAATACTTTTATCAATACTGTGGTTTTAAGGTTTAATGGCCAGTAGTAGCCGGCCAGCCCCAGATACTGTCTCATCTCCTTTTTCGTCTTGGGGTGTTGGCAGGATGCAATTGCCGCCGTCTTCTCCACTTGTGGTCGCACCTGCCCGCCCCCCAAGTGGTACCCCAAATACTATACCTCGGTTAAATCCAGTGTTGTGAAAAAGCGAGCGGTGCCAAACCGGTCCACGAGCTCGTCAACCCGGGGCATGGGATAAGCATCGAAACGTGACACCTCATTCACCCTGCGATAATCGACACAGAACCAAATAGACCTATCCTTCTTCACCACAAGAACGATGGCAGCCTCAGCATTTCCTTCAATTCCCGGAGAACAATTTGTCTTTTATGGTCCTGCAGCCTGTAGGTCCGTGAACGCACCGTTACACCAGGCTGCGTCTCAAAATGGTGCTCTATGAGAGAAGTGCGGCCGGGTAAGGGGGAGAACACGTCGGCAAAGCGCTGTTGCAATCCAGCAACATCCGCTCTCTGGGCCTTTGTGAGATGGCCACTACAATGGACGGAGGCGGGGATGTTAGATTTTGGCACCTCCAGCCCCAACTCATCTCTCTCTCTTATCAGGCTCACCAGCGAAGCGGTCTCCGCCTCCCTCCAGGCTTTGAGGAGGGTGAGGTGGTAAATCTGCGTGGCTCCGCCCATGTCTGACTGCACTACTTCATAGTCAACGTCCCCAACTCGCCGTGTCACCACGAAGGGCCCTTGCCACTTGGCGAGTAACTTAGAGCCGGAGGAAGGAAGTAACACAAGCACTTTATCTCCCGGTGAAAATTGCCTGAGCCTAGCCCCTCTTTTGTACAGGCATTGCTGCTGCTGCTGGGCCTTGAGTAAATTCTCCCGTGAGAGTCTCCCCAGTGTGTGCAGCTTTGCTCGCAGGTCCAGCACATACTGAACTTCCCTTTTTGCAGGTCTCGGACATCCTCCCAGTTTTCCTTAATCAGGTCGAGCACCCCCCGCGGCTTTCTGCTGTAAAACAGTTCAAAGGGAGAAAATCCAGTGGAGGCCTCGGGCACCTTCCACACTGCGAACAACAGAGGGTCTAACCAGTGATCCCAATTGCATTCATCCTCGAGAATGAACTTACGAATCATGGACTTCAAAGTCTTATTCAGCCTCTCTACCAGCCATTCGGTCTGAGGGTGGTAGAAACTGGTCCGAATAGATTTAATGCCCAGTAATTCGTACAGTTCCCGCAATGTGCGCGACATGAATGACGTGCCCTGGTCAGTCAGTATTTCTTTCGGAATACTGACTCGGGAGATGACCTGAAACAGTGCCTGCGCCACACTCTTCGCTGAGATGGTGCCCAGCAGCACTGCTTCTGGGTATCGAGTTGCGTAATCCACCAGGGCAAATACAAAGCGATAGCCCCGTGCACTCCGGTGAAATGGCCCGATGAGATCCATGCCAATGCGGTCAAACGGGATCTCCATCAGTTGTAATGGGCGCAATGGCGCCTTTGGCACGGCCGGCTGGTTAACCAGCTTGCATTCTGGGCACGACGAAGGGGATGCGACAGGCGCGGGCTAACAGCCGCCTTCACTCTATGTGTTTTGCCCCTGAATTTCAGCAACAGTGACACTACCAGGTACCTGTGAATATCCCCATGCACACATTTAACCTCCACCCAGTTAGCCTCCAAAAATGCCCCGGGGCGAACCACTACCCTGACCTGGAAAGCCTCGATGTCCTCCACATCCCTCATTCGGTACATAACGTCACGACAGTGGAGGGGGGGGGGCGTCGCCACTGGGGCAGTCCCCAGCAGCTGCCCCAGAGCTGCGGTCTGCTGCTCCAAGTGCTGGCGAAGCGACGCCAGCTTGTGGTCCTGCGCGGTGGCCTGACGAGCCGACATCGCCGCCATGTCCAACATCATCTGGCCCAAGATCTGCAGCGGTTGGGCCGCCCGCCCGCCCAGCCGCCAGGGAAGCAGGTAGAGCGGTATGGGGATCAGACATTGCGCCAGGGTTTCGGCACCAGTCTAATGTTTGTCCTGTCAAGCACAAAAGATGCCTAAGGGTACATCTTTCGCCATCTTACAATGCTGCGATTGCAGCCATTCCCCAACTCTCTGTGAATGGTACTCATTGCCATTGATCAGTGGTCTTTGATCAATGGGTTTTGGTCAGTGGTTGTTGATCAATGGTCATGAGAATTTGCATAATTAAGATTAAGGAACTGACCTCCCAGCCCATTGTTCCTTCAGTGGGCTGGTTTTAGTCATTAGGCAAATGTACTGTTTATAAGATTGGGGAAACCTGCAGTCAGCTGAGACTGAAGAAGTCACTTGGATGAGTAACGAAACGTTTCTCCCACAAAATGCTACGTCCAGATGAACAGAATCAACTTTTTGGAGATTTTACTGTATTTTTCCAACAAAAGCAAATTTACACAGTTTTCATCCCAACCAACACAAAGTTGCACATACTGTGGTCTACATTTGCAAACAACAGAAGAATTTACTGAATACAGTTAGAGTCAAAACTAAAGAACAAAACAACTATGCTGCATCATCTTTTCTGTTTCTGTCTGGCCACAGTATCTCATCCACATCACAAGCAATATTTTCCCTGGCCCATCAGCAGGGCAAATATCGCCTAGCATGGCAAATCCAGCCATGACTAGCATCAACTTCTATATCTCCAAATGTATCTTGGTTGGAGAAGGGGTATATGTGTGTGTGGATTTTGGTCACACATTTTACATCTCCGGGCAGAAAAAGATTCCTTATGATCAGACTGAGGAATGGAGAGTATGGAAGGAGATAAACAACTAAAAAGCATGGGTGGGTAGTGAACCAGTTATGGACTCTGAAACACACATGATACGTAATACAGACTTGGAGTTGTCACTATTGTGAAGCATAATCAGAGTATGATTGCTGTACAGTCCTGTAATTTATACAGTGTTGAGAGTATGCATCAATTGCAATTCTTTGACTCTGAATTGCATTCAAATTGCACCCTATAGAGCTGATTCTTCCTCAGATTAATTCTGTGCAAGACTTAGTCCAGTGTTAATAAGCTGACCCTATCATTATTTTCAAATATGTAGTTGTCTTCTATTATTTTTCGTTGTATTTGCTGTACATTTATGGTGTTATTTTCTAGAACCGTGTTTATGATTTCAGTCTCCTGTTCAGGAGACAGAAGATGTCCTCCCTCATTGTTGACCACATGGTCAACCAAAGCGGCTTTGATCTCATCAGAGTGGATGTCTGAAATGTGTTTAGCCATGTGATGAGCTAGTATGCAAAGTAGGGCAACTGAGTTTAAAATTTTGAATGACAGTGTGTTTCTTGTGCAAAGTGATTTTTTTTCCTGAAAATTGTGACAAATGCAGAGAATTGTGTGTAGTGTTTTGAAAAAAGTGTGTTTAAAAACTGGAGTTTGAGTGTAAAGCAGAAATTGGCTTGTAGTTTAGAAGAATTGGTTCAGGGGGTAGTGCATCAGTTACATGTTGTAGTCAGTGTGTCTCAATTACAAGAAACATTTAACAGTATTTCCTGAAAATCCTCTCTTGTCTGATCATTTCCTGATAACATTTAAATTTACAATAATCAATTACACAGCAGTGGGGAGTAGACTGTTGTAACTAAGTTTAAGAATATAATCCACCCACTATTATCATTGTCAATGCCCTGTACCAACACAGAGCAGAGCAGCTACCTGAACACTACTCCAACAAAAGTCGATTAGCTTGTTAATAATTTTGCCTCCTCACTACATATGACTCTGGATACTGTAGGTCCTGTGAAAAACAAGGCCTCAAATCAGAAGTACTTGACTCCGTGGTATAATTCTCAAAGATGTAGCCTAAAGCAGATAACTCGTAAGCTGGAGAGGAAATGGCATGTCACAAATTTAGAAGATCATCATTTAGCCTGGAGAAATATTTTGTTGCTTTATAAGAAAGCCCCCGTAAGCTAGAACATCCTACTATTCATTGCTGATTGAAGAAAATAAGAACAATCCTAGGGTTTCTTTTCAGCACTGTAGCGAGGCTAACAAAGTCAGAGCACTGTTGAGCAAACTATTCATTTAACGTTAACTAGTAATAACTTCATAAACTTCTTCACAAATAAAATTTTAACCATTAGAGAAAAAATTACTCGTAATCATCTCACAGATTTAACAATATCCACAGCTATTTTCTGTACTATTGAATTTTATTTAGAGTATTTTTCTCCAATTGATCTTTCTGAGTTAACTTCAATAATTACTTCCTCCAAACCATCAACGAGTCTTTTAAACCCCATTCCTACAAAACTGCTCAAGGAAGTCCTGCCATTAATTAATGCTTCAATCTTAAGTCTGATCAACCCATCTCTAATAATCGTTTATGTAACATAGGCCTTCAAGTTAAACCGTTACTTAAAAATGCCATCTCTAAGCCCAGCTGTCTAAGTTAATTATAAGCCAAGCTCAAACATTTCTTTCATATCAAAAGTTCTTGAAAGAGTAGTTGTCAAACAGCTAACAGATCATCTACAGAGGAATGGCTTATTTGAAGAGTTTCAATCAGGTTTCAGAGCTCATCACAAGTGACACGAGTGACATCCGACTGACGAAACATTTCTCCCACTGAAAACGTTACGTCCAGATGAACGGAATCAACTTTTGGATACAAATAGTACATTTGCATAATGACCGAAACTGGCACCACTGAAAGAACAATGGCCTGGGAGGTCAGTTCCTTCAGAATCAGAATCAGAATCAGAAAGGGTTTTATTGCCAAATGTTGAGTTTACAACATTAGGAAATTGCTGCGGTGCTTCAGTGCAAACATACTGTTATAAATTACACTTAAATAGACATGAAAATAAAAATAAGAATAAGAATTAAAAGTGCTAATAATAATTAAAAGTGCAAGTAGATAGATAGATATATACATGATATATACATGAGTGCAGGTGGTGATCAGTGCCAAACATGGAATGATGCAGTGAACACAGCGTAGGGTCATGTGTTAGTGGTGGGAACAGTCATACGGTTATTGTTCATGTGTCCAACAGCAGAGGGGAAGAAACTGTTCTTATGGCGAGAGGTTCTGGTGCGAATGGACCGGAGCCTCCTGCCTGAGGGGAGCAGGTCAAACAGACTGTGTCCAGGGTGAGAAGGGTAAGCTGAGATCCGAGCTGCACGCCCCAGTGTCCTGGAGGTGTACAGGTCCTGCAGAGATGGGAGTCTGCAGCCAATCACCTTCTCAGCAGAGCGCACAACACGCTGCAGTCTCTGTTTGTCCCTAATAGTGGCTCCAGCGTACCACACGGTGATGGAGGATGTGAGGATGGACTCGATGATTGCAGTGTAGAATTGCATCATCGTCCGTGTTGGCAGGTTGAATTTCTTCAGCTGCCTCAGGAAGTACTCATCATAATTATGCAAATTCTCATAACCATTGATCAACAACCACCGATCAAAGCCCACTAATCAAAGACAACTGATTAACCCTTTAAGACCTACCATAGAACCAAGTCCGCCAGAGCTTATATTATATTTTTACATGCTGTAGTGCCATTTTTGGGAGCATTTCAAGTTGCTATACATCAATACAACCATTATAGCCCAGATTTCAATAATATGTATGCATTAAGTGCATAGTACTTACATAAATTGCAAAAGAGTGCAATAAACTACAAAAAAATTGAAAATTGTTTTTGCTTTTTTAACATCTATTTCTAGTTATAGAAATTTAAGAGGCTTATCCCTCAAAACTGTAAATACCAAAAAGTTGCACAAAATAGTTTCCTACCACAGGAAATTTATTTTGAGTGTCTTCATTATTATTAACCTTTATTTTACCAGGAAAAGTCCCATTGAGATTAAAAACCTCTTTTTCAAGGGAGTCCTGGCAAAGAGGCGACAGCATGTTAAAATTACAAAGTTACATACATATTATAAATAACAATTACATTTTAAAAAACATTTTTCTCTGGCTCTCTCAATTTGGACTTAAAAGCATTTAATGAAATAAGATCTGCTATCTTCCAGTCTTTTTGCATCATGTTCCATGTAAAAGGGGCAGCATAAGTAAAAGCCCTCTTTCCCAGTTCAGTTCTGGCAAATGGAACATTGAGCAGAAGAAGATCGCTTGAACGCAGGCTATAAGAAACAGTACTCCTCCGTGTGAGCAGATCGCAAATGTAGGTGGGCATTTGTCCAAGCAGGGCTTTGTAAATAAAGATGCACCAGTGATCAAACCTCCTGGAGGACAACGAAGGCCATCCCACTCGAGCATACAGATCACAACAATGGGTCAAGGCCCTACAGTTTGTAATAAACCGTAAAGAGGCATGATATACTGAGTCAATCTTATGAAGACACTGGGCGGAAGCATTCATGTACAGCAGATCACCATAATCTAAAACAGATAAAAATGTGGCATTTACAAGATGCTTTTTTGTCTCAAAAGAAAAACAAAATTTGTTTCGAAAGAAAAATCCCAATTTTAGTTTGAGTTTTTTCACAAGATTGTCTATGTGAGATTTAAAGGTCAGAGAATCATCAATTAAAAAGCCAAGATATTTATACGTATGCACCACTTCTATGAGGTTTCCCTCAAGAGTGGACACCAAAGGGACAGTTTGAGGAAATCTCTTCATGTTTGAAAACAACATTAGCTTTGTCTTTTCAGCATTAAGAACCAATTTCAGGGAGTTTTTAGGACTTCATAGTTTTATTTTTGAAATACACCAATTTTTATATACTGCGGGAAAAACGAAAAATATTATAATGCAAATTTGCAAAAAAACAGCATATGCATCAAAATAAACTATTTCCAGCAGTGCAATATGAGTCCTAAGCATCCCAGAAATGACACAGAAAGTCATAAAGTCAAACATAACTTTTAAAAACACCAGTATAGGCTCATGAGGCTATATGGTTAAAAAAAAATAAAAACTACATTTCCGCGAAAATGATGTCACTTCCGGTTTCGGGCAGGTAATGGCGGACATGCAAAAGTTCGCGCTGACGTCTATTCCAACGTAGGAAGTGTTACAAACAGCTGATCGGATCGGCAAAGCGTGTTTCTGGAATATTGTGCTTTTGTTGCTGCAAGCGCTTTTTATGCAGTTTTTGCAAAGCTATATGTGGAAGGAAACTGACCTAGGACAAGCTGATGGCATAAGATGGAAGTACAACTCCTCCGGTTTCATATGCAAAAAATTATTGCGCTAGATTACGTGGTTGCAGAGCTACCGGAATTTAAAAATAGTTACGCAAAACAGAGCGTGCCAGCTCCCACCGGTTTTAAAGGGTTAATGGCGATGAGTAGTACTCACAAATATGTAGGACTGCTTTCTTCCTGTCATGGCTGGGGCTGTTTGACTGGAGGACTCAATCTTGGAACACATAAGTTCCTGTAAATGTGAATACATGAAAAAAAATTTTTATGTCTTTTTCCAAAAGGCAACAACATCAAGACATAAGTTACTGAACTAAGGTTTTCCTCTATTGCCTGTGAACCTAACTTGAAACAAGAGCTTGATCTCCAATTAACAATTGGTAAAACTTAAATCTTCATAGAAACTCTGATTAAGCTTGGAAAAAGTGTCCAGGAAAAGCTTGTAAAGCATCACAGTATTTTGCCTTACTGTTTGCGGGCGAAGGGTGCACACAGAAGGAGTATAATATCCGGGTGAGGTGGCAGGTACTTGGGTGCCATGATCTGACGGGGTCAACTGGAGGCAGAAGGGCAGGCAGGCAAGCGCGGTTGAACGAGACGAGACGAGAATATTGAGCTGACAGGTATGAACCATTGAAGAAGTTCCGGTAAGTATTGCCGTGGGTGGAGTGGATAAAGTTGGCTGAGCAACTATGGGGAAAAAAACACAGTCTCAGTAGGCCAAATTATCCCTAAGAGTGAATTGCCTGAAGCAACACTGACTAGGTGTAGCAGAAACCATGGCAAGGAGTGAAGTGAGCCTGGTCCATGAATGCTGAAAGCTCAATTGCCCACAGGTGAGGAGACCCGTCACTGTACGGTGACTCCACCCCAAGGCGGAGACAGAAGCTCAGAGGCACAAGAGCTGTACTCATCCGGACCATGACACTTCCATTTGGCAATATCTCTAAAATTCGAAAAATTCTTTGTCAGAGTGACACTGAAAAACTAGTTCATGCATTTATTAATTCTAAGCTGGACTACTGTAATTCATTATTATCAGGATGTCCAAAAAACTCCCTGAAATGCCTCTAATTAATCTAAAATGCTGCAGCAAGAGTACTGACAGGGACTAGAAAGAGAGAGCAGATTTTTCCTGTATTGGCTTCCCTTCATTGGATCCCTGTTAAAGCCAGACTTGAATTCAAAATCCTGCTCCTCACATACAAGGTGTTAAATAATCAGGCCCCATCTTATCTTAATGACCTTCTAGTACCATTGAGCTTTTCCTTTTCAGTCACCTTTCTCACGCACTATGTGTTAATAGACCCCTCTGCATTGACTCACACTTGTCATTAATCTCTGTCTCTCTTCCACAGCAAGTCTTTTATCTTGTTTTCCTTCTCCCCAACTGGTCTCATCAGAGGCCACCCCTCCCTGAGCTGGTTCTGCCGGAGTTTCATGTTAAAATAGAGCTTTTCCTTCCTTCTGTCACCAAAGTGCCAGTGAATTGAATTGAATTGATTTGGAATGCCACTTATCTAGCATGCTGTTGCCCAGTCACTGAAAGCAATGCTAACACTGCTACTCTGCAAAACACTCAGAATGGATCACCTACTGCCAGAAGACTCCCACGTGTCGAGTACAAGTCTTACTAGCAGAACGACTGTATTGTACCATAATAGGTTGCTTGATAAAAGGAAACTAGAGAAATGTTATCCCTTTTTGTACTTTAGGTTAACAGAAGTGATTTACAGCCACCAATGCACTAGGAACTAAAAAACAGAAATTGAAATGGAAATAATTTGAATATTTTTTTTTTTCATTTTACATAGTAGTGCAATATAATTTCAGGCTTACCTAGCTTTGGTAGTTGTAGTATTTTGAAGTTACATCTGTTACTACAATTTAAGTTTACAAGTGTATTGTTGATTTGCTAAATGTTGAATTGCATCATTTTGGTGCTACTCTATTGCTGATAAATTCTTACGACAAAGTCTCTTTCATAAAGTGGGAGGAGATGTGGTGTTCCGTAATGCTATAAAATATTCCACCACTAGAGGGTGATGCCATAACAAAGTGCTGTTATATTTGAAAAATAGAGTTAAGATGGCGAACTGGAAAACATGTATGTAACACCCGGTCACCTTTACAATTAAGGTTATGTGCTGCATTAATTAAAGAGCACTTGTTCCTCAACAAGGAGTTGTTTATTACTAGTGTTATCTGCATTGCAGTGAAATGTAAGCTATCATACTGCCTAACCTACATGTGTGACAATCTCTATTTACATGAGCAAACTGGAGTCTATTAGATGGCTATGATTCAAACCTCTGTGGTACAGCACATTTAATTCCTACAGCACGCTGCAATCACAATAATAAAATACAATGGTCCAGCAGGGTGAGTAGCCGCAGGAAGTTTGCTTGGATAGTTGTCTTTTTTTGTTCAGTGACCTCCGTGCTGCTCTTTGTAGAACAGTGGATTGTCAGCGTGTCCAACATGTATTCTTTTCCAGGTCCTGGAGAACAACATTATCACTTTTGTGAAGGACGAGCTAAAGAAGATCCAGAAGGTTCTGAGCTCAGATTACCCAGAATACTTAGAGAAAAAGAGAAGCAACAGCAGAGAAGCATTTGTGGAGATCACGCTTAACTTCCTGAGAAGAATGAAGCAGGAGGCGCTTGCTGACTGTCTGCAGAGCAGTACGAGGATTTTAATAAATATTTAGACTGCTTGATAAGTGACACATGTAAACTAATGTCTAACAAGATGAATCAACATGTTTTAAAGATTCATTCATCTTCAATTTATGTGTTTATATCCACTTCCAATTGATATTATACTTTTTCTTCATTCAGAACTCTTTGCTGCAGTTTGTCAGCGTAACCTTAAATCTGCACTAAAGAAGAAGTTCCAGTGTGTGTTTGAGGGGATACCTAAAGCAGGAAAAGCAACACTTCTGAATAAGATTTACACAGAGCTCTACATCACAGAGGGAGGGATTGCAGAGGTCAATAATGAACATGAGGTCAGACAGATTGAAACAGCGTCCAGGAAACATCCAGACAGACCAGAAACTACAATCAAACGAAAAGACATCTTTAAAGCCTCATGTGGAAGAGATGTACCAATTAGAACAGTGCTGACAAAGGGAGTGGCTGGCATTGGGAAAACAGTTTTAACACAGAAATACACGCTCGACTGGGCTGAAGACAAAGCCAACCAGGACATCCAGTTCATATTTCCATTTACTTTCAAAGAGATGAATGTGCTGAAAGAGAAAAGGTTCAGCTTGGTGGAACTTGTTCATCACTTCTTTACTGAAACCAAAGAAACAGGAATCAGCAGCTTTGAAGACTTCCAGGTTGTGTTCATCTTTGATGGTCTGGATGAGTGTCGACTTCCTCTGGACTTCCACGAAACTGCAATCCTAACTGACCCTAGGGAGTCCACCTCATTGGATGTGTTGCTGATAAACCTTATCAGGGGGGAACTGCTTCCCTATGCTCACATCTGGATAACCACACGACCGGCAGCAGCCAATCAGATCCCCCCTGATTGTGTTCACATGGTGACAGAGGTTAGAGGGTTCACTGACCCACAGAAGGAGAAGTACTTCAAGAAGAGATTCAAAGATACGAAGCAGGCCAGGAGGATCATCATCTCCCACATAAAAAGATCACGAAGCCTCTACATCATGTGCCACATCCCAGTCTTCTGCTGGATCACTGCTACAGTTATGGAGGATGTGCTGGAAACCAGAGAGGGAGGACAGCTGCCCAAGACCCTGACTGAGATGTACATCCAATTCCTGGTGGTTCAGGCCAAAATGAAGAAGGCCAAGTATGATGGAGGAGCTGAGACAGATTCACCCTGGAGTCCAGAGAACAGTAAGATGATTGAGTCTCTGGGAAAACTGGCTTTTGATCAGCTGCAGAAAGGAAACCTGATCTTCTATAAATCAGACATAAGAGAGTGTGGCATCAATATCAAAGCAGCTTCAGTGTACTCGGGAGTGTTCACACAGATCTTTAAAGAGGAGAGTGGACTGTACCAGCACAAGGTGTTCTGCTTCATCCATCTCAGTGTTCAGGAGTTTCTGGCTGCTCTTCATGTCCATCTGACTTTCATCAACTCTGGACTCAATCTGTTGGAAGAACAACAAGGAACATCCAGGTCGTTTAAACCATCTTTCCATCAGAGCGCTGTGAACAAGGCCTTAGAGAGTCCAAATGGACACTGGGACTTGTTCCTCCGCTTCCTCCTGGGTCTTTCACTGCAGACCAATCAGAATCTCCTACAAGACTTGCTGACGAAGACAGGAAGTTACTCACAGACCAATCAGGAAACAGTTCAGTACATCAAGAAGAAGCTCAGTGAGAATCTGTCTGTAGAGAAAAGCATCAATCTGCTGCACTGTCTGAATGAACTGAATGATCGTTCTCTAGTGGAAGAGATCCAACAGTCCCTGACTTCAGGAAGTCTCTCCACAGATGAACTGTCTCCTGCTCAGTGGTCAGCTCTGGTCTTCATCTTACTGTCATCAGAAAAAGATCTGGATGTGTTTGATCTGAAGAAATACTCTGCTTCAGAGGAGGCTCTTCTGAGGCTGCTGCCAGTGGTCAAAGCCTCTAACAAAGCTCTGTAAGTAAATGGATGGTTGTGCCCATTAAATTTAATAATTGTCAGAATCAGAATACTTCATTATTCCTTAAAAAAATTATGTAGATGTCCTTAGTCACTCTCAACTTGTCTTTTGGGTAACACTGGAAAGTCTGAGAAGTGGAGTCGGTGCAGAGTGCTATATAGTTATATAGTGAGTGTCAGTGTTGGGTCTATATTTCCACATGCCCCGCTAGTTTAGAGACTTATTCCTCATGAAGAAAACAAGACAGAACATCTTCAACTGGTCTTTTCACTTGTTAACGAGGGAGGCTTGGGTCAGAACCAGCTCTTGGAGCTCACGCTCCTCATCTGTGACTAAAAAAGAAACTACTTCATCTACCAAACCATGTTTCCATGAAATTTCTTAACGGGTAAGTCATCTCTTAATTCTTGGTGAATTCATCAGCTAGGGTAAAACCATAGTGGACAGGGTGCTGTATGAACAAAAAAAATGCTCGGATACTGCAAGCATAATGGACAGGTTTTTGACAGGGCTCCCACACAAATACAAAGAAGAAGATAAAGCAACACCAAATATGCTTCCAAACCAACTTCTGTCCAAGACAAAGACTAGAAAATATGATGAAGCATATCTTACCCTTCGCTTCAGCTGCACAATGGTGTTGCCAAAGTAGGTATTGCCATCAGAATTTGTTTCCCCAGCATTGAGAGAATGTACAAACAGTATCCCACATTCTTGATTTTTCTTTTTGTTTGATTTTGTTAGTTTGGTTTTTTTTGTTGTTTTTTTTTCCTGTCCCTTTTGGCTCTTTTGCCATCAGAATTATGATCTAAAGGCAAAGAAAGATGCCCAACGGATTTACTTTACCAAATGGACCATCGCAGCCTTGCCGTAATGATCTATTTGATTCACATTTTTTTGTTTATTTTATTTTCACTTGCTTCTTTTTTTTTTTTTTTTTTTTGCCTGTCCCGTTTGGCTCTTTTCCCATCAGAATTATTGTCTAAAGCCGAAGAAAGATGCCCAACGGATTTACTTTGCCAAATGGACCATCCCAGCCTTGCCGTAATGGTCTATTTGATTCAGCTTTTATTGTTTATTTTATTTTGTTTTCACTTTAAATACAGAACAGACTTGACTGGGGAAAAGAAAGGGGAGAAAGAAAGGGAAAGAAAAACAGCGGGGAAGAGGGACGTGGATAAAGGGCAAAGAACAAAAACCAACAAAATAAGCAGACAAAAAATACATATATCAATCACCTGGATCACTTGTTGAGAAAGAAAAAAGAGAAAACAAGCAGAAGAAAAAAATGCAACATAATAAACAACATCACGATGATCTATGGGAATATAACAGTAAATACTAAACATTAAACATTATTGTGCAGCACGTAAGATCAACAGCGCACAGTGTGCTTTGAGGTAGTAGTAAGTAAGTAGTCAAAGGAGCTTGCAAAGAAAAGCGTCTGGACTTCTTTAAGTTTCTTGAAGACGTTTCACCTCTCATCCGAGAAGCTTCTTCAGTTCTAAGGTCAAATGGTGGAGAGTCCCAGATATAAACCTAGTGGGAGTGACCCCCACAGAGGGACAAAAGGACCCCCTGATGATCCTCTAATCACCTGAGCCAAGGTGTGAAATTGGGTGTGGGACCCAATCAGCCAGAGTTTCGGGTGTGTTCATTGTGAAACCTGGCCCCACCTTGTCATGCGAATTCCTGAGGTCAGATGGCCCAGGATGTGAGTGGGCGTTAAGGCGTCTGGGAAGGGATCTCAAAACTGGATTATAAATGGCAGAGAGTTGGTGTCGTAAACCCCCGCCTCTGTTCAAAGATGGTCGCTCACAGTGGACATAGATGGCTTCTTTCACTCCTCTTTCAAACCATCTGTCCTCTCTGTCCAAAATGTGAACATTGGCATCCTCGAAAGAGTGTCCTTTATCCTTAAGATGCAGATGGACTGCTGAGTCTTGTCCTGTGGAGGTGGCTCTTCTGTGTTGTGCCATGCGCTTGTGAAGTGGCTGTTTGGTCTCTCCAATGTAGAGGTCTGGGCATTCCTCACTGCACTGTACAGCATACACCACGTTGTTAAGTTTGTGTTTTGGCGTTTTGTCTTTCGGGTGAACCAGTTTCTGTCTGAGTGTGTTGCTGGGTCTGAAATACACTGGGATGTCATGCTTGGAGAAAACTCTCCTGAGTTTTTCTGATACACCGGCTACATAGGGGATGACAATGTTGTTGCGTCTGTCCTTCTTATCCTCCTTCGCTGGTGTCTGGTCTTCTTTTCTGTGCCTCTTTGCTGACTTTAAAAACGCCCATTTAGGATAGCCGCACGTTTTGAGGAACGTGCGGCTATCCTAAATGGGTCCCACACCCAATTTCACACCTTGGCTCAGGTGATTAGAGGATCATCAGGGGGTCCTTTTGTCCCTCTGTGGGGGTCACTCCCACTAGGTTTATATCTGGGACTCTCCACCATTTGACCTTAGAACTGAAGAAGCTTCTCGGATGAGAGGTGAAACGTCTTCGAGCAACTTAAAGAAGTCCAGACGCTTTTCTTTGCAAGCTCCTTTGACTACGATGACCTGGATGACTGAGAACCTTCACAGACATAGTAAGTAAGTAAAATTTATTTATATAGCGCTTTACACAGATAAAAATCACAAAGTGCTTTACAACACAGGAAATGGAAATATAAAAACAATATAACAATAAATCAAACAATGTAAAACAATAAAACTATTAAAACAGCATAAGAAGAAATTAATCAAATGCTTTTCTAAATAAAATGTCTTCAGCTGTTTCTTAAAAGAATCAATGGAGTCTGTGCAGCGAAGAGACAGTGGGAGAGAATTCCACAACCGTGGTAAATGGTAAATGGTAAATGGTCTGTATTTATATAGCGAAAGGCCCGATCACCACGAGTTTTAAAACGAGTGCGCGGTACCACCAGCAGTCTCTGATCTAATGACCTTAAAGCCCGAGAAGATGAATGTGGTTTCAGCAGGTCAGATAAATATTGAGGAGCTTGACCATGTAGGGCCCTAAAGGTTAGAACTAAAACTTTAAAATGAAACCTAAAATTTACAGGCAACCAGTGAAGGGAGGCCAAGACTGGAGTGATATGCGATCTTCTCTTGGTGCCTGTTAAGAGACGTGCTGTAGCATTCTGGACAGTCTGAAGCTGATTTAAGGCTGATTTGTTAAAACAAGTAAAAAGGCCATTACAGTAGTCTGAACGAGAAGAAATAAAAGAATGAATATTCATCTCAAGTTCAAGCTTTGATACCATTAGTCTGAGTTTAGAAATATTCCGTAAATGATAAAAACAGTTTCAGACCAGCTGCTTAGAATGCTGCACGAACAACATCGAGCTGTCAAATATGACACCGAGGTTTCTAAGGCTTGATTTTACATAAGGGTCTAAGAAGTTGATATGCTGTCTAATTTCTGGGACCATGTGGTCTGGAGCAATAATTAGAGTTTCTTTTTTATCAGAGTTTAGTTGGAGAAAATTGTCATTTAACCATTTGTCGATTTCTGTCAGGCAATTACTTAAATTAGACAATTTATAAAACTCAGACATTTTGAAGGAACAGTATAGTTGGATGTCATCAGCATAGAGGTGATAGGAGATATATTTATAGCGCTTAATAATTTGGCCTAGGGGAAATACATAAAGTAAAAAGAGAATTGGACCCAGGACAGATCCCTGAGGTACTCCACATGGCAAAACTGTTGATTCTGATGTGACGTGATTCATGCAAACAGTAAAAGATCTCTCAGACAGATATGATATAAACCATTTTAAAACAACACCAGTAATCCCAAACAAGTTCTTGAGTCTGTTTATCATGATACTGTGATCTACAGTCTCAAAAGCAGAGCTGAAATCCAATAGGACCAGCACTGTGTATTCTCCAGAGTCAGCTGCCATCAAGATATCACTAGATACTCTAAGTAAGGTCGTTTCAGTGGAATGCAATTTACGAAAACCAGACTGGAAAGTGTCCATAACAGCATTTTTATCAAGGAAATAGTTAAGTTGTTCTACTACTACTTTTTTAAAAAAAAAAAAATTTCGATATGAAAGGCAATTTGGATATTGACCTATAACTGTTAGGAAGAGATGGATCCAGCTGGGGTTTCTTTAATATTGGCTCAACAATAGCTTGTTTAAAGAAGCTGGGGACTGAGCCAGTATGAAGAGAAGTATTTATCATTTCCACAATTCAGGGGCCAATTGAATCAAACACACAAGTGAAAAATGAAAATGGAAGGATATCAAGGGGGCTTGAAGTATGTTTTATATGACAAAGCCGGCCTCTGATGTCTTGTAATGTAACAGGAGTAAAAGAGGACCAAGTATCAGAGGAGAGCATGTTGAAAGTTTGATATTGAGAAGATGATGGAGAGATATTAGACCTGATGGCAATGACCTTATTTCTGAAATAGTTCATAAACTCATTGCATTCGGACATTGAGTGAACTGGTGCACAAGGAGCATCAGGAGAAACAATACTCTTAATTTTTTTAAACAAGAATTTAGGATCTTTCTTTTTTGAAGCTATGAGGTGTGAAAAATACTCTGTTCTGGCATTTTTCCACATGTCATTTAGCAAGAGGATAGATTCTTTAAGGTGTAACTTATAAACCTCAAGCTTGGAAGCCTTCCACAAACGTTCTAGCTTGCGACAGTCCATCCATCCATCCATCCATCCATCCATCTTCATCTGCTTTATCCGAGGCCGGGTCGCGGGGGCAGCAGCCTAAGCAAAGAGGCCCAGACCTCCCTCTCCCCAGCCACCTCCTCCAGATTGTCCGGGGGAATACCAAGGCGTTCCCAGGCCAGCCGAGAGATATAATCTCTCCAGCGTGTCCTGGGTTTGCCCCGGGGCCTCCTCCCGGTGGGACATGCCTGGAACACCTCACCCAGGAGGCGCCCAGGGGGCATCCTTGTCAAATGCCCGAACCACCTCAGCTGGCTCCTTTCGATGTGGAGCAGCAGCTTCTCTACTCTGAGCCCCTCCCGGATGGCCGAACTTCTCACCCTATCTCTAACGGAGAGGCCAGCCACCCTTCGGAGGAAGCTCATTTCTGCCACTTGTATCCGCGATCTCGTTCTTTCGGTCACTACCCACAGCTCGTGGCCATAGGTGAGGGTAGGGACATAGATCGACCGGTAAATTGAGAGCTTCGCTTTTACACTCAGCTCCCTCTTCACCACGACGGACCGGTGCAGCGTCTGCATTACTGCAGCTGCAGCCCCAATCCATCTGTCGATCTCCGGCTCCCTTCTCCCATCACTCGCGAACAAGACCCCGAGATACTTGAACTCCTCCACTTGGGTCAAGAACTCATCCCCGACCCGGAGTGGGCACTCCACCCTTTTCCGGCTGAGAACCATGGCCTCAGATTTGGAGGTGCTGATCCTCATTCCCGCTGCTTCACACTCGGCTGCGAACCGTTCCAGTGCGAGCTGGAGGCCCTCACCCGATGAAGCCAACAGAACCACATCATCCGCAAAAATCAGAGATGAGATTCTGAGGCCACCAAAGCGAAAGCCCTCCGCCACTTGGCTGCGCCTAGAAATCCTGTCCATAAAAATTATGAACAGAACCGGAGACAAAGGGCAGCCCTGGCGGAGCCCATCACCCACCGGGAACGAGTCCGACTTATTGCCGGCAATGCGAACCAAGCTCTTGCAACGGTTGTATAGGGATCGAATGGCCCGCCGTAGCAATGGGCCAGACACCCCATACTCCCGCAACACCTCCCACAGGACACCCCGAGGGACACGGTCGAATGCCTTCTCCAAGTCCACAAAACACATGTAGACTGGTTGGGCAAACTCCCATGCAACCTCAAGTATCCTCGAGAGGATAAAGAGCTGGTCCAGGGTTCCGCGACCAGGACGAAAACCGCATTGTTCCTCCTGTATCCGAGGTTCGACTAGCGGATGAACTCTCCTTTCCAGCACCCTGGCATAGACTTTCCCAGGGAGGCTGAGGAGTGTGATCCCCCTGTAGTTGGAACACACCCTCCGGTCCCCCTTCTTAAAGATGGGGGCCACCACCCCGGTCTGCCAGTCCGCAGGTACTGCCCCTGATCTCCACGCAACATTGCAGAGGCGTGTCAACCAGGACAGCCCTACAACGTCCAGAGCCTTCAGGAACTCAGGGCGGACCTCATCAACACCAGGGGCTCTGCCATCAAGGAGTTAGTTAACTGCCTCAGTGACCTCGCCCCCGGAAATTGGCGGGTCAATCCCCTCATCCCCAGACTCTGCTTCCTTCTCGGAAGACGTGTCAGTGGGATTAAGGAGGTCCTCGAAGTATTCCTTCCACCGCATGACAATTTTCTCAGTCGAAGTCAGCAGCGCTCCGCCAGCACTATACACAGTGCAGGTAGAGCACCACTTTCCCCTCCTTAGACGCCTGACAGTTTGCCAGAATCTCTTCGAGGCAGTCCGAAAGTCTTTTTCCATGACCTCTCCGAACTCCTCCCACACCCGAGTTTTTGCTTCAGCCACTGTCCGAGCCGCATTCCGCTTGGCTTGTCGATACCCGTCGGCTGCCTCCGGAGTCCCACAGGCTAACCAAGCCCGATAGGACTCCTTCTTCAGCCTGGTGGCTCCCTTCACCTCTGGTGTCCACCATTTGGTTCGGGGATTACCACCACGGCAGGCACCAACCACCTTGCGGCCGCAGCTCAATGCGGCAGCTTCGGCAATGGAGACGCTGAACATGTCCCCAGTCTCCCTCGGAATGCTGTTGAAGCTCTGCCGGAGGTGTGCGTTGAAGATCTCGCGGACTGGGGCCTCTGCTAGATGTTCCCAGCACACCCTCACTACGCGTTTAGGTGCACCAGGTCTGTCCAGTGTTCTCCCCCGCCATCTGATCCAACTCACCACCAGGTGGTGATCAGTTGACAGCTCAGCCCCTCTCTTTACCCGAGTATCCAGAACATATGGTCGCAGGTCTGGTGATACGATTACAAAATCGATCATCGACCTACGGCCTAGAGCGTCCTGGAGCCACGTGCACTTATAGACACTCTTATGTTCGAACAGTGTGTTCGTTATGGCCAAACTGTGATTAGCACAGAAGTCCAATAACAAAGCACCGCTCGGGTTCAGATCAGGGAGGCCGTTCCTCCCAATCACGCCCCTCCAGGTCTCGCTGTCGTTACCCACGTGAGCATTGAAGTCTCCCAGCCGGACAATAGAGTCTCCAGGTGGAGCACCTTCCAGCACCCCCCCCCCCCCCCAGGGACTCTAAGAAGGCTGGGTACTCTGAACTGCCACTCGGCACATAAGCGCAGATGACAGTCAGGACCCGTTCCCCGACCCTAAGCCGCAGGGAACAAACCCTCTCGTCCACCGGGAAAAACCCCAACGTACCAGCAGCAAGCCGAGGGGATATTAGAATACCCACCCCAGCCGGCCGCCTCTCACCAGGGGCAACTCCAGACTGAGACAGAGTCCAGGCCATGCGTAGAGGTGAGCCTGACTATATCTAGCCGGTACCTCTCAACCTCACGCACTAACTCAGGCTCCTTCCCCACCAGAGAGGTGACATTCCATGTCCCTATTGCCAGTCTTGGCAGCCGGGGGTCAGTCCGCCAGGGCCTCCGCTCCTGGCCGCCACCCGGCACACAATGCACCCGACCCCTATGGCGCCTCCTGCGGGTGGTGGGCCTGCGGGAGGATGGGCCCATGTCTCCTCTTCAGGCTGTGCCCGGCCGGGCCCCATGGACTAAGGCCCGGCCACCAGACGCTCGCCCTCGGGCACCCTCCCCGGGCCTGGCTCCAGGGCGGGTCCCCGGTAACCCTATCCCGGGCAGGGTAAACTGTTCCCTCGATATCCTTTTCATAAGGGTCTTCTGAATCGCTCTTTGTCTGGTCCCTCACCCAGGACCAATTTGCCATGGGAGACCCTACCAGAGGGCAAAAGCCCCCAGACAACATAGCCCCTGGGATCCCTGGGACACACAAACCCCTCCACCACGATAAGGTAGCGATTCAAGGAGGAGAGCTTGCGACAGTATCTCCTGAAATTACGAATGTTTTCATTTAACCAAGGATAAGATTTCAAACATAGGACAGTACTTTTTTTCAGAGGTGCCACTATGTCTAAAATAGAATTACACTGGTTATTAAAGGATGAGACAAGAGAGTCCAAATCATTGTAAGTCATTTCAGCGTCAAACATGGCAGAGAACCTTTTGCTGGCGTTCTGGCTTATGATTCACCTTTGTTAAGAAATATATTCTAAAACACTTCTTCAGCAAAGACTCAGAGAAGAGAAACACACAGAACTTCTTGCTAGCAAAGGCAGTCTCCAGAACTGAGACTCGCGCTAAGAAACTGCCCCGGTCTTTATTTATACTTCAGTGTGTGTGTGTGTGTGTGTGTGTGTGTGTGGTCCTGCTGATCAAAGGGTCATATAACATGAAAACACAAAAGGAAACATCCTTGGTCAGCAAGAGGGTAGTCTCCCCCTCACCCTAGATGTTTCACCCTAGATAACATGGTGAGGAAGTCCAGCAGTTCATCTATATGTAAAGAAGCACTTAAACTAAAACAGACATAGCTACGTTAATCCTACCGTAAAACAATAAGACAAGGTACGACCTCTCTCATGCTCCTAGGATGTGGGGGTGAACACCCTAGAATGTTACAGACCTCCTAGGATGAGACATTCTTTCAATATGCCACCAACTATATACTTCTACACACAAGTGATTACATGCAGTATTCTACCATATGCAAACTTATATCACTGAAAGATTATACTGACTACTAAGTACAATTTTTATTGACATTCCCTCCTGTTGTCAGTAAAATTTTTAAGTGAGATATCAGTTTGTAGCATCTTGTTGTACATTTTCTGTCACATCGCCATTAATCACACAAAGTCTTCATGTTCCAATAGGTCCGGGTCATCATTATCATTTGTCATGGCTATGTATGCAGCAACAGTAGAAAATATTATGAGGTTAATCATGAGTTTTAGACATGGCAATATACACGTTACAAAGACACAAAATAAAAGTAAAAATATCCCAACTCTGATGAGTAGTCTTTTTAGCACCTGTAACCAGGAGCCAGTGTAGAACCAAGAAAACCAGTCACTTGTATCACTTACATAGTCCTGATTTTTGGCCTGCTGGATCTGTCTAAAAGCACTCAGGGCGTCAGTCATGTTTGATGAATGTGCGTCTTCTTTATGTAAATGCAGCATGTGTTGTTGAAGAGGACACAAAGTCCCCTTTCTCTGCTAGTATCATAGAGTAGTTCTTCCCTGGGAGTTGGTCCAGGAACACATATAGTGTGGGGTATGTTGCCGTGCTGGGTAGATGGGAACAGACATAACAGTCTGTATTTGCCGATTCTGCTTTTGTTATGTCGTGAATATAACGGTACCAGACATTGTTCATCCACGGATGGATGTGGTCTTGCATCATGTCTCTTAGGTGAGAGTTGTCGTGTGTCCATCTTTTCTGCCTTTCTCCTGGTTCAGCTGTTGTTTGCGTCAGCTGGGGTCCTGTAAGGGTGAGCGTCTTAGTCAAGGTAACCAAGAGGGACCTGGTCGCACACAGGTCCGTCACGCCTCGCACTTGGTTGCCCTAGAGTTGATCAGAGGCTGGAGGTTGAAGTGCGAGCTTACCCTACGGGGGCTCAATCAGCACTCCCCCCTCACCACTGAAACAACCAAGTGTGAGATTTCCCTAATGTGCTGTCTTGGGGGTGCCGGGTTTCCTGGGACCTCAATCTTTTTGCAGTGGCTCTGATGTATACAGGAGGGTCTCTCCGCTATTTTGCAGGCAGTTGAAATGGTCAGAAGCACTTGAATTGGCCTCTATCAACCCCCATCACCTCACTTCAGGCCTTCATCCTGCGGTAGGAATACTTATGACTCTTCTACTGTCCATCCTCTGCAGAAAAACCCCTTTGTGGAAAAGGGTGCTGGGTCCAGTTATCTTACTGCTGTTATGATCCCAGCAGTCTTCAGTGTGCCATCGTATGCACAGTATAGTGACACAGCATTAGGTGATGTTCATAGGAAACTGTTGTCATCACCACCATAGCTTCTGGTTCCTGTGCTTTCACAGAATTATGATGTCATCCTTAGACTCCCTCTGTGCTGTCGATGGAGCTTGGCACGCTCCCCTCATCCTTCAGGTGCTCGTCTGTTGTCCACAATCTCCTTTGTTGGCCTCTGGAAATCCCCCTTGGCACAGCTCTCATTCCAACGCAGTTTCATGGTCCTTGCTGTGGCTCCAAATTCTGATCTCATGATGGGCCCCAACCAGCTCGACCTTTGACCTCAACCACTGCCTGGGCTGTCAGCTATGCCTGGAATGGTTCTCGCTTCTCACTGGGCCTCTGAAGATTTCTCAGGAGATTACTGCTGCACCTGTATTTCCTTGCTAGGAGGAAAAACTTCTATTTGGAGAGCATGTCAACAATCATCAAACCACATTCTTTAGTTCAGTGAACTTCACTTATAGGCCATCAAAGCCTCATCTGAACATGGATGCACTGCTTGCATAGGTTTAATACCCGTTGAATGAACTGTTAATCACACAAATCGCTGCAAAAATCATGTAAAACAAAATTTAATGTTAATTCATTGTTTCATGTTAATCCTGGATCCCTCCTCTTGACACATGGACACTCCCATGAGTCAACTCATCAAAATCAGATTCCTGTCTTAAAGAAAAAGGTTAAATAGACCATATCCCAGGCAACATCAGGGCATCTCCTCCCCTGGAGCAGCACCACCCTGGACCTATAATCCTGCAATAAAAATATTAGTGTGTTTTGCATATTAAATTTGCTTAAAAACTGGCTCCACCAGGAGCCTGCATACACACCATCATGGCCTGGAAAACAAGATCTGGAAATGAAATCAAACTTCACACTTATAAACAATTATATCATAAGAGTAATAAGCATTCAGCACTAGCAAGACAAGTGTCATGTGCAGGTTTTCTCAAATCAGTAAACTACAATTATTACCATAATTTGCCTCAGTCATGGATCATCCCATGTACTCAGTCAACATTAATGTAATCAGTGACTTCTCTTAAGCAAAGTCACTCAACTCATCAATCACTATGAGCTCAAAAGTGGCCAGCTAATAAGCACGATATTAAACTATTCCATAAACACTGCATCTCTTATTTGTTTTTCTCATGTCACTTGTCCGCTTCTGCTGAATCTTCTACATGCATTCTTAAAGAAAACAAACATTAGCAATACACATTGACTGTGGTCAGACGGTGGTCAGACACAGGTCAAACGCAGGTCGACAGGTTCCAGAGGTGCCATAAAAAGACCATAAAGTTAGCCATCCATAGCTGTGGAAAAAATGTCATTCACATATAAACCCAGAAATCCTGTAGTAGAAAAACATTAACTAATCCTCTTATAAATCACATGATCAAACACATCAAAAACTGTAATGCTGTAGAAAAGAAAATACAAATGTTAGCGCTGCGCAGGCATATGCATACTTTGTCACCGTTACCTCTGTAAGCAACACAAGGTAGTGAATAACACCCCTGGTAGATGCACAGACACAGAAAATGGCATTTAAAAGGTAAAACCATCACGCAACCTCAAATGTTGCTGTCATCTTTCTGCTCCTGTAACAAAAGACACATAAATTCATCCACCCTTTGTCCTGTCTAGGTGGAGGTTAACCTTGAGTCGTGGTCAAGTCTTGTCAGCTTTTACCAGTCAGTCAGTTTGTTTTTTATTTCCATTCATTCATTCATTCATTCTTTCTTTCTTTGCTGATAGTGGAACCTGTCGTCGCATTTAGTTTCCACTCTTAGCAAAATTACGTCATTTCAAAAGAAAAAGAAGAACGTTTAGATCGGATTTCCTCGCTGAATCCTTTTTAGGGAGGCACTCTCATTTTCTAATTGTCCCAAATGAGTGGCTTTCTCCAGAGCCCATTTTAATGTGGAGAAACTCACTTGTAATGGTTTTCTCGACATGTCGTATAGCGCTTTTAATTCCCGACGTACAGATCTGCTTAAAGAAAAGAAATTGACAAACAAAAAATCAGTGCCTGTTCAAAAAATGAAAAATGAAGAATAACAGAGATTATCGAACAAAAACTTTCAGTGCACTGTGAAAGTATCAAAATAAAAAAGGCCTTGTTAAGTCATGACACAAGCTCCTCATCTCAGGAGGGTAAATCATACCATTAGCATGGTTCATCATGCCATCATACTAATTGGCACGCTCAACTTCACAATACAAAAGGAAAATCATCAGCTAGATTCACTCCAAACCAACCATCAGCTGCACAACACACAACATAATCCGAATATGTCTTATTAACTATGAATTTAGTCCCCAGGTCTGTGCTCTTCACTCATTTAGGCCACAGATTTTATTCAATTTTCCTTTTTTCCCGTCATCATAAAACATGTGACATGTTGTCATGCACTTCACAAAAGAAGTTTGTTCTGATGTATTCAGAGTTGTGTATCTAGGTACAGAATTCACTCGCACATCAAAACAGGAAACTCAGTGTTTTAGAGTCTCCACTCAACACACAACAAACTCCAAACATCCTATTCACTCGTGCTAGAATTCAGTCACCTTTCATTAATCTAAGAACAATCAACTAATTTGCATATCAGCTATTAACCCACTAAGTTGACAGGACGACAGAAAAGCATGTTCAAAATAGTATCACAAAAAACAATTTCCCTCATACAGTAAATTACTTGTGCTGCATCAATCAAGCAGTAAGCATCTCCCAATTTACTATATTAGCAACTAAATGTATTGTCTGATCACTGGTTGGTCAAACCAGGATCTTTTTTCCCACGAAAGTTAAACTGTTGTCCTGCAACCTAGAGAGTCAATTTTTTGCATTGGATAAATTCAATATTTGATAACAAGTGTCTGCTAAATTGACACTATTTTAACACTGATGAGAGATAACAAGCTGATCTTCATTGCATGTGTGTTTGTGTTATTAGGCAGGTTTAATGCATGTCTGTGGAGCTGCATATCCAGCAGAGCATGTTCTTAAAGCTGCCTTTCCTACACATTTCTCTGCTACTATTTGATCATTTTGTAACCGATGTGCTATGAGTCCACTGGTCTTTGCATCACACTAAGTGACTTGGACAAGATGATAAACAGACTCACGCTTAAGATGTTGTCTAATCTTCATAAGCTCTCTTGTGTTTGGAAGTGTTAGTAGGGTTAATGCATGTTCTGCTTGTGTGTGTGATTTTGTATGTTTCTTTTTTGCAGTGTTTCAGACTCCTTCTCAATTTTCCAACTTAAGCAGTCAGTTTTCTTTTCCCCAGGTTTGCTAACCCAAATTTTGATTTCCCACATTAAATAATTCCTATGTGTTCTCACCTAGTCCTCTCACTCTGTTGTCCTCTCCGACTTCAACAGTCCAACAGCCGGCAGTTCTCCTTCAGCTTTGTCCTGTGTTCCACTGTCTCTTCTTGCCATTTTACTCCAAAGGTGGCAAATGTCAAACTCCAACTGCTCAGTTCTCCTCAAACGTTCTTGTCACATGCACAGTGAAGTTGCAGCTTGTTGGAAACACAGTGCCATTCATCCGATCAGGCAGGATGATGGGTTTGCTCTTCTTCTCTGATGCTGTTTGTCCACATTGCTGCTGCTTGTTGGGACTCTTTGTTCAGGACTTTGCTGCTGTCTCTTTATCTGCCATGTTATTGCTCTTTGGAGCTGCATTCCTTATCTTCAGGGAGGAGTGAGAGCTTGCTTGTGAGTTTGAGAGACACATGGTGCTGTAAATAAGTCAGCCAGAAATTTGGCCTGCATGTTTCCAATGATGTTAAACTATAACTTTCTTCCGACCGCTGCATGTGGAAAATTGATTCAGGTCTGCTTTGCACCTGAAAGTGACAAACTAAGACATTTTCATTATTATTATCACTGCTTCATCTCTCTCTCTCTCTGTTTTTGTGAACAGTCCTTTCTTAAAAGCAGAAAATGAGATTGTAGTTGTTCTTGGCTGATCAACACAAAACCTATTTCCTATGATTATTTTTCATCTACAATGTAAATTTTGTCTCTTTTTCACTCTTTTGTTGCTTTTTTTTTTTTTTTTAAATAGCTGGTGACCTGCAGAATCACCGCTCTCACAATCAAAGGCAATTACTTTTACACAGCGCACAGAAGCACTGTGACGTCAGACACATTCACACTCACTTTTTCATCTGCGTAAATAAATCAAATGGCTGATGATATGTGCCATGGTGATCCATGAATATGATCACAAGTTTATTTAACTATTTTCCAACCCAACAAAACAAACAGAAACATGATGCTGATGCTATGAACACTCCACACACATGAGTCAAGATACAGGAAAACTGCTCACGGAAACGCTTCACACTCCAGTTATCACAGTTATCAGTTCTGTTTCCCTCTCTTTGAGGAGTTCTCAGACAGTTCTCGATCTGATGTTGTGTAGCTTGCTCATCAGCTCAGAAGAGACCGCAACGCAACCTCACAGTGGCCGCGTGCTTTTCCCCACACAGTGGCAAAGACTTGCACTTTCATATTCAATTCAGCTTCTCCATCATGTACCTTTAGATGTTTCATACAGGGTTCAACATATTAGTTGTTTTCACAGGTGTGCTCTATATCTCAACCATGGCTCATAATAAGACGACAGTCTTTCAAACAGGTCAAATGCCTCTATGCACATCATTAGTTTAAATATTTACCTATTTCACTCCATGGCATATGTACTTAATTTGAGCAACCCTAAGCTTAATGCAGGTTACTTTCAACAGTTATCCACCTCACATCATAACTGACTGAGGTGCCTCTTCATATTAATATTATTTCATCATTAATGCTATTATTTTTATATAACAACAATGGTATATTACAATACAATATTACAATACCTTAATATACCTTATGCATCTCTCTATTTCATTTAATATGTGTTTGTGTGAATTATCTGCTTTCATTATTAATACCAGTTTATAGGTTGTTATCCTTGCTATTATTAGTTTGAATGCATTAAAATTAAGTTGTAATTTAGCCTTTTGTTTATTTTACTTTATTCCTCTTGTATTTATATCTATTCAGTCGGGTCTGTTTCCAACCCTTTTTTTTAACTACTTTAAACTACTGTGATCTCTAATTTTCACTGGGTGAGGGATTATTTACGTTCTTCCTAGTCTGAACTGCTCTCTTCACCTGAGCTGCTATCCTATTCTGAGTTACTGTCTTCTTTGTTTCGTATAGTCACGTACAAAATGTCCCTCTTTTCCACACCTCCACCATTTAGTGCTAAAGCCACTGTTTGGTGTGTGTGTAGCTCTGCCTCTACCTCTTGCTCTTCCACTATGCATTCCTCTCTCTTTCTTTTGGATTAGTCCTGCTCCGGCTTGCTGTTTTTCTAGACATTTCTCATCAGGTGTCAATTTTACTTGTTTATCCCCCATTTTCAAAGATTTTGCTGGGCCGTCGCTTGCACGCTTGACTTCAGAGTGGTTTACTGATACGGCCTTCAACTTCACCCTAACGGTGAAGCGGTATCAGTTTTATGAGATGAAACTCAACTGTTCTCCTTTGTCACCAGTACATGAGCCTCAGCAAAGAAAACAAAAACGGAAGTAGTTCAGCAGCATATTGTGCTGTAAAATCAACTTACTTCCAGACACATACACACACATAGACATTTGCGCGCTAATTTGTCACGAGATAATTTCAGCTACCTCTAAAACTCAGGTCTAATTCAGCTCTTTCCGGCGAACCCAACCTATTTTAATTCCCCTGTCTCAACGTGTTTTCATTTTGAATTTGTCACGAAGTAATTTCAGCTACCTCTAAAACTTAAGTCTAATTCAGCTCTTTCCGGCGAACCCAACCTATTTTAATTTGTCACGAAGTAATTTAAGCTACCTCTAAAACTCAATTCTAATTCAGCTCTTTCCGGCGAACCCAACCTAATTTATCACGTTTCTTTAAACCTTTGAGGCCGTCTTATATACCAAAATAGTGTTTCTCACTCTCCGACGTCTCACTGGTGATTCAGATCATCGGACTGAATCCCACCGCCGTGGACCAGATTATAACACCGGCCCAGACCTGAATTTAACGTCCTGGGGCTCTCTCCTCGTCCAAGAGGGCTGTGCACAGGCTTCGGTGCTGGCTCCCCACAGCGTCAGGAACCATTGCTGGATCCTGGAACAGAGTCACAGATAACAGTTCTGATATTTTCTGATCCGGCTACGAAGGACCAAATAATGTTAAGAAATATATTCTAAAACACTTCTTCAGCAAAGACTCAGAGAAGAGAAACACACAGAACTTCTTGCTAGCAAGGGCAGTCTCCAGAACTGAGACTCGCGTGTGTGTGGTCCTGCTGATCAAAGGGTCATATAACATGAAAACACAAAAGGAAACATCCTTGGTCAGCAAGAGGGTAGTCTCCCCTTCACCCTAGATGTTTCACCCTAGATAACATGGTGAGGAAGTCCAGCAGTTCATCTATATGTAAAGAAGCACTTAAACTAAAACAGACATAGCTACGTTAATCCTACCGTAAAACAATAAGACAAGGTACGACCTCTCTCATGCTCCTAGGATGTGGGGGTGAACACCCTAGAATGTTACAGACCTCCTAGGATGAGACATTCTTTCAATATGCCACCAACTATATACTTCCACACACAAATGATTACATGCAGTATTCTACCATATGCAAACTTATATCACTGAAAGATTATACTGACTACTAAGTACAATTTTCCATTGACAACCTTTCAATTGATATTTTGGGAGCCGGGAGATCCAAATAAAATGACAAGTTAAAATATATGCAGCTATGGTCACTCACACGGACATTTTCCACACGAATGTCATTTATATTTAAACCCAAGGAGAAAACAACGTCCAATGTGTGACCCTTTACATGTGTAGGGCCAGAAACATGCTGCATAAAATTAAAAGACTCTGTGATAGTCATGAAGTCAACAGCCATATTACAGGATGCATCATCAATATGAAGGTTAAAATCTCCCAACATTACCACCTTCTCTAATTTAATAATGGATGATAGGAGGTCGTTAAATTCAGATAAAAAGACTCCGGCAGAGCCAGGAGGTTGGTAGATTAAAATACAATAAAAGGTGTGCAAAGAGCCGACCTTGATCATCTGAAGTTCAAATGAGGTAAAAGAATCCGAGTTCATCAGTCTGCATGTGAATCTGTCCTGGTGCACAACAGCGAGACCTCCGGCATGTCCCGAAAGATGTGGAGTTCCGATGATGGAGCAGGCAGTCGAACAAATTTCCTTCAGATGTATATAATCCATGTTTTGTTGCGACGTCTCAGTTAAACACATGAAGTTGAGAGATTCCTTTATAAATAGATCGTTTAAAATAAACGATTTGTTTGTGATTGAGCGAGTATTGAGCAGGGCAAACCTGATTGAAGGAGCCAAAGAGGGTGTAGTTTGTGTGTGTGAGCACCTGTCTGTACACTTGTGAGCATGAGCGCGCTTGTATTTAAAAGGTTCCTTTGTGTAATGATCTGCTAGAGGGTGTGGGGAGCCACAGCCCCATCCTCCAGGGCATGAAGCAGGTATGGAGGAGATCAAACTCCAGACATCCAGAGGCCCCCAGAACACAAGAGACCAAGGAAGACCAACAGAGGGGCAGCCGCGCCACTATCCCAGAAAGAGCTGATGAGAGCAACAGATTAGGGGTCACTCAGAAGCCGCGGAGCAGAAGCCGGGGGGTTGCAGTGAAGTGTCCATGAGCTCCGCCGGCAGCCAGCTGTGCCAGAGTGACCGAGCCCCAGGCCGAGAGGCCGAGGGCACCCCACCCCCGAAGTGGCCCGAGCGAGCCCAGGGCTCCAGGCCCCGACAAGCAGCCACCAAGGAGTGAGCTGGTGGGTACCCGGACGCCCATCCCCAAACACAAAGAACCACCAATGCACCGATGTCTGAGGGTGTCTGCCATTGGCAGGGGAAGTGGTGGGGGGAGATAGGCCTCCATATCTTGAGATGTCCCTGATACCCAACCTGACATATGGACACTGACATACAGGCACACACAGATACAAACATCCATTCCCACCGTCATGCTCTCATATGCAATTACTCAACACTCACCCAACGTGGAGAAAGACATAAAGAGACATTGTACACATAATCACACTCCCCAATCGTACTCTAAGCCCCAAGTCTAGGTACCCTTGCCCCCGGAGGGGGAAACTGCACCCAGACCCAGGTAGTGTTACACTTTTCCCTGGGGTGGAGAGAAGCAGACTGCCCCGGCTCAGCAGCAGCAGGGAGGCCCCACATTCCAGACCCCAATCGGACGGCCAACTCCTCCTCCCAGCCCCCCCCCCCCCCCTCGCTCCAACAGGCCGCAGAAAACAGGGGTGTGTGAAGACTCCAAACTTCCCACCGTCCACTCATATGTAGTGTTGATGCATGTGTGTTCTAAGATGCATTTAAAACCCAGGAGGGCATGGAGCTACCTGCCAGAGAGCAGCAGGTAAGCGCATAGCCCCTCCTAATAGCCCTCAATGTCTACATGTATTTAAAATAGAGAGGTCGCCAGGGGTGAGGTTGTACACCCTCATGGTCTTTTGGAGTCCGTGTAGCGTGCCCACCCCCAAGATCCTATATGTATGTGTTATAAGAGTGTGTGTAATGTGAATGTCTAAGTTGTGGGATAAAATTGAGGCACAGGCAGCCAGAAGGGGACAGAGGGGGGGGGGATGCCTCCCCTGCACCTTGGTGATACACCTTTACCCCAAGACCCTGCATGTGTGGGTGATTGTGGTGGAGCGGGAAGAGGGAGGCAGCTGGAGATGGGGAGGGAAGGAAGGGAGGGGCAAGTGACCCCCTCCCTGGGGCCAGCTCCCCCGCTTAACCCATTAGGCACCCCCATACTCTGCAACCTGCCAGGGAAAGGGGGGCCCAGGCCCATCCGGACCGGGGCCCAGTTCAGCAGCGCCGCCTGGCCCCACAGAGCCCGGGTCAGCCCACCCGACCCCCATCACAGAGAAAACTGCTCCCACCCCGTCATCCACTCATCTTCCAGACTACACAAGACAATAGACGCCCAGGCTGAAATCTTCCTCCACCTCTCCTATATCTCCCCCTCCTGCAGAGTGAGTTCCTGAAGAGAGGAGACCTCCTGCAAGATGTAACAACCTCCCCCACCAGTTGAAGAGCCCCCCAGGTGGCTCAATGCACTGGCGGCACCTTGCGCCTGGGTTGGGCCCCCATACACCCACCCACCCACAACCCCGGCAACACACCAACCAGGACCCAATCCCCCAAGGCCCAGCCAGGGCCCCAGCCCAGAGACGAAGCACCCCCAGAACCCCACACCTGACCCGGACACACCCAGGGGCAGCCAGGCTACCAGGTCAGTAACCCACATCCGTCAGCACAGACCCTCACGTAGCCCCGCTGCACACAGCCACGAGGAAACCGTCACCTAAGAGCCAACAGAGCCTTTAATAGGCCATGACCGCTACCCTGGGTTGAGCCCTCCAAGGAAGATGCTCTCGGGGAATCCCACGACGCCCAAAGCCTGTCCCTACCCCCACAACAATCACAACAGCAAAGGTAGGACCAAACTATGACCCCCCCACCCCCACTAGGTGATGGAGCTGATCAAAGGAGCCCAGAGCAATTGATCTGATGTGGTGGCAGAGGCTGTATCAAGACTAATGTAATCTAATAATAGATAATTTCTATATTGGTTAGAATTAAGATTATCTTTATTTTTCCAGTTCATGAGGACTGTTTTCTTGGCTATGCATAGGGCAGTGAAAACCATATGGGCTATATCCTTTTCTGTAGTGACATTATCTAAGCTGCCCAACAAACACACTAAGGGGGAAGTTGGAATGTTACATTTCAGACACTTTGATAAGTCTTCACATATCTCGCGCCAAAACTTCTGCACTGGTGGACAGAACCAAAGAGCATGAATATAATTTTTCGGTGAATTGGTTTGGCAGTGTGAGCAGCTGTTGGTAGACTTAAAGCCCATCTTGAACATCGGATGACCTGTATAGTGTACTCTATGTAGTATTGAATTAATTGAAGACTGGGATTTCTAATTAAATGAAAGGTTTTTAAGCATATCTGAGACCAGAAGTTTAGGTCTAAGTTAACTGATAAATCCGCTTCCCATTTTGCAATAGGAAGTGATATTGATTCATCTGTTTTAGAAAGCATTCTGTATATTTTGGAAAGTAATTTTGGGGTTTTAAGAGTAAGAATCTGTACCACACTTGGTGGTGTTTGTAGTTCAACATGACCCGGTTTAAATTTCTTTTTTACTATGGATTTAATTTGTTGATATTCTAAAAATCTTTTCTTGTTGATCCCATATTGTGTAACTAGTCTGTCAAATGTAATAAATTCTGTTCTTTCTAATATATGTTCTAAATATTTGATTCTTTTACCACTCCAATCTGAAAAGTTTATCATATTATTGTTTCGTAATATGTCAGGGTTGTTCCAGATAGGTGTACGTTTGCATGGGATTAATGAAGACTCCGTCACTTTTAGAACTCCCACCATGCTGTCAGAGGAGAGCTGATGTTGATGCTTTTGAAGCATTCATGTCGTTGGATTTTTGAGCTGATAAATGCTAGATCTGAAATCTCTAGATTATTGCAAAGTGCTTGTTGTACATCTAGCCAAGGTTCATCTAAGAGGGTATGTTTTAGCCATCCTAAGATAAATTGGAGCCTGTTGGCTAAGAAGTAGTGCTGAAAGTTAGGTAGTTCTAATCCTCCTTTATCCTTGGTCTTTTGTAGTGTTTTTAAGCTTATACGTGGGGGTTTATTTTTCCAAAGGAATTTGGACATATATGAATCTAGAGATCTGAACCAATCATGTGGAGGTTTAGTTGGGATCATTTAGAATAAATAATTTATTTTTGGTAAGACCATCATTTTTTATAGCGGCAACCCTTCCCATGAGTGATATGGGTAGACATTTCCATCTATTCAGATCGCCTTCTACTTTCTTTAAAAGTGGGATATGGTTTAATGTAGTTAGATCTGGAAGCTTGGGAGAAACATTAATACCTACAGTGGGGCAAAAAAGTATTTAGTCAGCCACCGATTGTGCAAGTTCCCCCACCTAAAATGATGACAGAGGTCAGTAATTTGCACCAGAGGTACACTTCAACTGTGAGAGACAGAATGTGAAAAAAAAATCCATGAATTCACATGGTAGGATTTGTAAAGAATTAATTCGTAAATCAGGGTGGAAAATAAGTATTTGGTCAATAACAAAAATACAACTCAATACTTTGTAACATAACCTTTCTTTGCAATAACAGAGGTCAAACGTTTACTATAGGTCTTTACCAGGTTTGCACACACAGTAGCTGGTATTTTGGCCCATTCCTCCATGCAGATCTTCTCGAGAGCAGTGATGTTTTGGGGCTGTCGCCGAGCAACACGGACTTTCAACTCCCGCCACAGATTTTCTATGGGGTTGATGTCTGGAGACTTTCCAGGACTTTCAAATGCTTCTTATGGAGACATTCCTTTGTTGCCCGGGCGGGGTGTTTTGGATCATTGTCATGTTGGAAGACCCAGCCTCGTTTCATCTTCAAAGTTCTCACTGATGGAAGGAGGTTTTGGCTCAAAATCTCACGATACATGGCCCCATTCATTCTGTCCTTAACACGGATCAGTTGTCCTGTCCCCTTGGCAGAAAAACTGCACCATAGCATGATGTTTCCACCCCCATGCTTCACAGTAGGTATGGTGTTCTTGGGATGCAACTCAGTATTCTTCGTCCTCCAAACACGACGAGTTGAGTTTATACCAAAAAGTTCTACTTTGGTTTCATCTGACCACATGACATTCTCCCAATCCTCTGCTGTATCATCCATGTGCTCTCTGGCAAACTTCAGACGGGCCTGGACATGCACTGGCTTCAGCAGCGGAACACGTCTGGCACTGCGGGATTTGATTCCCTGCCGTTGTAGTGTGTTACTGATGGTGACCTTTGTTACTTTGGTCCCAGCTCTCTGCAGGTCATTCACCAGGTCCCCCCGTGTGGTTCTGGGATCTTTGCTCACCGTTCTCATGATCATTTTGACCCCACGGGATGAGATCTTGTGTGGAGCCCCAGATCGTGGGAGATTATCAGTGGACTTGTATGCCTTCCATTTTCTGATGATTGCTCCCACAGTTGATTTTTTCACACCAAGTTGCTTGCCTATTGTAGATTCACTCTTCACAGTCTGGTGCAGGTCTACAATACTTTCCTGGTGTCCTTCGAAAGCTCTTTGGTCTTGGCCATGGCGGAGTTTGGAGTCTGACTGTTTGAGGCTGTGGACAGGTGTCTTTTATACAGATGATGAGTTCAAACAGGTGCCATTCATACAGGTAACGAGTGGGGGACAGAAGAGCGTCTTACAGAAGACGTTACAGGTCTGTGAGAGCCAGAGATTTTGCATGTTTGAGGTGACCAAATACTTATTTTCCACCCTAATTTACGAATAAATTCTTTACAAATCCTACCATGTGAATTCATGGATTTTTTTTTCACATTCTGTCTCTCACAGTTGAAGTGTACCTCTGGTGCAAATTACTGACCTCTGTCATCATTTTAAGTGGGGGAACTTGCACAATCGGTGGCTGACTAAATACTTTTTTGTCCCACTGTAAATATTTTATATTTCGCGATTGCAGTGGTGTAGAAGGGAGCAAAGGAGCAATTAATCGGAAGGACTGTAGATTTTTGACCAGTTAATTGAGTAATCTGATATTCTTGCAAAAGAGTTTATCAACTCAATCACCCCAGAGATATTTGTTTGTGAATTTTGGAGAAAAAGTAACACATAAAGCCTGATTTTATGTTCCACGTTCTTGCATTTTATGCCCTTAATTACTGAATTCCGTGTAATTGCTGCTGCTGCTAGTGGTTCAATAAAAATTGCAAACAGTGAAGGGGAAAGTGGGCATCCTTGCCTGGTGCCCCTCAGGAGACAGAAGCTGGAGGATGTTTGGTCATTTGTTTTGACACAAGCTGTTGGCGAATTGTATAATATTTTTAACCAGTTAATGAAAGAGGTTCAAAAACCAAATTTCTGTAAAGTTGCAAATAGAAATTCCCAGTTAACTCTGTCAAATGCTGTTTCTGCATCTAAAGAAAATATTGGTTTTTACTGTATGAGTAGTCTATCAAATTAAGTAATTTACGTGTATTTGTTGATTGGTGCCTACCTTTTAGGATGAATTAAGAGGGGGGTTATTTTCTCAAATCTCTTTGAGAGAGCTTTGCAGATAATTTTAAGGTGTACATTTAGAAGGCATATTAGATGATAGCTTGAGGGATATACAGGGTCTTTGCCTGATTTTAGCGGGAGATTAATGTTTGCAGAATTCATATTTGATGCAAGTTATTTATTTTTAGCTGGTTTGCTAGAAATTGACTGGATTTATTACCATGTTCATAATTTTGTAAGCGTAGTCTTTGTACTAAGAATTTTGTTTTTTTTAATCAATTATCTCATTTAATTCTTGTTTCATTTTGCGTATTTTGTTTAACATTTGTTGATCTTGGTGGGAAACGTAGGCTTCTTCTAGTGATTTGATGTTTTTTTCTAATTCCTGAATATTTTTGTTTTCTTCTTTTCTTTCTATGATGAGAAAGAAATTATTTTACCTCTCATCACAGCTTTCCCTGCTTCCCATAGAACAGATGCTGAAGTTCCGGGAGCTTTATTATAATCTAAATATAAAGTTCATTCTTTTTGAAAATATTTAATAAAGTCTTCATCTTTAAGCAGTGATGTATTAAATCTCCAGGTTTTACTTGCCGTACTATTATTATTGTGCATTCGTGTTAAAGATACAGGAGCATGATCGCTGACAGCTATAGGGTGAATCTCAGTGTCTGAAATGTCATTCAGCAGTGAGCTGCTGACCAAAAAAATAATCCAGACGAGAGTAGGAGTGATGAACATGTGAGAAAAAAGTATATTCCTTACTGTTGAGGTGAAGGGAGCACCATGCATCGCAAAGACCAAAGTCGCTCATATACTGTTTGATTATATTTGTGGACTGCCAATTACGCTGAGTTCCTGCTGTGTTGAGCCTATCCATTCCTTCATTTAGTCCAAGGTTGAGATCGCCTCCAAGAACAAGTGTGCCATCTAAGTGTTCAGAGAGTGCACTGAAAAAACCGTGAAAGAATGAGGGATCATCAACATTTGGACCATATACACTTACAATACATAGCTTTTTATTACGTATAGATAGTTTAATGATTAAGAATCTGCCCTCTGGATCTATAACTGTATAGTGTACTGTGAAATTAATATTTTTATGTATTAAAATTGCTACTCCCCTTTGTCTAGAATTATAACAAGCTGAGAACACATTAGGAAACTCAGGTGTTTTAAGTTCATTCGAACCTCTAAGAGGTCTGTGGGTCTCTTGTAAAAAGAACAACATCTGCCTGTAGTTTTTTGAGTTGGTTAAATATTTTTAACCTCTTTTCTCTGGAGTCAGCTCCGTTTACATTCCATGTAAGAAAACCTTAGTGCGCCCATAGATGTCTGTGTATAACTAGGGGTGTATGCTGTGTGTGTCGCTTAGACAGGTGGAGAGAATGCATCACTTGTTCATAAATAAAGAGAAAGAGAGAGAGAAAAAATGTGTGGCAAGATGCTCCTTGAGTCTGACTATGTGTATGCATATTTACTAATATTATTACGCTTGGCTTAAGTGTGTGTATCCTATACACTGTGTGCACTGTCTGTGTTAAGTCTAATTGTTGAATGTCGCCATTGTGTTTCTTAAATTTGTATAGTCTTAGTTTAAGCAGTAGGATCAAAGCCATTCCTTTGATCCTGACCACCTCTCCAGCCACTCTGTGCTGGGGGAGGTTTTATTGTAGATACATCCTAACTTGAAGATCTGTTTGATGTTTGGTAGAGCTTCCTACCCTTTGTATGGTTTCACTGTGTTATCTTTGGTAAACCATACATTGGGTGTGGGGGAAGACTACCCTCTTTATGACCAAGGATGTTGTTCCTGCTTTTAGGTTTTATGACCCTTTGACCAACAAACACACACACACACACACACACACACACACACACATTCTCACATAACACACACACACACACACACACACACACACACACACACACACACACACACACACACACACACACACATTCTCACACACACACACACACTCAGTGTATACATTTACATACAGTGCCTTGTCTTTGTAGCCAAAGGGGGGTTGCAAGGGGAGGTGTTTTGTAAACTATTGTTTGAAGTTTGTCAATAAAAGGCAGCGAGAGGAGGCCACCAGTGTGGTCATTTCAACGTGCTGGTCACAGACGAGAGGCCTCCCTTGCGCAAGAAATCGAACGTTGTTGCCTTGCTTTTCTTTCATGGGAATAAGTCTTAGATACAGCGGGGTCTGAGTTTAGACCCAACAGTCTGACTGATGTAAATGTGCTGCCGTTGAGCGCATGACTGTGCGTGATCGTGTATGTGTCGAAATAAAGGATGTTGTTTGTGGATGAGAGTGGAAGCAGGTGATCGAAGCAGTGAAAGAAATAAAGAAAGAAACCAAGGACAAGGGTGGGCAGCATAAAAACAAGAGGGGGGGAAAAGAGAAAAAAAACGAGAAGGAAAAAAAAACCGGAAACATTCCAATCAAACCACTGACGGAGAGTGACGGTGTTAATTATGCTATCATATCACACTTAAGATGTGATTTGATACCGGTAAGTTAAACAGATGTTAATGCAAGTTAGTGTGAGTGGATAGGGAAAAGGTGTAGCGGATTCTTATCTGGTGTGAACTTAATACAGCCACGGAGTGATGTTGGGGTCGTGGTGGAGCTGTCCGTCCACGTACAGCCGGTCCACAGCGATGACAGTGTGGGAGCCCTTCTGGATGAAGCCGCGTCGGATTGGGAAGAGGACCCTGCGTCGTTCCAGGATCTCTTTGGGGAACTGGTCGTTCACGCTGAAGTCCGTTCCTTTTAATTCCCTGCCGCGACTTTTCACCTGTTCCTTTTGTTTGAAGTGGCTGAATTTGGCCACAGTAGGACATGGTCTCCCGGCCGCAGCCCGCATGGGGCCGATGCGATGCACTCTATCGAAGGCGATGTTCTTCACCGTGTCCTCCGGCAGCTTCAGGTGGGTTTTGATGAAGCTTTTCACTGTGGTCTCCGCGTCTTCTCCAGCGGCTTCTGGAATACCAGAAAATACAAGATTATCACACATGCCACGAGCTTGTAGATCAATGACTGTCTCTTCTATTTTTTTATTTTCTCTATTTAGCTGGGTAACATTGTCTGTGAGACATTTCACCGACTCCATTTTCAGCAGCGAGCGTTTCCACCTGCTGCTGGCTGAACTCCAGGGATTCTCGCAAGGATTTAAATTCCCGGTGAAGAATCTCCACCAAGGACAGCCTTACATCGAAACTGGACAATCGCTTGTTGATTGACTCCAGTATGTCGGCAATATCTTTGCCGGCTGGTGATGTTTGCCGGGGGAATCTGCATTCTGGGCCTTCTTCATCACGAGATCCTGGAAGCACTGATCAATGTAATCTTGGAGAGCGTCTAAACTCTCCCCGTTGTTCTCCAGGGTGTTGGAGATGATTTAGACAAATGTTGTTAGTTATAAGACAATTGATAAGTGTATTTTGTAATACTGAAGCTTAAAGGAATTTGTTCAAATGTAAACTACCATTCACTTTAATTTTTGCGGCAAAATCTCCGGCGTCTGACGTCAGTTACAACATGAGTCGCTTACCTTGTCCGTCACTTCCGTCACTTACCTCTCCTTCCCAAAAACTGCCACTCTCTACATCTAAACAATGTCTCATCTAGGATGACAGGTTTTCAAGCAGGTCAAGTGCCTCTATGCACTTAATTAGTTTGGATATTTTCTTTGTTGTCTTCATTTTATATTTCATTGTACTGAATTTGAGCAACCTCAAGCTTGATGCTGACTACTTTTAGCAGTTATCCACCTCACATTATAACTGACTAAGGTGCCTCGTCATATTAATATTATGTCATTATTAATGCTGTTATCTTTTTATATAACAGCAATAGTATATTACAATATTTTATTTGTATTTAATTTGTATCCACCAAGGGCTGTGGGTGATCTGCAGTTTCACCCTTTTCCAAGCTGGAGACATTTTCCTTTTCAAACACTTTCCTTGGCTGAACGATGACACAACCTTAATATACTTTATGCATCTCTTTATTTCATTTAATATATGTTTGTGTGAATTATCTGCTTTCGTTCATTCTATTCATTCTGGGCATGGTCCTCATCCCAACTATGTTTCATTTTAAATACCAGTTTACAGTTTGTTATCCTTGCTATTATCAGTTTGAATACATTACAGATAAGCTCTAATTTAATTTAGCCTTTTGTTTATTTTACTTTATTCCTCTTGTATTTATATTTATTCAGTCAGGTCTGTTTCCAACCCTTTTTAAACTTCAGTCGGCTGATAATACAATCCGGTTTCTGTGATCTCTGCTTTGATCTCTAATTTTTCACCAACACTTTTTTGTCTGCTCTGCTCTGCTCTGCTCTGCACTCACTCACTCACTCACTCACACACTCACACACACACACACACACACACACACACACACACACACCCACACACACACACCAGTGCACTTCTATTTCACTTTTCGTTGTTGTCAGCCACATGGCGTCCCTAACACCGGGCTACGATGGCCACACGGTGCCCCACGCACCAGGCCACATGATTCTCGATTGTGGGTTTTTCTTGAAAGACTTCTAGTCGTCTTTGACGACAGCCATATGGCCTCTCTAACACCGGGCTACACGGTCCTGGACCGGGGCTTCCATAGAAAGACTCAGTGGTACCAAACTACTCTTCATATACGGAACACGGTTTACAGGGCCGTCCCCTTTGTACTTACATGAAGTCGTTCCCATGTGAGTTCTGCCTCGGATTCGTGGATCTGTGGCCGTTGAGGGGAAGGCAGACGCTATGCAGCCGGCCCAGCAACGAATCTTGCGTCCTGGGTCTCTCGAAAGGTACTCTGGGAGTCCTGGCTGACGTCAGGCTTCGGCCCGTTGTTCTCCTCCCCGACAAACCAAGATCCCGAATCCGGCTCGAAGGACCAATTAGTGTCATAGTTTTACCCCTGATAGTGCTGGATAAACAGAAACTCACTCAGGAACGAGGTCACACAGTGCTCAAGTTCTCACTCGCGAGAGGGAAGCAGTTGTCTCCAACCCACTTCAACTTGCTTTCCCCCTGCAGGTTGTTCTTATTTGTTACACACATGAATATTCATAAAGCTTGTTGCTGTATTACCTATGAGAATTTACTATAACTGGTTACAAAGTGTGATTGTGCCGTGCAAGTGTGATTGGGCTGTGCAAGCATGGTTATATAATGTGTGTGGTTACATGATGGGAGTGCAGCTCTCCCAGATTGTTGTCGGTAGAATCTGTTCTTCTCAATGCTGCTTGTTTCCCTTATCAATGTCGTGCACGTAGTCATATGCGTAGGTTACCTAGATAGCAAACAGAAGCATTCTAGCTTTCTAAATGGCATTGTGTAGCTTTTTAAATGGCAACCTACAACACATACATTAAACCTAACAAGCGGGACCTAATATTTAATAATACACGTTTCACTTTTTTACTCTTTGGTTCAGATGTGGATACTGTATTGTTCTTTCTTTGTTATTTTTTCATGTTTAAGTGGTTTGTTGTTGGTTTCTAGTTTGTTTTTGTCTGTTTGGCAGCTGACACAGTCTCTATGGAGATGGGTTTTTTTTTTTTCAATTTCAAGTTATGAAAGTGACTGGGTAAACATATTTGTGGTTTTAACTATTTTTCTACTAAAATTTTAGGTATTTTGTCTGAATTTAGATCAGTTTTGCTAATACAGTATGTCAAAATGAAAAAAAAAATAACTACAATTTCAGATATTCAAAGTTGTGCTGAAAAGAGTGATAACAAACAAAGCAAGATACCAGTTTTTAAAGATGAAACAAAAAGGTTATATTAAAAGTAGCCAACAATGGCCATTTATACCCTTAACCCCAGAGGGCTATGATTGAAGCATTAATTGATGGCAGGACTTCTTTTAGCAGTCTTGTGGGAATGTGGTCTAAAAGACAAAATGATGGTTTACAGGAAGTAATTACTAAAGTTTACTCAGAAAGAACAATTGGAGAAAAAGTCTCTAAAGCAAAATCAATCTACTTAAAATAGCTGTAGGTAATATTACATCCGTGCGATGATTATGGGAGATTTTTTTTCTCTAAAGGTTAAAATGTTTAACCATTAAAGTAAGTAGTTCCTGAAGTCATTATTAGTTAAGGTTAAAGAAATTTTTAGTCAACAGTGCTCTGAATTTTTGTCAGCCTGGCTACACTGCTGAAGAGAAACCTAGGGTTATTCTTATTTTCTTCAATGAGTGATGAATAGTAAGACTTTCTGGTTTTGCGGAGGGCTTTCTTATAAAGCAACAAACTTTCAACACCTTGCCCAGGAGGCATCCTTGTCTGATGCCCAAAGTACATTAATCAGAATCAGAATCAGAATACTTTATTGATCCTTGGGGGAAATTATTTTTTGTTACAGTGCTCCATTATAAACCAACATTAAGACAAGACAGACAATACGCTAACTAAGAATAGTACAATATATACATATATATATACATACATAAGTCACTCATAAATAAATAGCTGGAAAAGAAACGTGTAGTTGTAGCAGCAAACAGTGTGTTAAGTGGATGCGTTGTACAGGGAGATGGCCACAGGCAGGAATGATTTCCTGTGTCGTTCAGTGGTGCTTTTTGGTAATCTCAGTCTCTCACTGAACGTGCTCCTGTGACTGACCAGCATGTCATGGAGTGGGTGGGAGGTGTTATCCATCATTGTCTTTATCTTGGACAGCATCCGCCTCTCCGACACCAAGTTGAGGGAGTCCAGCTCCATCCCCACAACATTGCTGGCCTTACGGATTAGTTTATTAAGTCTGTTGGCATCTGCGACCCTCAGCCTGCTCCCCCAGCATGCAACAGCATAGAGGATCGCACTGGCCACAACAGACTCATAGAAAATCCTCAGCATTTTCTGGCAGATGTTGAAGGACCTCAGTCGCCTCAAAAAATAGAGACGACTCTGGCCCTTCCTGTAAAGTGCTGTGGTGTTTTTAGCCCAGTCCAGTTTATTGTCAATGTGTACTCCAAGGTATTTATAGTCCTCCACAATGTCAACACTGACCCCCTGGATTGAAACAGGGGTCAAGTGTTTCCTGGTCTTCCTGAAGTCCACGATCAGTTCCTTGGTCTTTGCCACGTTGAGCTGCAGATGATTCTGCTCACACCACGTGACAAAGGAGTCGACCACAGCCCGGTACTCTGTCTCATCATCCCTGCTGATGCATCCAACCACCGCAGAGTCATCAGAAAACTTCTGAAGATGGCAGGTCTCTGTGCAGTGGCTGAAGTCTGTGGTATAGAGGGTGAAGAGGAAGGGGGAGAGGACAGTCCCCTGTGGTGCCCCTGTGTTGCTGATCACCTTGTCAGACACACACTGTGGGAGACGTACATATTGTGGTCTTCCTGTCAGGTAATCAACAATCTAGGACACCAGAGAAGCATCCACCTGCATCGCTGCTAACTTATCACCCAGGAGGGTCGGCCTGATGGTATTGAAAGCACTAGAAAAGTCAAAAAACATGACCCTCACAGTGCTCGCCGGCTGGTCCAGATGGGTGTAGACACGATTGAGCAGGTAGATGATGGCATCCTCAGTTCCGAGACGAGGCTGATAAGCGAACTGAAGGGAATCCAGATGTGGTCTTACTAGGGGTCGCAGCTGGTCCAGGATGAGCCTTTCCAGGGTCTTCATGATGTGGGAGGTCAGTGCCACGGGCCTGTAATCCTGGGGGCCACTGAGACGTGGCGTCTTTGGTACAGGGACGAGGCATGATGTCTTCCACATCACTGGGACCCTCTGCAGACTCAGACTCAGCATAAACAGTTTATCAAAGACTCCACACAGCTGGGGGGCACAGGTCTTGAGGACGAGGGGACTCACTCCGTCTGGTCCAGCAGACTTGCCTGAGTGAAGTCTCCTCATTTGCATCTCAACCTGGTATTGAGTGAAGGTGATGGGTGGGGGAGGGGTGTCAGGAATCTCACAGGAGGCAACAGTGCCATGTGAAGAGAGAGGCTGGCAAAGTGGTGAAGAGAGAGGCTGGCAAAGTGGTGTGGCTCTGGATTCCAGGCTGACTACAGGTGAGGTTGTGGGGGTGGGAGCAGACACTGTGGTGTCGAATCTATTGAAAAACAGATTCAACTCGTTGGCTCTATTCTCACCTCCCTCAGCTCCCCTGCTGTTGGTTGGCCTGAATCCAGTGATGGTCTTCATGCCCCTCCACACCTCTCTCATGCTCTCTCTGAGAGAGGTGTGGAGGGGCATGAAGACCATAACTGGCTCCTTTTTAAATGGAGGAGCAGCAGCTCTACTCTGAGCCCCTCCTGGATAGCTGAACTTCTCACCCTATCTCTAAGGGAGAGGCCAGCCACCCTTCGGAGGAAGCCGCTTGTATCCGCAATCTTTTTCTTTCAGTCACTATCCACAGCTCGCGAGCATAGGTGACGATAGGGATATAGATCGACTGGTAAATCGAGAGCTTCGCCTTTACACTCAGCTCTCTCTTCACCATGACAGACCAGTACAGCGTCCGCATCACTGTAGCTGCACCACCGATCCATCTGCTAATCTCCGGCTCTCTTCTCCCATCACTTGTGTACAAGACCCCAAGATACTGAAACTTCTGCAATTGGGGCAGGAACTTGTCCCAGACCTGGAGTGGGAAATCCACACTTTTACAACTGAGAACTATGGCCTTTGTCATGGTCCTGGGACGGTGACCCAGTGCTTTTAGTTTGTTATCATTTTCTAGATGATGATGATGATTGTTTGAGTTCTATGTGTTATATTCGGTCTGCCTTTGAGTCTGCGTCTGTGTCTCTGTCTGTCTATGATGTCAACCCGTTTGTTTGTGAAGCTGTCTGTTTAGTTCTGTGTCTTGTTTGGTTCCCCATGTTTGAGTTTCCTGCTTTATTGTGAAGGTCTCTGTCTGACGTGAGTGTGTTCAGTTTACATTTCCCCTGTCCCATCAGCTCCGATTCCTCCCAGCTGTGTTGCCCTCCTGTCTCTCATCTCCTGATTACTGGTGTGTGTATTTAAGCCCTGTGTGTTCTCCTGCCTGATGCCGGTTTGTCTGTATTACGCCGTGTCAGTCTGTGTTACCCTGTGGTCCACGGTGTCCTGTTCCTCGTCTGCGTCTCTCTGCTTCTCATCCCGTTGTCGTATGCTCCCAGGTCTGTTATTTTTTAGTTCTCCCAGTTTAGGTGTCTTCAGTTATTTGTTATGCCCCACTGCTTGTTTGCCACTACACCTCTGTAAATAAACCTCACCAGCATCTCATCCACTGCCTGCATCTTGGGTCCTTCTTCCAACTCCACACGGCTCGCCTCGGCAGCCGTGACAGCCTTAGATTTGGAGGTGCTGATCCTCATTCCCGCCTCTTCACACTCGGCTGCAAACCATTCCAGTGCGAGCTAATAGCCACTACCCGATAAAGCCAACAGAACCACATCGTCCGCGAAAAGCAGAGATGAGATTCTGAGACTAAGTGAACTAGCCTTCCGCCACTTGGCTTTTCCCAGAAATCCTGTCCATAAAAACTACGAACAGAATTGGTGACAAAGGGCAGCCCTGCTGGACCCCATCACCCACCGGGATCAAAAACTGACTTAGTGCCAGCTATGCGGGCCAAGCTCTTGCAGTGGTTGTATAGGGATTGAATGGACCATAACAATGGGCCAGACACCCCATACTTCCGTGCACCTACAATTGGACACCCTGAGGTTGAAAGCCTTCTCCAAGTCCACAAAACACATTTAAACTGGTTGTGCAAACTCCCATGCACCGTCAAATATCTTCGAGAGGATAAAGAGCTGGTCCAGGACAAAAGCCACACTCCCTACTGCTTTGGAGCCGGGTGCAGTCTGCGTGTCTCCACCCCAAGGGAAAGGGTAACATCTCCTGGGATCTAGGTGTGGTTTGCCCCTCTGTAGGCGATGGTACCTGGACCCAGGGTATAGAGTATGTTAGGGGAGTGTTATTGTGTGTACAGTGTCCATTCGGGTCTGCCTTCATGTTGGATGATTGCTGAGTATTTGTATATGTGTGTGCATGAGAGTGGGAATGCATGTTTGTGTCTGTGTGTGCCTGTTAGTTTGTGTCTACAATTCAGGTCGGGTCTCACATTCCGCCTCTCTGGGAACATCTTTGGCCCTGCGAGTTATGGAGGCTTGTCTCCCCTCACCACACTCTCTGCCGATGGCTGATGTTCACTCTGGCAAATCTGGCTGGCAGCAGAGCCCACAGGCACGTCACCACAGCCCCCTCTGGCTTCTGCTCGCTGGCTACTTGGTGACCCCTGTTTTGGGGCTCTCCTCAGTTCTTCCCAGGAGGGTGGCACCAATGCCCGGCCCATGGTCCTCCTTGGGCTCTCACACTCCGGGGGCCTCTGAATTCCTGGGGCCTAGATCCCTCCATGCCTACTTCATTACATGGGTGAAAGGGTTATGGCTCCCCACACCATCCAGCACACAAGTGTCAAACTCCAGTCCTTGCGGGCCGGTGTCCGAAAACTTTTCCATTTGTCCCAGCTACAACACGCCTGAATAACATAAGTAGGTCATTAGCAAAATTCTATAGAACTGGACTGCATGCTGAGGTGGCAATTCAGCCATTTGATTCATGTTACAGCAGCTCATGACTGAATGAACATGGTGCATGTAGTTTTAGGAGTACATTTTTTTCCAAATACTTTACTTCAGTTTATTTGAGAAGGTTTAGGGGTTGTTACCTCAGCATGCCGTCAAGTTCTATAGAGTTTTTCTAATGACCTACTAATTTTCTTCAGGTGTGTTGCAGCAGGGTCACATTTAAAAGTTTCAGGACACAAGCCCTCAAGGACTGGATTTTGCCACGCCTGCTCTAGTGGATTCTTATATGGAGAAACCTTTTCAATACATGCACGCTGATCCATAAAGGTGTGCACATGAGTGTTCACTGTTCATAGTGACAAACTAGACCTTTCTTGGCTGCTACCTCAAAGCACATTGTGCGCTGTTAATCCTGTACAACAACATTCAATATTTAGTATTTACGTTTATTTACACTTAGCTAGATTAATGCAATGGTGTTGTGTTTCTTATGTTGCTCTCTTGTTTGTTTTTGTTTTGTTTTTTACATTTTTTCTTCTTTCAACAGGTGATGCAGGAGATGTTTTTTCTTTTCAAGTGCCCTTTCTCACTCTCCTTCTTCCCCTCTGTTTTTCTTTTCCTTCCTAGCTTTCTTACTTCCTTTCCTATCCAACAACTGAAAATAAAATAAAATGAAATAAATTAATAGTAATTTACATGGCTGATCAAATGGACCAATACGGCAAGGCCGTGATGATCCACTTGGTAAAGTAAATCTGTTGGCTCTAGACTAACTTTCTGCCATGGTTGCACTGGTGCACCTAACTTTTTTCTTAGACGCACCAGCACAAAAGTTAGGCACACCCACATTTTTCAACCGCATTGCTTAACACCGCAGTTTTACATTTGTACTTTTAAGGGGGGGAAATTGCAGCCCATACAGACAATATTGATTTGATAGTTAAATGATTAACTAACAATCTTGTCAACACAAAGTTCTTTATTTCTACCAGAAATATAAGTTACTGAAAAACTGATTGTGCTTAAAGTGCTTTGTCACTCTTTGACAATATTGTAGACAATGTTAAACTTAATCATCACATCGGCCTCCTCTGACGACCTGTTTGCTGCTGCCTTCTGCTGAAAGGCAGTGGGGAGAGCGGACACTTGGGCAGTGCATTTATTGCAGCATATAATGTGTTTTCTGGATACACTGTGCTTTTTCAGGATTCAGAGATTGATAGCTCAGTCTCAAAGCACTGGCTATGGATTTCACATGGACTAGGCGTTAACTTAACAAAACAATTGTCAATAGTTCTTTTCATCTTTTCTTATTACCCACAGCTACACCCACTTCTGACAGCCCTAGGCTGCTCACTATGGTAAGTGGTAAATGGACTGGTTCTTATTCGCTTGTTACCCACCAGTCTACCGTTGTTTACAGCGCTGTCAGCCGCTGTCTTTTTTTTTTTTTTACTTAAATTACCCTGGACAAGCTTTTCCACTCTTCTGAGCACTCAAAGCGCTTTATACAACTTGTGCATTCACCCATTCACACCCATTCGCACAAGCACAACTGACATTCACACACATTCATACTCCGATGAATGCATCGGAGAGCAATATCTTGCCCAAGGATATTTGGCATGCAGACTAGGGGAAGCCCCTGACTATCTCTGATTGGTATAGATCACAATAGGGGCATAATATGTGTCGTTGACCACCCGGAGACTTACGGAGACTTTTCTTTTTTTTTTTACTCATACAGATGGTCAATCCAGTGCAATTTAGGATTTTTTTTTTTTTTTTATCGCACCATTGAAAAGTTTGGTCGCATTCCAAATTGGTCGCACTCTAGAGCCCTGGTTGGGTATATTTGTTGGCCTTCATACAACAATTTTTATGGCTAAAGAACCACACAGGACAGACACAAAAAACCCCAAAATGGGATTATGCTTTAAATACTTTATTAGAGTTGTCGTCAATAACCTTACAACAAATAAAAAGAGAATAAATCAGTCAGCAGCGGAGAATAAATCAGTCAGCAGCGGAATCCAGATACGGCAGCGTTCACTCAATCGATCACACCTGAGGTTTTACTTTAGCCACTGCCCTATTAGCCACTGTTCTTCTTGTCCTGTCAGTACCTATCAGCTGCCTCCAGAGCCCCACAGGCTAACCAAGCCCGATAGGACTCCTTCAGTCTGGTGGCTCCCTTCACCTCTGGTGTCCACCATTTGGTTCGGGTGTTACCACCACGACAGGTGCCAACCACCTTGCGGCTCCAGCTCATTGCAGTAGCTTCGGCAATAAAGGTGCTGAACATGTCTTCCTTATTCCTCGGAATGCTGTTGAAGCTCTGCCAGAGGTGTGCGTTGAAGATCTTGTAGAATGGGGCTTTTCCTACGCGATACCAGTGCACCCTCACTATACATTTAGGTGGCCACGTCTATCCAGCATCCTCCCCCGCCACCTGAACTTACTCACCACCAAGTGGTGATCAGTTGACAGCTTACCCGAGTGTCTGGAACATATGGCCCTAGGTCAAGCTATACAATTACAAAATCAATCATCAACCTGCAGCCTAGAGCATCCTGGTGCCATGTGCACTTATGGAGACTCTTGTGTTCGAACATGGTGTTTGTTATGGCCGAACTGTGGTTTGCACAGTAGTCCAATAACAAAACACGACTCGGATTCAGATCAGGGAGGCCGTTCCTCCAAATCACTCCTCTCCAGGTCTTACTGTCATTGCCCACATGAGCAATGAAGTCGCCCAGTGGAACAACAGAGTCTCCACGAGGAGCACATCTCAAATTTACCCCTCTGAAATTCTACATTATCGTGGAGGAAGGGTTTGAGTGTTTGAGACCTAGAAGTGGCATGATTATCACAAAATTTACTGCACATTGTGTCATCTAAGCGGCAAATTGAAGTACACAAATGAAAACATTAGGAAAGCTGATGGGACCTTGAAGAATTGGAAGAAATTCTTTACTGGCCTCTACAATCATGACACGCTGCAAGGCCAAATTGCAGTGCCTCCCAAATTAATCCCCCCCCCCTGCACCAATGTCAGACACCAAACATACAATTGAAGAAGTTAAACATCCAGTCCACGGACTAAATAATGGGAAATCGCCTGGGCTGGACCAAGTCATGGCGGAAGTAATAAAACTGGAGGAGACAGCCTCATTTCTTGACTCCATGGTACCATCACTGGTAAGGTCTTAATGAAAACCATTCAGTCACCCCTACAAAAGCATTGCGAGCAGTCAAGCAGAGAAGAGCAAGCTTTCAACATGGGTGCAGATGCTGTGATCAGATCTTCTTTCTTTGCTGGTCAAGTGAAGGGTTTGATGTGCACAGGGGACAGGGATTGAAAAGAAAGTGGCATCATGAGTAGAAATACATTCAAGAATTGGTCAAGCGGAGGCAGCTTTCAACTCCCTCCGATGGTGCATCTGGAAGAAGGGAATTGTCACCCTCACCACCAAAATCCACCTGTACTGTACACTGGTATTGCCCATACTTCTCTATGGGTCGGTGACCTGGGTTTTCCTCAAACACAAACTGAACAATCTTAAGGACACTAAAATGCGCTGTTTGTGTCAGATTCTTCGAGTGTCCCTCAGTGATTGTCTCAGCAACAGCGTGATACGTAGTCAATGTCACCAGCAGCCCTCAATGGAAGAGCTGATCAGCGACGACTGCAATGGTTTGGCCACATCTGCTGCATGAGCAACCATCGCCTGTCATAATGCTTTTGATGCAGCAGCACCCCGCAAACTGAAGAATCAAGTGTGATGCGCCCAAGAACACTTGGATCAAACAAATTGAAGACAATCTTAAACAACAACATCTAACTCTAGAGCAAGCAAAGGTGAAGGCAAGAGACCACATTGCCTGGAAATATATCATTGATCAAGATTGAAACCCTAAGGCACCTACAGCAATGTATTGGCTTCATGGACAACCTCCCCTGCCAACTGCCAGCTCGGGACAAAAGAAGATATTTCTGTGGGTTCTTTGTGTCACTTTTAGGAAAAATCAGATCTCGGAAATACTGAAATGTCAATGTAGTACAATCAAAATTGACGGACCTAAAAAAAATTCAATAGATTGTTTTCCAGTTCTTTGTCATAATTAAGCATTGAGTTGTACACCAAGCACGTAATGAGTGTAATATGTCTCAAAAAAGTCGGGCCTGCTATAATCTGTCTTGATGTGGCTGTTCCTGCCCCCATATCGGGGGCGTTGGGGCTTAAGAGGTTTAATTGTTTTTTGGGGGTTTTTTTGTTGTTTTTTTTTCCATGAGCACACAGCTATTTATTTTTCATATTTAGGTTCACCATTAAAAGTGTTGGGTTTTGAAAACAGATTTTTTTTTTTTTGTTGTTTGTCAGTCTGGGTGGCAATTTAAATTTTCACATTTAAGTGGAAATGTCACATCTAGTTAGTGTTTTCCACACCATGAATGCATACTAATTTCAGTCATTGTGTTTTTGTTTTCATTTTTGTCTGTTCTTTATTTATAGATTGAGTAGGTGTTCCCTCTCAGAGAGAAGCTGTGAAGCTCTTTCCTCAGTTCTTAGCTCCCCGTCCTCGAGTCTTAAAGAGCTGGACTTGAGTTACAACAGCCTACAGGATTCAGGACTGAAGCTTCTTTCTGCTTCACTGCAGCATCCACATTGTAAACTGGAAACTGTGAGGTCAGACCATTGGATTTTTTTTTTTCATCAAATTGTCACGGTCCTGGGTCAGTGACCCAGTGTTTTGAGGTTCTTGTGCCTCTGAGTTTTTTGTATTATGTTCTCAGTTCTCTTTGTTGTCCCAGCTTATTCTTTAGTATAGTGTCTTAGTTTGGTTTTCTTGTATTCTGTTTAGTTCTCTGAGTATTTAGTAGCTGCCCTCTGTGTCTCTTTGTTGTTGGTGTTGTCTGCATTTCTTAGTTGCTCTGTCTCCCCTAGTCTAGTTTGCGTCTGTGCTAATTCCTGTTTTACTTTGAAGGTCTGTGTCTCATGTGAGTGTATCCTACTTTGCTCCCTTGTCTCGTCAGTTCTGATTTCTCCCAGCTGTGCTCTCCTTCTGTGTCTCATTCCCCTTGTTACTTCCCAGTGTATTTAAACCCTGTGTTTCTCTGAGTCAGTGTCGCATCGTCCCTCTTGCTGTCTGGATCTCCCTGTGAGTTTTAGTTCATCGTTTCCCAGTTTAGCTTAGTTTACTTTGTATTCTCGTTTTTCTGTGACCAGCAAATAAAGCTGTGATTTTCAGTTCATCCCCTGAGTCTGTGAGTCCTGCACTTTGAGTCCTCATCTCCTGCCTGCCACACAGCATTTCATGACACAAATGATATATCTGCATTTTAAAAAAATAATCTAATAACAGGCACTCATTTCAATAGTTTTCAATATTTCTAAGTCAGAGTAAATTAGCATATTTTAGATTTGATTAAAAAAAGTCCATAGTAATACCAGACAATCCTAGAAGAACATACAAGAGTGCCAAATCTAGTAACGTTTTATGGCACCATCAATACACTTTAACCGCAGCATTTTTTTGTCCATGTTATTTATTTCTAGACTGAGTGGCTGTTGTCTCTCAGAAAGAAGTTGTGAAGCCTTGTCCCCAGTTCTCAGCTCCAAGTCCTCGAGCCTGAAAGAGGTAAATCTGAACAACAACAACCTACAGGATTCAGGCGTGAAACTTCTGTCGGCTGCACTGCAAAGTCCACATTGTACACTGGAAACTCTGAGGTAAGGTCCAAGCATGTTCAATGTTTCATCAAATTAAATATTTTAGTTTATTTAAAAATCTTATAACAGTCAATTCCATCCATGTGTTGGTGTCTCTTAGTATATTTCATTATTTATAAGTCAGATATATTAGCATATTTCAGATTTGTATAAAAGCATGCAATCACAATTCAGCCACCCCTAGAAGAACATTAAGTAATACCAAATCTAGTAACTATTTTAGGCAACTTCAATGCATTTTGATCCAGTATTTTTCTTGTTTTATGTATGTGTTCTTTACTTCTAGACTGAGTGGCTGTTTCCTCTCAGAAAAAAGCTGTGAAGCTCTGTCCTCAGTTCTCAACTCCCAGTCCTCAAGTCTGAAAGAGCTAGACCTGAGCAACAACAACCTGCAGGATTCAAGCGTGACTCTTCTGTCTGTTTTAAGGGAGAAACCACATTGTACCTTAGAATGTCTTAGGTCAGGAATCAGTCTTTTCCACCCTGTGTTATTTAGAATCTGTATTGTAATCAATGACAACAACTTATATAATTCTCAGGTGCCTTCTCTTTGCTTTTAGTTAAATTATTAGACTTTGAATTGCTGTGTGTGAAGCTAAACCAACAAAACAACACCAACACCAGCAGATGTGACATCATTTTGGAATTTGCCACCATCTGACAGGGTATATAGTGAATATAAAAGTCTTACTCGTGGATCCCGGAGTTTCTACAAGCAGAATGGAAGGGGACACCTTCAGCTTCCAGATTCCTCTCCATTGGAAAAAGCTCTGAGTTTCGTTTTGGAAGACAGACAATTTTCATGTGTTTAAAATAAGAGATTAGCAATTCCAGCAAGTCCTGGAAAAACATTAAATAATGCTAAATATGGTAATTCCTTACTAAACAATCAGAAGACATTTTGTTTTTGTTCTTTATTTCTAGACTTAGTGGCTGTTTTCTTTCAAGGAGAAGCTATGATGTGCTGGCCTCAGTTCTCCGCTCCCAGTCCTCGAGTCTGAGAAAGCTGATCCTGAGCAAAAATAACCTACAGGATTCAGTCATTAAACTTCTGTCTGCTGCACTGAGAAGTCCACATTGTACACTGAAAACGCTGAGGTCAGCTCAAAGAATATTTTATTTGTTTTCAAATTATATAATTAAATGTTAAAAATGTATCCATGCATGCTCAATCATCCAGGTAAGTAAATCTCCAAAAGTTGACTTTGTTTATCTGGACGTAACGTTTTCAGTGGGAGAAACGTTTCTTCACTCATCCAAAGGACTTCTTCAGTCTCAGCTGACTGCAGGTTTCCCCAATCTTGTAAATAGTGCATTTGCATAATGACTGAAAATAGCACCACTGAAGAAACAATGGGTATTCATTGTAATTATGCAAATTATCATGACCATTGATCAACAACCACTGATCAAAGCCCATTGATCAAAGGCCACTGATCAATGGCCATGAGTACCATTCACATAGAGTTGGGGAATGACTAATCACAGCATTGTAAGATGGCGAAAGATGTACACTTAGGACCCCTCTTCAATTCAGAGATGGTCTTTCCCTTTTCACGTAAATGGCCTCCTTGACTCCACACTCAAACCAGCATTCCATCCTGTCCAGGATCTGTACATACTCATCATTGAAAGAGTGTCCATTATTTCAATTAGTTAATGGCATGGTCATTAGCATTAGTATGGTCGGACTTCCTTGAGCAGTTTGGTATGAATCAGGTCTAAAAGACATGTTGATGGTTTGGATGAAGTAATTAAAGTTAACTCAGAAAGATCAAGAAATAAAAGTCTAAACGAATATCAAAGGTATTAAAAGTAGCTGAAGATAATATTACATCTGTGAGATGATTGTGGGTAATTTTTTCTGCAATGATTAAAATTTTCTTTGTGAAGAAGTTCATGAAGCCATTACTAGTTAACGCTGAAGGAATAGTTAGCTCAATGGTGTTCTGACTTTTTGTCTGCCTGGCTACACTGCTGATGAGAAACCTAGGATTGTTCTAATTTTTTTCCAATTTTTTTCATCAGTGATGAATAGTAGGATGTTCCAGCTTTATGGAGGGCTTTCTTATAAAGCAACAAACTATTTCTCCAGGCTAAATGATTATCTTCTAAATTTGTGACACGTCATTTCCTCTCCAGCTTTTGAGTTATTTCCTTTAACCCTTTATTGACCGGCCCTTAAAATTTACCTGTAAAATGGGCCCGCCGGTGGGCCCATGGTCAATGAAGGGTTAAGCTACGTCATTGAGAATTATTACAGGGAGTCATATTTGAGGCTTTATCTTTTACAGGAGCTACAGTATCCACAGTCATACTTAGTGAAGAGGCAAAGATATTAACACGATAATGTTATTAAAGACCCTCTGTTGGGGTCATTTTTAGGTAGCTGTTCTGTTTTGTGTTGTTACAGGGCATTGACGATGATAATGTCATGTTTTTGACTGTAGTTACGCACTTTCAGAAAGACATCGAGTGTGATAAAGTCTACTCCCCATTGTGGTGTAATAAATTTTTGTAAATTTATATGTTATCAGGAAATGATCAGACAAGATACGATTTCAAGCAAGTACTGTTAAATGTTCAATTTCTATGCTATATGTAAAAAAAGATCCAGACTGTAATTAAAGTGGTGGGTGGATTCTTTTACATTTTGAGAGAAGCCAGTTGAGTCTAACAACAGATTAAATGCTGTGTTGAGGCTGTCATTGTTAGCATCGACATGGATATTAAAGTCACCCAAAATAACTATTTTATCTGAGCTGAGCACTAAATCAAATAAAAATTTGAGAAATCAGATATAAACTCTGTGTAAGGCCCAGGTGGATGATAAATGATAACAAGACTGGTTCATGAGTTTTACAGCTTTAAAACCACTAAATATTTGGGGTGACTCTTAAGGAGCCAGGAAACTTGTCATTGTTTGCATGTCATAGTATAGTGCCACATTTCTGAAATCTTTCAAATAAGGTGATAGCAGTTCTCGCCAGTCTTAAAACCACATTAAATGTTGCAAATCTTGTAACTCCGAGATCTACCATTAATATGCTGAAGTTTGTTTGTCTTTGTGTTCTTTGTTTCAGACTTAATGCCTGTAATCTCTTAAAGAGAAGCTGTGAAGATTTGACCTCAGTTCTCTGCTCCCAATCATCTCACCTGAGAGAGCTGGACCTGAGTGACAATGACCTGGAGGATTCAGGAGTGAAGCTTCTGTCAGCTGCAGTTGCAAGTCCACATTGTACACTAGAAAGTCTCAGGTTAGCATTCAGTCTTTTTCACTCTGTATTCTTTAGGATGTCGATCAGATTAGTGAAAATAAAACTCTAATCTTATTAGAATTTTCAGGTAGTGAATACTGAGGAAATATCATGTGTTAAAGAACTCAATATAGAGTGGCTTGCAAAGTATTCGGCCCCCTTGAACTTTTTCTTTTGGAATTCCACATAAAGACCAATGCAAAGTCGTGTACACGTGAGAAGTGGAACGAAAATCATACATGATTCCAAACAATTTTATAAATGAATAACTGAAAAGTGGGGTGTGCATAATTATTCAGCCCCCTGAGTCAATACTTTGTAGAACCACCTTTTGCTGCAGTTACAGCTGCCAGTCTTTTATGGTATGTCTCTACCAGCTTTGCACATCTACAGACTGAAATCCTTGCGCATTCTTTGCAAAACAGCTCCACCTCAGTCAGATTAAATGGACAGCGTTTGTGAACAGCAGTTTTCAGACCTTGCCACATATTCTCGATTGGATTTAGATCTGGACTTTGACTGGGCCATTCTAACGCATGGATGTTTTGTTTTTAACCATTCCATTGTTGCCCTGGCTTTACGTTTAGGGTCGTTGTCCTGCTGGAAGGTGAACCTCCGCCCTAGTCTCAAGACTTTTGTATTTTGCTCCATCCATCTTCCCATCAACTCTGACCAGCTTCCCTGTCCCTGCTGAAGAGAAGCACCCCCAGAGCATGATGCTGCCACCACCATATTTGACAGTGGGGATTGTGTGTTCAGAGTGATGTGCAGTGTTAGTTTTCTGCCACAAATAGCGATTTGCATTTTGGCCAAAAAGTTCCATTTTGGTCTCATCTGACCAGAGCAGCTTCTTCCACGTGTTTGCTGTGTTCCCCACATGGCTTTTGGCAAACTGCCAAAGGGACTTCTTATGGTTTTTTTTTTAACAATAGCTTTCTTCTTGCCACTCTTCGATAAAGGCCAACTTTGTGCAGTGCACGGCTAATAGTTGTCCTATGGACAGATTCCCCCACCTGAGCTGTAGGTCTCTGCAGCTCGTCCAGAGTCACCATGTGCCTGTTGGCTGCATTTCTGATCAGCGCTCTCCTTGTTCGGCCTGTGAGTTTAGGTGGACGGCCTTGTTTTGGTAGGTTTACAGTTTTGCCATACTCCTTCCATTTCTGAATGATCACTTGAACAGTGCTCCGTGGGATGTTCAAGGCTTGGGAAATATTTTTGCAGCCTAAGCCTGCTTTAAATTTCTCAATAACTATATTACTGACCTGTCTGGTGTGTTCTTTGGACTTCATGGTGTTGTTGCTCCCAATATTCTCTTAGACAACCTCTGAGGCCATCATAGAGCAGCTGTATTTGTACTGACATTAGATTACACAGAGGTGCACTCTATTTAGTCATTAGCATCCATCGGGCAATGTCTATGGGTAACTGACTGCACTCAGACCAAAGAGGGCTGAGTAATTATGCACACCCCATTTTGCAGTTATTTATCTTTTAAGATATTGTTGGAATGTGTGATTTTCATTCCACTTCTCATGTTTACACCACTTTGTGTTGGTCTTTCACGTGGAATTCCATTAAAATTGATTCATGTTTGTGGCTGTAATGTGACAAAATGTATGAAAGTTAAAGGGGGTCGAATACTTTTGCAAGGCACTGTATTATTCTATGGGGTTGTTGCAGACTCTCAGACTGAAATTAATTGGGCTGTTATTGAATTTATTATTTGTTATTGAATTTGTTATTGAATTTCCCTAGGGATCAATAAAGTATTCTGATTCAGATTCTGATTTTCCGTGAAGTTTTCATGAATGAATTGTTTTGTGTGTCTGCAGTCTGTCACGCTGTCTGATCACAGAGGAAGGCTGTACGTTTCTGGTTTCAGCTCTGAGCTCCAACCCCTCCCACCTGAGAGAGCTGGACCTGAGCTACAATGATCCAGGAGCCTCAGGAATTAAACTGCTCTCTGCTGGACTGAAGGATCCAGATTGGAGACTGGAGACTCTCAGGTATGGAGAGAATGTCTGATAGAGGAGGAAGAGCTGGAAACATTTTATATGTGATTCACTCACTTCCTATTTATTCCTATTTCCTATTCATTCAACATTTGTATAGATGTCTGTACAATTAATGGTGCAGTCACTTTTCGGTAATAGTTTAGCTATCAAACAACTACAGCTGGATTTTATTATCTCGGAAGTAACAATTTTGGGATGTAGGGCTACTTAATTACACATACAATTAAATTAAATCCACAACAACCCTTATCACTCCCCTGTCAGGGTATACCACATTTTGCTTTAACAAAACTTTACTAATGACTTATTGTTTATCTTTTGATCAAGCTAGTCTAATAATCTCCAGTCCTTGTAACTAGCCTAAATATGGTTGTAGGCCTGTCTGTACAGACATTAATGTGATTTGAGTCAGGTTAAAAGGGAGAAAGGAGGGTTTTTTTTTTCCCCCCAAATCATATTCATTTAAAATGATGCTAAAAAGTGAGGATGTCTGATTATGCTAGATAACTGTAGTCTTAACTCCTCTGGCCCATCTTAAAATATTTTTCCTTTGCCGCTGGTTCATATTTCATTAAGCTCTGTACAGAGATACCTAGAACATATTTTTCCCATATCAAAGCAACCACTGGAAGCACCAGAAACTGTTAGCCTGGCTTTCTCAGGGGAAAAAAATCATGTTTTAAGCAGAGCTGTGGTGGAAGCTGACTAGAACAGGGAGACATTTTATGCATTTTTAAAGGCAAGAAGCCCTGCACAAATACATTTATGTATTTTGGTGCTTTTCATAGACAAAGTTCACATTGTGCTTTATACAGACCCAGGTGGAAGAAACAGAGGCAGGAAGGGAGTGACAAAAAGGAGTGTTTATCATCCAAGCAGTGCAAACAAATGCAAACATGGCTTCATGACACTCATCTTTTATCAAGATGGATATCAGAATAAGCTGTTTCTATCACATTCAACCTGAGACTGAATTTTGGGTAATTTTTAATATATTCTTTTTTAATTTATATAAAACTCAACAGAAGTATGAAAAAAAAAGTTTTTTTTAATTATTATTTTTTTTAACCTTGAAACTGTTTAGCCTTTAGTCTTTTCCATTGTATGGTCAGACTGGCTTTACTTCTCTGGGATAGCATGCGGAGATGAAATGCCAGTTTGGCAGCACGTAGCAAGGCTCCAGATGCTTTCACTATGAGAGGTTTTGCACACAAGATCTGCTCTATCAAGTGACTCATTCTGCTCCGACTTCCTAAGGTCATTACCTGGGTTATGTCATGCCGTAAGTGCTTTTGTGATCCGGGTTATATTTTTTATTTCTCCCCGATATACGATCCACTAATTTTGGTCAGGATTGGACAGATACTGATACTTTATATCGGATCGGTCCATCCCTATTTAAAACCTGATGAACAAAGTGAAGAAAACATCAAAGACTGAGCAAAAGAAACTGGCAGAGGTAGTTTTTCCCCAATGTTATCTATGTACAGGAAACCAGGCTTAAGCCAAGGTTAGATTGAGTTTTCTATGGGTACACTGCAGTGAGATATGATAGGTTTATGCTGCCTGTGAAGGGTTTGCAACATTCATTAAATGAGACATAACATACAGGAAACTGGGTAAAGGACATTATCTTGAGCACCCAACAGTAGAAATATTGTTAGATAGGGATACTCTCATTGCAATAAACTTTTTAAATCCCAGTTTCAAAAAAACAAAACAACACAATTACTCCGTTTAGAAATATTAAAGGCCTCAAGAATAAGAAAATAATCTGGTGTAGAGGGGTCAATGAGAAAGGGAAGGTGGAAGTATTAACCCCGATTCTTTAATCCTGTCACGGCTGCCGAGGCGAGCCGTGTGGAGTTGGAAGAAGGACCCAAAATGCAGGCAGTGGATGGAATGCTAGTGAGGTTTATTTACAAAGGTGTAGTGGCAAACAAGCAGTGGGGCATGACAAATAACTGAAGACACCTAAACTGGGAGAACTAAAAAAATAACATACCTGGGAGCATACGACAACGGGATGAGAAGCAGCGAGATGCAGACGAGGCACAGGACACCGTGGAACACAGGGTAACGCAGACTAACACAGACAAACCGGCAACAGGCAGGAGAACACACAGGGCTTAAATACACACATCAGTAATCAGGGGATGAGAGACAGGAGGGCAACACGGCTGGGAGGAATCAGAGCTGACGGGACAGGGGAAACGTAAACTGAACACACTCACATCAGACAGAGACCTTCACAATAAAACAGGAAACTAACAGACAGAGAACAAGACAGGACACTGAACTTGACAGGCGGACTCATTAGTAGACACAATAACACCATGGACAGACAGAGGGAACACAGAGAAGTGGGAGCAGGAAGGCAAAGAACAGAAACCTAACGAATGACAAAATCACAACAGAATACATACTCGGAATGAACAAAAGCATAAGGAAACACAAAACACTGAGTCCTCAGACTCAGGACCATGACAAATCCCCATAATAGAACAGAGAAAACCCGACTCAGAGTGGTCAAAATATTTATATATTCTTTTTATTCAATCATCTACCGGAAGAGAGAGCCCTGCACACCCCAAAAGCATTTGCAGGGTCTCTAACATTTTACGCTCAACATGTGTCTTATATGGTGTTATTTCTGTACTTCAGACGTCACACACGTCACACGTGACACACACAGTTTCATTACAAACAAACTCCTACTCAGTTCCTCTTTTCTGTGTCCGATTTATTAATATGCCTGTGCACTAAAACTTCCTGTGCAGCTTTCAATAACTTCCCCTTTCTGAGGTCTATTGCCAGGGCAACCTGTCTGAACTTAATTTCACTCTGTCTGTTGCTTATACTCTACAAAAACATGCAGTTTCCTGTCAGCCTGTGACCTAGTCTCAAAGCTGGCCTTCTTTTATACATAAAACAATATAATCATCAAATAAGATTCAAAATATATATTTCAAATCTCAACAGAAGGTGGAAGGGTATAGAGGACAATGGATCAAGAATGTAACACAGCAGTAGAGGACAGTAACAGCCTTTAGGGAGCTTAAAATATGTACAATTTTAAAAAGCTCAGTAGTGGTGAGGAAACAGTTGGGAAAACTGAAAGGACATAGTGCAGTACTTTAGGAAGAATTGCACAATTTCAGAATGTGTGAAGTACTGTTAAGAACATCAGTGGAGTCAGGAAACTACAGCATATTCACTATTAGTAAGTCAAGGAATTAAGGGAAGTATGGATCAGGAAAAAGCAAAGAAATTTCTCTGTCTGCATCTAGAGAAATCTGCTATTAAATCAGAACATGAACAGGTTTGAGGTGGCATTAAAACACATGAAAACAATGCTGCACTCACTTAAAGGTCAGAGGTCATGTACAGTAACCACACGGACACCAAGAGGAAAAAGACAGCTGGCAGTTGGAGGTTCCGTTTCTAGCTAACAGAAGAGGAATACAGATGACCGGTAATAAAGATAATGAAGGTCACAGTTTGAATCAGTCATATATCATTCAATACAATGGTGTACTGACAGATCCAGAATCAGTCCAAATCATCAGCAGTTTGATCCACATATGAAGTGAAGTGCATTTGTGAAATTGTTGGACTGTTACCTTATCAGTGTCTAACAATATGTGTATGAGAGCCATGTAATGTCCATGTGTGCATACTGAAAGAGAATGTGCTGGTCTGACCCCCCTCACTTTCAGGGTGGAGCCTGCTGGAGTCCAATGGTTGAAACCAGGAGGTCTGAGGAAGTGTAAGTGTGTTTTTAATGTGTTTCATGAAAACAAAGCAGCACACATTCAACCATCTTTAAGCAGTCACATCACTAATTCACATATCTGATGTCAGGAGTCATCATCAAAGTGTCAATCAATGAACAGATGATGGATTAATAACTGCAGCTGGATTGTGTTTGTTCTCTCCATCAGATTCCTGTCAACTCACAATTGACACAAACACAGTGAACACAAACCTCAAACTGTCTGACAGCAACAGGAAGGTGACACGTGTGGAGGAGGTTCAGTCATATCCTGATCATCCAGACAGATTTGATGGTTGGTCTCAGCTGCTGTGTAGAAATGGTCTGACTGGTCGCTGTTACTGGGAGGTCGAGTGGAGAGGACAGGTTTATATGTCAGTGAGTTACAGAAGAATCGGAAGGAAAGGAGACAGTGGTGACTGTGTGTTTGGAAACAATGATCAGTCCTGGAGTCTTTACTGCTCTGGTGTACCTGTTTGTGTTTATCATAATAATAAAAGAACATCCATCTCCTCCTCCTCTGCCTCTAACAGAGTGGCAGTGTATGTGGACTGTCCTGCTGGCACTCTTTCCTTCTACAGTGTCTCTTCTGAAACTCTGATCCACCTCCACACCTTCAACACCACATTCACCGAAAGTCTTTATCCCGGATTTACATTCAGGTCTCCTGGTTCCTCAGTGTCCCTGTGCTGAGTTGAGTGTAAAGAGTGTCCTCCTCTTAAAGAAACACGCTGGCTGTCAAGCAGATGTTTGATTTCTTTTTCTTAATTTGAAACCTCCCCATAAGTTCTTACTGTTTCAGTAATTTTTGAAAATATTTCAGACATAAGCTGAAAATATTGGCTCAGTAGTTTTTAATGGAAAACAGAGCTTTTAAAAAATACTAGTGTATAATGTCACAACAGCAGAGCAAAGCCACCAGATCTCACTGTAGAGATGACAGGTTCTGCTTTTTACTTTATTTTGTCAGACAGTGTCAGGGAGGCCAAGGCTCTCTGTCAGTCATTTGAAGATGAAGTCCTAGATGCGGCTAAACCTTCCTGTTGTCACGGTTCTGGGTCATTGTGACCCAGCTTTTTCTGTTTTTGTTTTGGTGTTTTTCTAAACTATGATTTGTTTGGGTTTTTGAGTTGTGCTTTTGTATTTAGGGTTATTCTTGGTTTTGTTCCCTTTACATTACTTGGTGTTCTGACCTTTAGTTTAAGTCACTGTCGTCTCTATTTTATGTCTTATATTCTTTCTGTCTGCCTTCTGGTGTGAAGTCTGCTTCTTTGTGATTTGTTTCATGTTTCCTGTCTTATTTTGATAGTCCCTGTCTGTTGTCAGTGTGTTCAGTTTTGCTTCTTCCCTTTCTCGTTAGTCTAATTTCTCCCAGCATTGTCTACCTCCTGTTGCCCATTCTCTGATTACTTCCCAGTGTGCTTAAGCCCTGTGTTTCTCTGTGTCCTTATCGCATCATACTTTCAACATGCTGTGTGTTTATGTCCACTTTTCCTGCACCTCGGTTCTAAGTCCTGTTTTCGCTTTGATTTGTGAGTTTTATTTTTTGAGTAAGTTTCTCCAGCAATAAAACTGTGTTTTCAGTTTAAGTCTTGTCTCAAAGAGTCCTGCATTTTGGGTCCACCACTTCTGCCTGCCTGCCACACAGCACAACCATGACACCTGTAGTTTGTCAGTCATAGTTTTGTGTCTATGATTTATTTTACACTATGTATATATTCAAAGATCTAAATTTGAATAGTATTCATTCAGCTTCTTTGACAGGCGGCAATACTGAGACCTGAAATTCCAACTAGTTTTCACTGAAACACAGTATTGTCCAAACTAGAGATGGACCGATCCGATATTATGTATCGGTATCGGTCCGATACTGACCTAAATTACTGGATCGGATATTGGAGAGAAATAAAAAATGTAGTCCGATCACAAAACACCCTCACAAAACGCCCCCAGCTCGGCGCATCGGAGCAGTATGTGTCAAGTGATAGAGCGGCTGTTGTCTGCGAGACCTTTCGGCGGTCTGTTGGAGCATTTGGAGCCTCGCTACATGCTTCCTAACCACGGCATTTCATCTTGGCGAAAACTATCCCAGATAAGTAAAGCAAGTGTGTAAGTTCATCCCTGAATGTTTGCATAGTATTTCCACGTTAAGCTTAACAACTGATATGTTGAGCCACAGCTGGACTGGCCATCGGAGTTCCATATTGAGGCTGTGAGGCTCCTGAACTCTCTGCCCCCCTCTCACGGACAATAACCATATCCAACTTCTTAATAGCAATGAACTGGTCTGCATTGGTGCATCATATCTTTATTCTCTTCCCCCTCCTGCCCCCCCCCCCCCTCTTTCTTAAATAGATAACTATCATATCTGATATCATATCGCACAGTACAATAATATCGAATGGGTTGCATTGTTGTATTTTGTCATGTTTCTCAGGTCTTTGTCTGAATTTCTACGAACATTATTGCTAAGGATTGTCTTATTGCATTGGAGTCACACTGGGTTAAATATGTACACTTGGGTTTTAAGGGGTATTTATTATTTTCTTCTTTTTTTTGGGTTGTATGGAAGCCCCAAACGCAATTTCATTGTTCTTGACAATGACAATAAATAAATAAATACTAAATACTAATACTAAAAGGAAACGATTTGTCCCGTACTTCAGCTAGAATTAAAAAATAGACACAAAGCTGGAGTTATTCTGTCTTTGCTGGTCAGTTGCATCTACTTCTTTTATTCACTCCCCCTCCCTCTCCTGTTATTACTTCAAACATGAAACTGATCAATGATCAGCTGATCAGCTTTTCTGCCGCAAGTCCCGTCTTTCTTTTTTGTTTTTCGGCCACTTTGTGCTAGAAAGAGGAGACCAGCGGAAAAAAAACAGCAGCGCGTTTAAGCGTGAAAAGCTGTTGTTAAAATTTATTTAATATTACTTTCTAGTATCAGCTGATGTTTGCTGGTCATGATATCCGTTTGGATATGTCGTGAGAGGGAAATATGAAGATGAAACCAAGAGATGTCCTTACTGAATCATCAGAGCTGAGCAGGTGATGGAGAAACAGGTTTACCTTTAAGGTGACTTGAATGAGTTGAAGGGAAATTATGAACTGTTCCTGAAAGACAAATAACAGCAGGATCCTTTCCTATGTAGCTGACGGCTGGTAACTGTGCAGGGGCGGTTCTAGCAAAGTTTTGCCATTGGGCCAGGTTGGGCATTAACAGGAAAAGGGGGGCGCAAAGAAATATTTTTCTTTATTATGTCATTTAAAAACTTTGAATGAATAATTATCTGAATCTTACAACAAAAGTGGTCACCTGATTAAATGTATAGAAATCCATCCATCTTCATCCGCTTTATCCGAGGCCGGGTCGTGGGGGCAGCAGCCTAAGCAAAGAGGTCCAGACCTCCCTCTCCCCAGCCACCTCCCGCAGCTTATCTGGGGGAATACCAAGGCGTTCCCAGGCCAGCCGAGAGATATAATCTCTCCAGCGTGTCCTGGGTCTGCCCCGGGGCCTCCTCCCGGTGGGATATGCCTTGGTATTCCCCCAGATAAGCTGGGGGAGGTGGCTGGGGAGAGGGAGGTCTGGACCTCTTTGCTTAGGCTGCTGCCCCCGCTTATCTGGGGGAATACCAAGGCGTTCCCAGGCCAGCCGAGAGATATAATCTCTCCAGCGTGTCCTGGGTCTGCCCCGGGGCCTCCTCCCAGTGGGATATGCCTGGAACACCTCACCCAGGAGGCGCCCAGGGGGCATCCTTGTCAGATGCCCGAACCACCTCAGCTGGCTCCTTTCGATGTGGAGCAGCAGCTTCTCTACTCTGAGCCCCTCCCGGATGGCCGAACTTCTCACCCTATCTCTAAGGGAGAGGCCAGCCACCCTTCGGAGGAAGCTCATTTCTGCCGCTTGTATCCGCGATCTCGTTCTTTCGGTCACTACCCACAGCTCGTGGCCATAGGTGAGGGTAGGGACGTAGATCGACCGGTAAATTGAGAGCTCCGCTTTTACACTCAGCTCCCTCTTCACCACGACGGACCGGTGCAGCGTCTGCATTACTGCAGCTGCAGCCCCAATCCATCTGTCGATCTCCGGCTCCCTTCTCCCATCACTCGCGAACAAGACCCCGAGATACTTGAACTCCTCCACTTGGGTCAAGAACTCATCCCCGACCCAGAGTGGGCACTCCACCCTTTTCCGGCTGAGAACCATGGCCTCAGATTTGGAGGTGCTGATCCTCATTCCCGCTGCTTCACACTCGGCTGCGAACCGTTCCAGTGCGAGCTGGAGGCCCTCACCCGATGAAGCCAACAGAACCACATCATCCGCAAAAATCAGAGATGAGATTCTGAGGCCACCAAAGCGAAAGCCCTCCGCCACTTGGCTGCGCCTAGAAATCCTGTCCATAAAAATTATGAACAGAACCGGAGACAAAGGGCAGCCCTGGCGGAGCCCATCACCCACCGGGAACGAGTCCGACTTATTGCCGGCAATGCGAACCAAGCTCTTGCAACGGTTGTATAGGGATCGAATGGCCCGTAGCAATGGGCCAGACACTTCATACTCCCGCAACACCTCCCACAGGACACCCCGAGGGACACTGTCGAATGCCTTCTCCAAGTCCACAAAACACATGTAGACTAGTTGGGCAAACTCCCATGCACCCTCAAGTATCCTCGAGAGGATAAAGAGCTGGTCCAGTGTTCTGCGACCAGGACGAAAACCGCATTGTTCCTCCTGTATCCGAGGTTCAACTAGCGGATGAACTCTCCTTTCCAGCACCCTGGCATAGACTTTCCCAGGGAGGCTGAGGAGTGTGATCCCCCTGTAGTTGGAACACACCCTCCGGTCCCCCTTCTTAAAGATGGGGACCACCACCCTGGTCTGCCAGTCCAGGGGTACTGCCCCTGATCTCCACGCAACATTGCAGAGGCGTGTCAACCAGGACAGCCCTACAACGTCCAGAGCCTTCAGGAACTCGGGGCGGACCTCATCAACACCAGGGGCTCTGCCACCAAGGAGTTGTTTAACTGCCTCAGTGACCTCGCCCCCGGAAATTGGCGGGTCATTCCCCTCATCCCCAGACTCTGCTTCCTCCTGGGAAGACGCGTCAGTGGGATTAAGGAGGTCCTCGAAGTATTTCTTCCACCGCCTGACAATTTTCTCAGTCGACGTCAGCAGCGGTCCGCCAGGACTATACACAGTGCAGGTAGAGCACCGCTTTCCCCTCTTGAGACTTCTGAAGGTTTGCCAGAATCTCTTCGAGGCAGTCCGAAAGTCTTTTATATTATTGTATATAGTAACTAATAAGTCTAATATACACCCTTGTAAGCTATAGTACTTTTTCCTGTGCAGTCTGCAATTCTGTTGAAGAAAGATGTTGAATCTATTTAAATATTGTAGAAAAATAATTGATTTCTGTGAATTTGTTTTACATTGCATTAAATCAAAGTTGCTTATATCAATTAAGGGTGGGGGTGGTTCCCTAATTTTGGCTGGGAGTTGGCAACCCTATTAGTTAGGTTGCTTAATATTTCCACTAAGTACTCTTTAAAATATCAGATTAGGGAGGATGGTGTAGGTTTAAATTTATTAAATTGATCAGTGTTGCTGAACTATAAAATGTTTTGGGTGTAGTGTATTTTTTGCATACAGGTATAGCAGAACAGCTTCAGTGTCTTGTTTTTTTAAACTTGAGTATAAACTTATACAAAATACAGCAAGATATTTATAAAAAACAGTTTTATTGTTTACTGATTGATATTCGTATCGGCAGATATCCAAATTTATGATATCGGAATCGGTATCGGACATTAAAAAGTGGTATCGTGCCATCTCTAGTCTAAGCAGCTGAAAGTTTAATGACATGAGCTTATCCATATTCTAACACTTAACCGGTGCCGGGTTGTGGGGACAGCAGCCTAAGCAGAGAAGCCCAGACCTCCCTTTCCTCAGCCACCTCCTCCAGCTTGTCAGGGGGAACACCAAGGCGTTCCCATGCCAGCCAAGAGATATAATCTTTCCCCCAGTGGGACATGCCCAGAACATCGTCCGCCATCCTTATCAGATGCCGGACGACCTCAACTGGCTTCTTTTGATGTGGAGGAGCAGCGGCTGTAATCTGATCCCCTCCCAGATTGCTGAACTTCTTACCCTATCTCGAAGGAAGAGGCCAGCCACCCTTCGGAGGAAGCTTATATCTGCTGCTTGTATCTGCGATGTCGTTCTTTCAGTCACTACCCACAACTCATGACCATAGGTGAGGGTAGCAACGTAGCTTGACCGGTAAATTGAGAGCTTCGATTTTACACTCAGCTCTCTCTTCACAACAACGGACCAATACAGCATCCACATCACAGCAGCCACAGCACCAATCCATCTGTCCATCTCCGGCTCCTTTCTCCCATCAGGATGCGCGACTGGCTAAGGGGGTTGGGAAGCGCATCTGTAACCAGAAGGTCGCCGGTTCGATCCCCGGGCTCTCTGTTCTGGTCAATGTGTCCTTGGGCAAGACACTTTACCCTACTGCTGTTGGCCAGAGGGGCCGATGGCATGATATGGCAGCCTCGCTTCTGTCTGTCTGCTCCAGGGCAGCTGTGGCTACAATAGTGGCATTGTAAAGCGCTTTGGGTGCCTTGAAAAGCGCTATATAAATCCAATCCATTATTATCACAAGACCCCCAAACACTTAAACTCCTCCACTTGGGGCAGAAACCTGTGCCTGACCCAGAGTGGGCTTTTTACCCTTTTTTCCGGCTGAGGACTCTCAAGTATATTTGAGTCGATAAAGAGCTGGTCCAGTGTTCCACGACTAACATGAAAACCGCATTTTTCCTCCTCTAGCTTAGGATCAACTAACGGACGCACTCTCCTTTCCAGGACACTGGCATGGACTTTCCCACGGAGGCTGAAGAGCCCTACAACATCCAGAGCCTTCAAGAACTCAGGGTGGACCTCATCCACTGTCAGTGACCTCACTAAGGGAAATAGGCGAGTTGTCCCGTTCATCCCCAGACTCTGCTTCCTCCATGGAAGATGTGTCAGTGGGATTGAGGTCCTCAAAATATTCCTTTCACAGGCCAACAATTTTCTCAGTCAAACTCAGCAGCGCTTCACCCACACTATACAAAGTCTAGGTAGAGCACTGCTTTCCCCTCCTGAGTTGCCTGACAGTTTGCTAGAATCTCTTCGAGGCAGTCCGAAATGTTTTCCATGACCTCTCCAAACTCCTCCCACACTTGAGTTTTTGCTTCAGCCTGAGGCACAATCTGCTTGGCCTGCCGAAGTCCCACAGGATAACCAAGAAAGATATAATTTATTCTTCAGCACGGTGGCTCCCTTTACATCTGGTATCCACCATTTGCTTTGAGGGTTACAACCACGACAGGCACCAACCACCTTGTGGCTGCAAGAAACTTCAAGAAACAAAGAATTCCAGACACTTTTCTTTTCAAGCTCCTTAGACTACAATGACCTGGATGAGTGAGAACCTTTACAGAGAGGTCTCCACTGAAACAGACAGCCATCATTTATCCTCTCACCACCACCAGAGAGCTATGCTCTAGGTGCTAACATTATTTCTACATGTGTTTAAAGGCCAGAAGAAGAAAAAGATATTTATCAATATTCTGAACATTTGTTTCACACCAAAATAAGCAGAAAAATAAAACAGGATAGCAAAATTTATTTTCAAACTTTATTTAAAATACAGTAAAAACATAAAAATGTGAGATTAAAAAGTGTCAGTGAAATAAAAGAATTCACTAAAATCACGTAAATCTAATATTTTATACTCACAATAAAAATGAAAAATAGGCTCATCACATCAAGGAAGACTTGGAGCAAGGAGAGAAGGACAAGAGAGGAGGAGACAAAGGACTGATGGAAAGAAGCAGGATTGAAGGAGGAGGGGAGAGGAAGAAAAATGAGGAAGTGAGATAGAGGGAGGGAGGAAAGAAGGGAATTGGAAATAATGTACAATGTATTTGTAAGAACTCACCAAGTCTGAGTCCTTTCCTTTCTTTGGAATGAGAGTCACAGTTGCTTCATTCAGGGTCTGTGGAAGTGCACCCCCTGCCAAGGCCATATGGCAAATATGGGGTTAGTAAAGTACTAAACTTTTTTAAAACTCATTACATAGACAGTCACATAGACACATAGACACATTACATAGGTCGTGGGCTCTTCGTGTTTTTCAGGGAGCGTATGGTATTAATCAGTTCTGGACATGTTAAGTCTGTATCTAGAGAGGTCCTGTCCTTTCATGCCAATGTGGGTAAGTTATATTTACATAGAAAGCCCTGCATACTTTCAGGAGGTGCATTACACTGTGATGTAAATAACTTTTTATAAAGCTGTCTAAAAGCAGTATTAATATCCTTATAAGAGTTAATAAACAACCCTGACTCTGACCTGATTGCATGAATGACCCTATTACTTTCTCTGTTCCTAAGGTGCCTGGCTAGCAATTTACGTGGCTTATCACCAAATTCAAAATAGGTCTGCTTACATACATGAAGGCCCTCGAAAATTTATCAAAGAGTAATTCATTGAGTTTGTACTTCAGGGCCAAAATTGTACTGTGTAGCTGTACTGATAGTTGTTAAGCATTCTCAGAGTCCAATTTTTGTATTTGAACCTCCAACTGTTTGCGGTCCATGTCACAGCACTTTTTCTCCGACGACTGAAAAGAAATGAATAGACACTGGGCTATGATCTGATATGAGGATATTATATTTACTACTCTGAACACCATGTAGCAATTTACTATCAAATAAACAGTAGTATATATGGGTGTATGTTCATATGTATGAACCCCAGAGTGAAAGGAGTATTCCCTTCCAGGTGCATTCAAAGTTCTCCAAACATCCACGAGACCCGAGTTATCAACAAACAGTTTCAAAACACTAGACGCATTCTCTGAGCTGACAACCTGTCCAGATAGGTATCTAAAACTAAATTAAAATCTCCCCCAATTATTAGATTTTTAGTTGAAATATCTGGGGTCAAGCGAAACCTTTTTTGAAAGAGTTCAGGGTCATCCACATTCAACAGTGTGATTGGTATAGACTGAATTTCTCCCACCACCATAATATATCTCCCCTCATTATCTGCCAGAGTACATTTAAGTATGAATGGCACATTTTTACAAACAACTATTGCTGTCCTCCTTGCCATTGTGGAAATTTTTTCCATTGATAGACCTGTCCTATCCACTTAGCCCTAATCCTTCAATGTGCATTATTTTAAGATGTGTGTCCTGTAAGAAAAACACATTTGATCTCAGTGATTTTTGGCATGCCAACACTTTAACATGTTTTATCGTTTCACTAATGCCATTCACATTCCAAGAGCAAAAAGTTACAAGCCCTCTTCTGTTCACCCCATTATCTCGATCACCATCTACTGAGGCCATATTGTTACTAATTTATGTGCATTGTCCCATATTGAGTTGAACATGTTCTACAGATAGCACATTTCCACCCAGCAACACCATTCCACCCATGAAAATACAAAGTAAATACAGCAGTGTACTCTTAAAATAAGATGTTGCGAGTGCTCATTATCCAAGAGTTTCATTTTCAAAGCTCTGTGTGCTCTGCAAATCACAGGTGCATTGTCCAGTTGATCTTGTATAGGCCCAGGCATTCCAGGATCCAGCTGTGGGGCAATAAGTCATCCTTCTTGTAATCAATCCAGGCAGTGCACAGGTTGGTTAGCCTAGATTTGCAGTCTCGACTGACTGCTTGTTCTACCAGTAGCTGCTGTTTTGTGCCTCTGGGATTCTTTTTTTTTTTTTTTTGCCTGCCACATTTGGTTCTTTAGCCATCAGAATTGACGTCTGAGGGCCAACAAAGATACCCCAGGGATTTACTTTACCAAGTGAATCAACACAACCTTGCCGTATTGGTCCATTTGATTGACCTTTGTAACAACTGAAAATAAAAATAAAAAATAATAATAACAACAGACAGGACAGACATGGCTGGGGGATAAGAAAGGGAGAAAGATAGAGAGGAAGAGTGACAGTGAGAAAGGACTCTTAACAACAAAGAAAAAAAAACCTCCCAGATCACCTGTTGGGAGACAAAAAGAAAAAAAGAGAAAACTACCAAATAAACAGAGCAACATAATAAACAGAGTACCATTGCATTAATCTAGCTAAGTGTAAATCAAAGTGAATACTAAATTTTAAATGTTGCTGTGCATCACGCAGGACCGACAGCGCACCATGTGCTCTGAGGTAGCAGCCAGGAAAGATGTAGTTTGTGTCTATGAACAGTGAACACTCATGTGCACACCTGTGTGGATCTGCACACTTGTATTCAAAAGATTTCTCCATGTAACGATCTGCTAGAGGGTATGGGGAGCCATAGCCCCGTCCCCCAGGGAATGAAGCAGGCATGGAGGAGATCCAGGCCCCAGACAGTGCGAGAATGCGAGCACCAAGGAGAACCAATGAAAGGGAAGTGTGCCACCCTTCTGGGTAGAGCTGAGGAGAGCCCAAGATGAGGGATCACCCAGCAGCCAGTGAGCATAAGCCAGAGGGGTTTGCAGTGGTGTGGCCGCGGGGTCAGCTGGGAACCAGCTGTTCCAAAGTGAACCGAACCGCAAGCCCAAAGGCCGGAGGCCTGAGGGCTCCCCCATCCCCCAGATTAGGTCCGACCGAGCCACCAGGGCGCCAGGCCCCGCCATCAGCCACCAGGACTGAGCTGGTGTATATACCTGAGCGCCCAGCCCCAGACACCAAGATCCACCAATGCGCCGACGCCTGAGGGCATCACCCACCGGCAGGGAGGGTGGTCAGAGGAGATAGGCCTCCATACTTTGGAGGGCGTGAGATGTTCCAAGAGAGGTGGAGTCTGAGACCCCACCTGACATATAGATAAAGATAAACAGACACAAACACACACACAAACCTGCATTCCCACTCTCATGCACACCTATACAAATATTCAGCACTCACCCAATGTAAAGACAGAAACAAATGGACGTTGTACACACCATCACACTCCCCAAACATACTCTATAGCCCAGGTCCAGGTTCTCTCGCCCCCAGAGGAGGAAATCGCACCCAGACCTAGGAGATGTTACCCTTTCTCCCGGGGAAGCACACTACCCCGCAGCACCAGGGAGGCCCCGCATCCCAGACCCTAGTTGGATGGCCAACACCTCCACCCAATGCATAGAGCAGTCAAAACCATCTGGACTGTATTCATTTTTGTAGTAATAGCTTCCAATTTGTCCAACAAGCACATTAAAGGGGAGGTTGGAATTTTACATTTCAGACACTTTGGTAAGTCGTCACATATCCCGTGCCAAAACGTCTGAGCATGGATGTAATTGTCCGGCATATTGCCTTGACAGTGTGAGCAGTCGTTAGAAGACATAGAGCCCATCTTGAACATCCGATGACCTGTATAGTCTAATCTATTTAGTATTTTATATTAATTGCAGACAGGGAATTCTTATCAATTGAATGGTCTTTAAGAATACCTGAGACCAGAAGTTTTGGTCCCAGCTGATCAATAAACCTGCTTCCCATATAGCTTTAGGAAGGGATATTAATTCATTTTAGAAAGTGTTCTATATATTTTAGACAATAATTTGGGGATTTAAGAGTAAGAAATGGTAGCACACTTGGTGGTGTTTGTAATTTAACTTGACCGCGGTTGAATTTCTTTTTAACTATGGATTTAATTTGTTGATATTCAAAAACTCTTTTCTTGTTGATCCCATATTGTGTAGGTTCGGATTTTTGAGGAAGAGACATACGACTGAAAGTCCATAGTGGGTCAACACAAATGATTTTATTAAAGCACATATATGTGGTGAAGATGGGCTCTGCAAAACATCAGGCTCCATCTCCCGCCTGACAATAGGTGGGTGTGATATTTATACTTATGATGACCAGTAACTCCAGCGAGGACATATTCTAAAAAGGAACCGCTACTTCCTCTGATCCTCCAGATGCTTCCTGTTGTTCTACTCTCTGCACTTCAGAACAGAACATGAGCATACCGTTTACAAGCAAAACAAGTCTGTGTGCAGGCAGACTTATGTCTGTATTTTAACCTCAGTACATGACCTCACTCAACAAACAAAGACATTTTAGAAGTATACTTCCTGACTCCGTTTGAGTCATCTGTTACCAGGCAAACTCCAATGCAGCAGGCTGCTGAATGCACACAGGCAATATGTAGTAAATTATACTGTAAACATGTAGGCAACCTTTCAATAGCTGAACTTTGCTCGATTAATCGGCCAGACATCGCGCTGCCCGTAGCTTCAAACCATTAATTAACTTGACCGAGCTTCAACCCTTGAATTATGCAATATGTGTATAACATGATTACAGTTGCACCTGCAATGAAAGATTATTAGGTGCTTATGCTAACACCTGAAATACAGACTTTAATACAACATCAACTGTTTCAATAAATGTGTCAATGAAATGACAATAATGATAGATCATAAATGATGCAACAGTAATAATAAGGATTATGAATAGTAATATAGATTATGAATATAAAATAATATTTCATTCCGATAGTAACTAGTCTGTCAAAATGAATAAAGTCTGTTCCTTCTAATATATGGTCCAAGTATTTGACTCTTTTACAACTCCAATCTGGAAATTTTATCATATGATTTTCTTGTAATATGTCATGGTTATTATAGATGGGTGTACGTTTGCATGGGATTAATGAAGACTCCGTTATTTTTAGAAGCTCCAACCATGCTCTCAGAGAAGAGCTGATGTTGATGCTTTTAAAGCATTCGTATCGTTTTATGTTTCAGCTGATAAATGGTAAGTCTGAAATCTCTAGATTATTGCAAAGTGTCTGTTCTACATCTAGCTAAGGTTCATCTCAGGAGGTATGATTTAACCATCCGGGGATGAACTGAAGCCTTTTGGCTAAGAAGTATTGTTGAAAGTTAGGCAGATCTCGTCCTCCTGTATCCTCCTGTATCCTCCTGTATCCTTTTTCCTTTGTAACGTTTTTATGCGGATACCCAGAGGTTTTGTCTTTCCAAAGGAATTTAGAAATATAAGAATCCAGAGATCTGAACCAATCTTGTGATATTTTATTCAGCATCATTGTAAATAAATAGTTTATTTTTGGCAAGAACATCCCATGAGCGATATGGGTAGAGATTTCCATCAGGTCATATCACCTTCTACTTTCTTTACAAGTGGAATGTGGTTTAATTTAGTTAAATCAGCAAGCTTAGCCACCCAAAGCAGCTTTGTGGTTTAGTGACCTGACACAATTTATACAGTTGGAAAAGATAAAGTACGCTTTCAAGGGGTCGAAGGAGAGATTCTTTGCTGTTTGGGATACATTGCTAAAACATTTAGAGAAAATGAAAACCATACCCCCCTGAAAGATGCTTGACAGCTGCCGTAAATTCTTTTTTGTGTGTGTGATTAGGATTAATTTTTTGTAAACTATTCCCCTTTAAGTTCACATCTTCAAATATGGTGAATTTCCTTGTACTTTATTTAAATTCACTTTATTCATTTATTTATTTTAATTTCTTTCCCCTTCTGGATCGGTGTCCAATATGTTCTTGGGGTGGGGTAAATATATAAAAAGGAGCATTGTGACCTTGCTATATCTATGTCTTTGTACTACATTGTTGATGCTCAATAAAAAAAAAGTTTAAAAAAATCAGCAAGCTTAGGAGAGACATTAATATCCAAGTACTTAATATTTCCAGACTGTAGTGGGGTAGAAGAATTGTGAAAGGAGCAATTAATCGGGAGAACTGTAGATTTTGACCAGTTAATTGAATGATCTGAAACTCTTGTGACTTAGCAGGTGACTGACTCTTGGCTGCTCTCCTCCAGGGAACAGGAACAGCTACTGGGACTGGCCAAACACCAGCCATCCCCACCCGAGGAACAGATATAGGTGCAGGGACGAGCTGGACTCTGGCTGCCCTTACCCTGGGAGCCGGTGTAGGTGCAGGAGCTAGCTGGACCTCTGCTGTTCCCACCCGAGGAACTGAGACTGGTGCAGGAGTTGGCAGGGACACAGTTGCCCTCACTTGGGGAACTGGAACAGGCAATAACTGGGCATCCACCATCCCCACCCGAACAGCAGGTATGGGTGCAGGGACGGGCGGAGCTTCCACCAGCCTGGAGACAGAAGCAGGGACCAGCTGGACCTAAGCCACCCTCACCCGAGGAACTGATACAGGTGTAAGGGAAAGCTGGGCCCGAGCTGCCCTGGAACAGTAACTGGAGGTGGAGAGCGGAGCTCAGGAACAGTAACAGTCACTGGATAAACAAGGTTAATGGTGGCTAACACAGTACTAGCAATCAGAGACTTAAGGTAGGCTGGTTTCAGCAACTCTGCTGTTCTTAAGCTGCTGTAAATGGCAAATGGCATATGCGAGCATTCCCAGAATCTAATGGCTCAGGAACATCAATATCACTAGTGAGCTCAACCGGTTAATAACTTGGCACCGAGAAGTCACTTTGTGTAACATCTTTCAAGTCCAAACACACTGTGGCGGAGTTATCTGATTCAGGCAAGGCGATATCCATGGAGGGCAAAACAGTGGCTACAGTGGTTACTCACTGTTATGATATTTTGATACCACGGTAAGCATTTACAGGATATTGTTTTATACAGGAAAACTGTTACTCAATAAGGCCGATCTACTAGTTGTTTTTCTCTTTCTCTGTGACCCAAGAATTAATGTGTAGGACTCACAAGCTGGTACCCCAAGGTCGAAAACACCACAGAGATGAGACCACTTCCTTACTCCCATCCTCCCTTTTTCTTTATCTCCTGGAAAAGGCTCGTTAAAGGCTAGGTGGTTTGTTTCAGAATTCACTAATGAAAGAACTCTGTATTTTATGTCTAGGAGTGTATTTTGCTGGGATGATCATAAATTATAGCTGAACTGATAAACTACACAAGGGATACTTTGCTCAGAAGGCAGGAAGACGTTTCCTTATTTAGTCTGTACCGGTTTGAACTGGGAAAGCTGACACACGAACCTTTTTTTCTCTATATAAACTGCTGTGTATCAAATAAACCTTTGAGTTGATTCTGGGAAAGCAATCTGAACAGTTTCTGTATCACTTTGTTCTCCTAACTGCTCCCGATATCGTAACTAACCCAGCTGAACGGCATACCTGAGTGTTACTTTAAATAATTAGGAATCTTATAAGGAAAGGACAGAACTCTGCTTATCGCTCACGCCACGGAGGAAACCCGGGACGGCAATTTCCTTCAATTTTGGTGTCAGAAGTGGGATAGCTGACAGAAGGTAAATACACGTATTTAATATTTATATAAAGACCGTGTTATGCCTCTCTCAGTGATCGATCCATAAAGAAACGGGATATGCTGACGAAGTTTCACTTAGTGATCCAGAGAGATACACTGACGACTTCCTCAGTCCCCGAATAAAGTAAATTAACCCTTGTGTGGTGTTGGTGGACACAGGAAGTTGCCTGTTGTCTTGAATATTTTAATTTTGTTTAAAAAATAATAATAATAATAATAATTAATTGTTTAATTAAACGAACGTTAAAAAGTGAGAAGTTGCTCACTCAGAAAAAGTGACACAGAAAGTTGCCTGTTGTCTTAAATACTTCTCGTTAAGTGAGAAGTTGCTCACCAAAGAGTGACACAGGAAGTTGCCTGTTGTCTTGAAACGTACGTTAAAAAGTGAGAAGTTGCTCACTCACAGAAAGCTAGTAAATAATTAAATTTAATTTTGTTAAAAAAAAAAAAAAAAAAAAAAAACGAAAGAAAACTGAAAACGGGTCTCACAGACCCGATTACCATACAAGGGTTAAAAGCAGTAAATTAAAAGCAGAAAGACACAGGAAGTTGCCTGTTGTTTTACGAGAAGTTGCTCTTTAAGCGAGAAGTTGCTCGCTAAGTGAGAGTTGCTCACCCAAACAAAAATTGCTAGCAATAAATTTAAAGTAACCTCAGCTGTGCCGCAGCGAAAATACTAACATAAATCCTTCAAGCGTGTAAACCCCTCTGGAAATCACTGAACATGGGTCAGAATAATTCAAAAACCACAGACAAGTCCGATAAAAACTCAAAATTACCTGTAAAACCAAAAAAATTAAATTTAAAGTCTCAAACAACAGCTCAGTACGAATCCCATTTCCGGTTACGTGTAACCCACGTCCACGAATCGGCGAAGACTTCCATGATTACGTATCCAGAACATGCGGGAGTGCTTATGTGACTGACTTTGTTTACAACTTACGGACTATAAGTTCAATGCATTCTAATTTATTTCCGGAGCCTTATCCCGAACGATTATCGCCAGAAAACAGGTCAGTAGAAATGTTGAATATCATTTGTGATAAGAAAAGTAGTCTGCTTAAAAAGTCCTGTAGAAAATACATGATAGAATGCCGCGACGTGATACATCAAATGTTACCACTATGGAAAAAAGGACCGGAACCAGGTGTAGATACTTTTACATCAAATAAAACTAGTGCAGGCTCCAGCATAGAAAATAAATCTACCGCGGGAAAAGCTAGTCTTGCATGCTCAGCCATTCAGCCTACAGCCCCGCCGCCTTACGAAGATGAGACCGAATTAATAGTTGCTGCAGCAGCCGCATGCAAACAACGTCAGCGCTTTGATCCAACCAGCTTAAAAGACAGTGACAAAAAACCTGAATCACATGCAACGGGTCTCAGCCACCTAATTGAACAAGATCAGGAAAAACAATATATACGCCGCGAGGAAGAATTAGCAGAACATAGAAAGAGAGAAAAACTTTTGAAAGAAGAATGTGAGGAACTTATGAAAAACAATTTAGACGTCTATGAAGAAAAACTTTTGCATCAGGCAGTGTCCACAATAGACACCCACATGAAACGCCACGATATCGTAGCTAGAGGTTTAGAGGTAGCTAAAGAAATACCTGTTACCCGAACTTTAATAAAGACTTATCTAAAAGGAAAAAAGGAAAAACAAAGCCGGAATGACAAAGGTCCTCACGCCAACACTCGCGGTAGTAAACAAACAGACCCAAAATCTAGTGACGTCAATGACGCTTACCCCTTTATGATAATAGGAGATCAGTGTTGTATTCAGCCCCCTAAAATCTCAGAATTAGTGACAACTATTAAAGAGCTTCCCAATCCTCTTAAAAATCCTACAGCCTTTGTCTCTGCACTACAGAGAAGTACCAGATATCACCATTTGGGTGGTCCGGATTACAGGTACATATTGTGTCAATGCATTCCTGGAGTAACCGAGTCACAACTCATAAGAGAGATAGGTGAATTAGACCCAAAGCATGATAAAGCATCCACAACTGTAGAGTTTTTGTGGGTAAATAATGACAAAGTCGCCGATTTCTTTAAGAATCTAAAGAAATTCCTGCTCACAATGTCCAGAGACAAAATTGACTTAAATGCAGTAACTATGTGTAAACAGAAGCCTGATGAATCTATCCTAGTATTCATAAAACGCTTTATGCACTGTTGGACTGATGAGGCATGCATGCCTGAGGATGGTAATGATCAGATTTTCATCACCACCTTTTTGAACAATATCCACCCTGAATGCTCTCAGTTGCTAAAAGTGACAGCTACTGATAATCTCTACGAATTGAGTAAAGATGCTTTCTTAAAGCTTGTACAACTGAAGGCCAGTGCAGACCTTTTTCCTACTATCACAAAAGCTAACAGTGTTAAGATGATGTTGAATTTTGATGTTCAAGGCTCAGAGGAAAGTGAGAAATTAATGTATGCAGGATTACCCGCTCCAGCACAGCAAGGAAGTTTCAGAGGACGGAATGGTAAGAATAGAGATGTTTGTTTTTGCTGTGGAAGGGTAGGACACTGGTCCAGAGAATGTCGCTTTGCAGCCACCAACAGGGCACACACGCCTCGACCACAGAACGCAGTACAAGTTCCCGCCACTAGGCGTCAGCAGAGCTCTTCCAGTCAAGGTAACTGGCAACCACAAGACGCATGCAATAATGGCCCTACATCTAGGCCGCAGCCTTACAACCCACATTATAACCCACAAGGCAGACAAGCTAGAGGTGCAAATTTAGCTCAGTTTTCCAGTAACCGCAGACACCCAGAGCATGAATCAGAATGGGAAAGGGTGCGTTACAATTCTCACCATGATCTTTTCCCATCACCTGATAATCCCCGGCTGGGTCGCTACTAGGGAGGCCCAGGTGAGGATGAGGGACAGCAGTGTGAAGCACTACACACGATGCTGCATCTGCAGCTGTCCCCTAACACAGAACATTTGCCCATGCTACAAGTAGAAATAGATGGTAAGAAATACCCATTTTTAGTGGATAGTGGAGCCACTAAAAGTTCACTGTCTGGGAAATTCTATAATGGGCCTGTGTCCTCTGTGTGCATCAACACTATGGGAATTAATGGAACTGTAGTGCAATGCCCTAAAACTCATTCTCTAAAGACACGTTGGGGCTCTAAACCAGATGAAATCACATATCATCCATTTGTAATTATTCCAAACTCGCCTGTGAATTTATTAGGCAGAGATCTAATGGCAAAAATGAATTTGTGTATTTCATTTAACACAAAAGGTGAAATGTTTGCTGATACTGATAACAGCTATGTTTTCTCTGCCTTATGTACCATGGAGAAGGAACAGCCTCTGTGTCAGCTGGACGGCTCAGCAGAGAATGAACTCAACACCTTTTTGTCTGGTATTCCACGACACACACTGTGCCAAAGACGTGTTCAAAAACCACTGCCAGGTAATCCCATATCTGGGAGCCACACTTTTGTTTCTCTCACACTGTTCAACAACATGATAACTGCTCACACAAGTGAAGGCCAAACAGTGGTTTTGTCACATAACTCAGACATAGGTTATGACATAACTACACCATGTCGTCACATAGATCTAACCTATCCTATCCACTGTACTATTTCTGCACTTACGTTGCCAGCTGAATACCAGAATATGACATTGTGGTCTAAAGGTGAGAATGATGTAGGATTTATTGACTGTATACCTTATCACGCACAGCTAAAAAACAACACGCCAGTATATGTCAAGCAGTATCCCATTTCTGTCGAAAAAGCCTCAGCCCTAGATGTCATCATAGGAGATTTATTGACTACAGGAGTGATAAAGCCTACAGTATCTCCATATAATACTCCTGTCAATCCTGTGCCAAAGCCTAACAAACCTGGCGTATGGCGTTTTACACAAGACTTAAGACAAATTAATGCAGTCATTATCCCTTTGCCACCTCTGGTTCCAGACGTCCCCAGCATATTGACATGTATTCCATCCACAGCCACACATTTTACCGTGGTGGATTTATGCTCTGCCTTTTTCTCAGTGCCTGTGCATGAAGATACACAGCCGTTATTTGCATTTACACATAGAAATAAGCAGTACACTTGGACTCGTCTGCCTCAAGGCATGATAGACAGCCCTGCTGCTTTCTCAATGGTGATCCGTGCTACCCTGGACAGCTTCGCTCCTCCTGAGGGCTGTACTCTGATCCAGTATGTGGACGATCTCCTCCTCTGTGCTCCGAGTGAGGAATTGTGTCAAACTGCTACACACATGCTTCTCCAGCACCTCCAAAAGACTGGCCACAAAGCATCTGCAAAGAAAATGCAGTACTGTCAGACTTCTGTTCAATATTTGGGATTTACACTGTCTCACGGAAAACGTTCCATGACTGCAGACAGGGTCAAAGCTGTGACCTCCGTCCCTCGGCCTACTACACAGAAGGAAATGCTGTCCTTCTTAGGCATGGTGAACTATTGCAGACAGTGGATACCAGACTGTTCTTTTCATGACCACATTCTGCGTGAATGCTGCAAAAAAGACAAGCTTCCTCGAATACTGTGGTCAACAGAAATGACTGCCTCTTTCGATGCATTGAAGGGAGCGCTGACCTCCGCCCCTTGTTTGGGTCTGCCTGACTACCACTTACCTTTCCATCTGTACGTTACAGAGAACGGCACGACCTGCACAGGTGTACTGGCCCAAGAGCATGGCAGTGGCTACCGTCCAGTAGCCTTCTATTCAAAGGTATTGCCAGCAGTAGTTCAGGGGATGCCGGCCTGCCTGAGAGCAGTAGCAGCTTGCTCTATCATGATAAGGGACTGCGAGAAGCTTACACTCTCACATGACACTATTCTACACACCAATCACCAGGTCACGACCATTCTAGCAAACATAACTACACAACACATGACCGCACAACGTCGCTCAGGTTATGAAGCTACACTGACCTCCACAGCAAACCTCACCATAAAAGCGAGCAGCACACCCAATTCGCCAGCACATTTATTGATCCATATGCTGTGTTCTTCTGACCGACAGGATGGCTCAGACAGGCTTGATGTTCATGACTGCATGACACGTATACAGGAATCCACGGCACCACGTCCAGATTTAGAGCAAACACCTATCCCAGACTCAGCCACGGTTTATGTGGACGGGTCCTGTTCAAGGCCGAATGACAACTCATTTCTTTGTGGCTATTCAGTGGTGACATTGCCTGACATCATACTAGAGGCTCACTCATTACCATTTCACTCAGCACAAAAAGCAGAGCTCATGGCTTTAATACGCGCCTGTGAGCTCCATTTGGATAAGCGTGTGACAATTTACACAGACAGCCGCTATGCGTTTGGCGTCATACATGACTTTGGCACATTGTGGAGACAAAGAGGATTTAGATCTGCTGATGGAAAACCGATTGCTAATTCTGATCTTGTGCAGAGACTTTTGCAGGCTATACAGCTGCCATCGGCCGTTGCAGTTGTAAAAACGAAAGGACACAGTACAGCTGACACAGACGAAGCAACAGGTAATGCTCTAGCAGACGTGACAGCCAAAGCTGCAGCTGCATCACAGCTCCCACCTCCACAGGAAGTATTATCTGTGCCCCTACAGCTGCCACTTGTTACACTCCCAGACTATTTGGAAACAAATGTTGATTTAAAATTCATACAAGAGCAAGCATCTGCATGTGATTACACTTATTGGGAGAATAATGGCTGTACCTTAGATGACAGAGATGGCCTGTATAAAAACCTTGAGGGTTTGATTGCCCTCCCATCTTCCCTGCTGCCAGTCCTTGTCCGACATTTTCACGGTGTGAGTCATGTCGGACAAAGAGGGGTAATAGGAGCAATAAAATCAAGATTTGTAATTGAGAAAACATTGCATGCAGTAAAAAGCATATTAGCAACCTGTCTAACATGTGCACGAACTAATTTAGGAAGACCAAAAGCAGAACATCAGCATTTACCACAACCAGATTTTCCATTTCATACATTACAAATTGATTTCACACACATGCCAGCACAAGGAAGCATCAAGTACTTACTGGTAATAGTGGATCAATTTAGTAAATGGGTAGAAGCTTATCCAACCTCAAAAGAAACTGCAGAAGTAGTCTGTCAAAAGTTGTGCAATGAAATAATACCCAGATTCGGAATACCTCACCAAATTAACAGTGATAGAGGACCTTCATTTACATCAGAAGTAATTCAAAAGTGTACTAAAACTCTAGGAATAGACTGGAAATATCATGTGCCATACCATCCTCAGAGTTCAGGAGTTGTAGAAAGAATGAATAGGACCATAAAAAAATCGCCTGACTAAAGCAATGATAGAAACAGGAATGACCTGGATCAAACTACTTCCTCAAATCCTCTGTGAGATTAGAATGACTCCATCCGCAGCAACCAAATTATCTCCATTTGAAATAATCATGGGAAGACCATTTCCAACACCATGGTCAGCTTCCAGAGGGGCACCGCTATTGGAAGGGGACATAGACACTGCATTGTCCGACTATGTCCACAATCTGGTAGAAACACTGAATAATAACTATCAAAAAGTTTGTCTCTCCCAGCCTCTCCCCTCCACAGATCCAACCCACAAGTGGAGACCAGGGGACGCGGTACTAGTGAAGTCACTAAAACCAAGGACACTCGGGGAGGCCGCGTTTTCCAGCCCCCAGACTGTACTGGCAGTGACGAGAACCAGCATCCTTACGGACGGACAACCTCAGTGGATTCATGCCAGCAGGGTTAAGACCAGCCCAATCGGACCATCTCAGGCGTCGGATCAAGCAGACGACATCTCCGGCGAGCCAGCGCCCGGAACTAGAGCAAATAAACACACACGGGTAGATGACATCTCAGGCGAGCCAGCGCCCGGATCCAGTGCACACACGCAATCACTGATTAACACACAACGTCTGAAAGAGCCACAGCAAGGTACTCGAACATCCAGCAGGAATAGAAAGCCAAAAGTACCACATGATGTCTAACCTGATAAAGCCAGACTCACTCCATCCTGATAATGGAGAAAATGAAATGCCCATTGTCATCATACGGCGCTTATTCAATGTCTCTCGAACCTGGGACCAGGCCAGAAGACGACTGAAGAACTGTTTTTCTTATATATTTAGGTTATTTATCATATCTATCGCATTAACCTTAGGATTTTTCTTTGCTATGTTGTATTGTAAACTGCAACCATGTTCACATTTCTGCAGGTCATATTTCGCTGACTATACCTCATGCTCTATTTTGCGAGACACCTACTTAATGCACTCTTCACGTTCCCTAAAAATCAGTAAATGACAACATAGACGCCACTAATAAACCATTTTATGCGCCCTCTAGAGTAGGAGTCAACTCCTGGTATGAAAATGCTAGAACAGCTGCTCGTGATTTAGGAAACAGCAATTGTTATGTCTGTTCAAAGGGTAATCCAGAACAGGTTATAGTGGGATACCCAATCTCAGGTTTTCCCCTGACAAAGATGCTATTCAAAAATGATGAAAAAGGGCCCTTAACAGTAACCCTGATTGAAGCGGTGCGAGTAGAACTAAGTCCTTTAGATTGTCTACTCATATATACAGGACAAGTCTCTAGTAAGGATGTCAGCATGATTAACGACTCTACCCACCCCTGTAACCCAATGAAGCGCCCCGAAGACCGCACTGAACCTCTCTCGCCCCCAAAACAGGTGCGCCATCACCCAAATATCTTGATGACATGCATCCACCGACCAAAACTTGAAAACATAAATTATGACGCGCAAAACTATACATTCTTTTCTGACTCTCCAGGAGCACGCTGTAATGAAACATGGCTAGCAGCGAGTGTTGACAGGACACAACATAAACATATGTTTTTTTATCTATATGCATATATAAGTACGCATTCAGATAACTCCACAATCCTGCATTCGCCCAACACACTAAACGACTCGTACTGGGGAGGCATATTAAAAGGCTTTACAGCTTCGCGCCTGACCAGACCAATCCCACATGCTTATTGGATGTGCAATAATACCCTTAGAGTGGCTTTACCTGTTAATTGGACCGGTACCTGCGGTCTAGTAACTTTAGCTCAAGAACTACTAATACAACAAACCTCAGATCTGCCTGTATCCAGCAAACGTACAAGACGCTCCACTTACTCACATAACGTTTACATAGATGCTATAGGGGTTCCACACGGGATACCAAGGGAATTAAAGGCACAAGGGGAAATATCCGCAGGGTTTGTCTCACTAATACCGCATATACAGGTAAACAAAAATGTAGCCTGGATCAATTATGTTTATTACAATCAGCAAAGACTTACTAATTTGACCAATACGGCCCTTAAGGCCCTAGGAGAACAGATGTCTGCTACCTCTTTAATGACCATGCAAAATAGGATGGCCTTAGACATGCTGTTAGCTGAGAAAGGAGGTGTTTGTGCGATGTTCGGAGATGTTTGTTGTACTTTCATTCCCAATAATACCGCCCCTAACGGTTCATTCACACAAGCTATGAATAAACTTGAAGCGTTGCAGATAGAACTAAGAGCCAATGCAGGTCACGGTCAGTGGCTTGACAAGTGGCCGCAGGACACGTTTGGAAAATGGAAGGAACTAATTGTAGCTTTTGTAACCATTGTAGCATGTATTATTTTGTTTTTGATGATTATTGTCTGTTGTGTGGTACCCTGTGTACGTTCAATGATAACCCGTATAGCTACTAGTACAGCTACTTCAATGTATTTGCAATTGGCACAAATTGACCCAGATTATGTGTCAGATGTCATCAATGATGATCCTGATGTATGTATTGAGCATTAGATTGTGAATTACTCGATTGTCAAAGAAGAGAATGACGTTTTCTTCTTTTTCTTTTCTTCTTTTTAAGATTTTGATATTAAGCTTACTCGAAGGACTAATCACATTCATGATTTGTTTCACATTTATGATTTGTTTCACATTTATGATTTGTCTTTATATTATGTTATTACATTCTGTCTTTATACTATGTTATCATTTCATGATAAAAGGGGAGAACTGTTATGATATTTTGATACCACGGTAAGCATTTACAGGATATTGTTTTATACAGGAAAACTGTTACTCAATAAGGCCGATCTACTAGTTGTTTTTCTCTTTCTCTGTGACCCAAGAATTAATGTGTAGGACTCACAAGCTGGTACCCCAAGGTCGAAAACACCACAGAGATGAGACCACTTCCTTACTCCCATCCTCCCTTTTTCTTTATCTCCTGGAAAAGGCTCGTTAAAGGCTAGGTGGTTTGTTTCAGAATTCACTAATGAAAGAACTCTGTATTTTATGTCTAGGAGTGTATTTTGCTGGGATGATCATAAATTATAGCTGAACTGATAAACTACACAAGGGATACTTTGCTCAGAAGGCAGGAAGACGTTTCCTTATTTAGTCTGTACCGGTTTGAACTGGGAAAGCTGACACACGAACCTTTTTTTCTCTATATAAACTGCTGTGTATCAAATAAACCTTTGAGTTGATTCTGGGAAAGCAATCTGAACAGTTTCTGTATCACTTTGTTCTCCTAACTGCTCCCGATATCGTAACTAACCCAGCTGAACGGCATACCTGAGTGTTACTTTAAATAATTAGGAATCTTAGAAGGAAAGGACAGAACTCTGCTTATCGCTCACGCCACGGAGGAAACCCGGGACGGCAATTTCCTTCACTCACAGTGGTGGACAAGTCATGAAGTCCAGGATCAGAAAGCTTGGGCTGAGTGTGTGAAGCACAGTCACTCCCTCCCACGGGTGCAGCCTGCTCAGCTGTAAAGGGGTGACAGCGGCGTGAACACCGTTGTCGCTTTGAAGATGGAGGAGATGGGTTGGTCCACAAATCCAACAGCAGATCGGACTGAAAGTCCTCCGGCAGGTCGTAAAGCAGTGGCTGCTCCGTGCGGATATGCACAGTAGAAACAAGAAAATCCTGGATGAGTGGATGTAGCGAGCCAAATAACCAGGGGAGTCCGGAGATCATCTTCTGTAAGCGAGTGGCTAACAACTCCTGGTATTCTGGCAGTGCTACCCACTCTTGGCAATGATACTGTCTTAAAGACATAAAGACCTGGATGGCCGCTAACCTTCTGCTTCTTAATTCAGATAAAACTGAGGTTATTGTACTCGGCCCTGAAAAGCTTAGAAATATAGTATCTAACCAGATTCTTACTCTGGATGGCATTACCTTGGCCTCCAGTAACGCTGTGAGGAACCTTGGAGTCATTTTTGACCAGGATATGTCCTTCAACGCACATATTAAACAAATATGTAAGACTGTGTTTTTTCATTTGCGCAACATCTCTAAAATTAGAAATATCCTGTCTCAGAGTGACGCTGAAAAACTAGTTCATGCATTTATTACTTCCAGGCTGGACTACTGTAATTCATTATTATCAGGATGTCCAAAAAACTCACTGAAAAGCCTTCAGCTAATCCAAAATGCTGCAGCAAGAGTCCTGACAGGGACTAGAAAGAGAGAGCATATTTCTCCTGTTTTGGCTTCCCTTCATTGGCTTCATGTTAAATCCAGAATTGAATTCAAAATCCTGCTCCTCACATACAAGGTCTTAAATAATCAGGCCCCATCTTATCTTAATGACCTTGTAGTACCATATCACCCTATTAGAGCACTTCGCTCTCGCTCTGCATGCCTACTTGTTGTTCCTAGAGTGTTCCCCGTGTGTTCCCACTTTCCTCGTTAACCCTCTGTGTATTTCTGTCTGCGTCTCCCTCTGTTCGGCGTCGCGTTCTCCCTCATGTTGTGTGTGTTCCTCCCTATGTTTCTTGGCGAGCTTTGTATTTAGTTTTCCCAGTTTAGTTTCGTATTTCCTACGTTCTGCCTCTCCAGCATTAAAGCTGTAATTTTTGAGTTCATCCCCGTGTCTGTGAGTTTTGCATTTTGGGTCCTCCTCCTGCCTGCCACACAGCGATCCATGACAAAAGCATATAGTTAGGGCTGGACCAGGTGACCCTGAATCCTCCCTTAGTTATGCTGCAATAGACATAGGCTGCCGGGGGATTCCCATGATGCATTGAGTTTTCTGTTTCCAGTCACCTTTCTCACTCACTATGTGTTAATAGACCTCTCTGTATTGAATCATATCTGTTATTAACCTCTGTCTCTCTTCCACAGCATGTCTTTCATCCTGTCTTCCTTCTCTCACCCCAACCGGTCACAGCAGATGGCCCCGCCCCTCCCTGAGCCTGGTTCTGCTGGAATTTTCTTCCTGTTAAAAGGGAGTTGTTCCTTCCCACTGTCGCCAAAGTGCTTGCTCATAAGGGGTCATATGATTGTTGGGTTTTTCTCTGTATCTATCAAGCGCCTTGAGGCGACTTTTGTTGTGATTTGGCGCTATATAAATAAAATTGAATTGAATTGAATTGAATTATGTACTTTAATAATGAAGGCTTGTAGAGCAAGGCCACTTTTAACTCACAAACTAAGTGCTCAGCCAGACTGAAAAACAGGAAGTTTTAGTGCACAGCCATATTAATAGATAAGATACTTAAATGAGGAACTTGCCACATAAGCAATGTTTGAGACTGTGTGACATGTAAAGTACCAAAATAACACCTATATGAAGCACAGTTTATGATTCTAATGTTAGAGCTCTTGCAACTGGCATTTGAGCTGTGCATGGGTCTCTCTCTTCCGGAAGATGATTGAATAAAAAGAAATATCAATATTTTAACACACTGTGAGTCGGTTTTCTCTGTTCTGTCATGGGGACAAAAGAATCGTGGTTTAATACTTCCCCAAACCCAACACCCTCTAGAATTACTGGGTTTTTTATTTTCTGGTGCAAGACCCGAGGTGTTAAGCACCCCTGCTGATATTTTCACAGGTCGTCAGCTCGTTTCTCCTCCAGCTTTTGTTGTGCAAACCACCCATTATCCTTGAGGCCTGGCACATTTGTATTTGGTCACTCAGAGTTGCTCAGATCCAAGTCAGGCCAAACCTCTGTGTTACAACTTTCAGAAATGCCTGCCGTACCTATACAAAATATCCCACACATTGACTGACCTGTAAATATAAAATACGCACATTCACACCTTCCTTGACTTTCAGCACAGATCTTCCATTGTTCCATTGTTACTGTGTATGTGAGGAAGTGGCATTGCTTGACTACAGCACAGTGCTGTGCATAAAAGCAGACCGACCCAGGCAGGAGAATGATTTCTTGTTCGCATTTCTGAGAATGCACATCAGGATGGCCTCCGTATCACTGCCACGCAGGAAGTACCTGTCGCGGTTCGAATTTTGGAGGAAGAGACATACGACTGAAAGTTCATAGTGGGTCAACACAAATGATTTTATTAAAACACATATATGTGGTGAAAATGGGCTCTGCAAAACATCAGCCTCCATCTCCCGCCTGACAATAGGTGGGTGTAATATTTATACTTATGATGACCAGTAACTCGCGTCACCACAGATGAAAAACAACATGCCTGTTCCAGTAATTCTATGTCAGGAGATATTCTAAAACAGAACAGTTCCTTTCTCAGTTCCTCCACCACCTCCCAGATGCTTCCTGTTATTACACTTTTCTAGACTTACACAACATTTGCAATCAGTTTACCCAGACAGACTATGTATCTGTGTTGTTAACCCCAGTACATGACCCCCCTCTACGTCATCTGTTACCAGGCAAACTCCAAAGCACAGTGCACACGGCCTTTATTTCCTTTCTTAAACAATCATGTATAATATGTGTTAAATTGTATAAGCAATCCTTTCAGCTTGAACTTTGCTCCATTGATCAGTCGAACTCGCGCCGGCTGTAGCTTCAAACCATTAATTGACTTCAACCCTTTAATAAGCACAAAAAGCAATATATATGTGTATATAAGATTATAATGTAGTTATACTAACACCTGAAATACAGACTTTAATATAACATCATCAGTTTCAATAAATGTGTCAATGAAATGATAATAATGATGAATCATAAGTGATGCCACAGTAATAATACTGATTATGAATAGTAACATAGATTATGAATGTAAAATAATATTTCACCCCAATAAACCTCTCCGCGCAACAGGCTTTGGCCTTGCTTCAGGAAATGGACGAAGCAGATTCTGATGGAGGAGAGGTTTCATTTGTCCAGCAGGCCACTGATACCTCCTCAGAAGAATCTGAAAAGAAGACGGAACAAGAACCCAACATGCCTCCACGGAAGAGGCCCTGTGGTTCTGGGAAGCCCAGCCAGAGCCACATGGCAAAAGACGGCACTGTGTGGGTTGAGGAGGACATTGGAATGCCCAGTGCAGTAGCAAATCGTACGTGCTTCACTTCACTGTCCATTCACACAGTATACTGCAACCAAGCCAGACAAATTTGGGATCAAGTTCTGGATGGCCACGGATTTGGACACCAAATATGTTTGCAGTGCATCTCCTTACTTGGGAAAGGACCCCAGTCGTCAGAAGGGAGAGAGGCTGGCAGAGAACGTGGTCATGAAACTGATGGAGCCGTTTTTGGATGATGGGAGAAATGTCAAAACGGACAATTTCTTTACTTCACTGTCACTGTCGCACAGACTGCTGCAGCGCAAAACAACGTTACGGGGCACGGTGAACAAAGTCCAGCGTGAACTTCCTCAACTTGCAAAAGATACTGCAAAGCGAGAGGTATTCTCCACTTCAGTGCTTAGAAGTGGCGGTGTCTCCTTGACAATTTATGCACCTAAAAAAAACAAGACTGTGTGTGTTCTAAGTTCCATGCACCAAGACGTGATGATCGGTGACGGCAGAAAGAGGAAACCCAAAACGATAACACACTATAACCACATGAAGGTATGTGAATGTGTGTACAATTTTACACCAGTGCTACAATGTTTTCTGATGTGTGTTATACACACTGCAAATTATCTGGTGCTTGCCACGATTTAAAATCCTATTTTTAGACAGGCCAGATTATTTGCCTTGTTTTAAAAAAGATTTACTTGTTTCTAAGTCTGGATTTTAGATAATAAACTTAAATTGAGAATAACCACATAATTGTGTCTATATTAGTACAGAAATCCAGAAATGGGAAGAATAACTCTTAAAATAGCCTACATTAGGTCTCTCACCAGATTTCTCTCAAAATATCACTTGTTTCAAGATAGAGTGACAAACTCAATTTGCTTGATTTAGGAAATTCACCCAAGGCACCTGTTGAAAATATGATTTATTCAAAATCATGTCTGACTTCAAAGTTGTACATATAAGGGAAAAAAATTAACCACAATTTATGATACAAATCACATTTCAAAGACAGCTGTTTGTCACAGCATGCCAGCATTATGTGGTACAACATTGACATTGGTTTAGGGAACATTTAATGACTGTCAACTGATATCATCACAAACTACACTAAGCCAATACTTGGTGCAACCCTAATCTTAAGGGTGATTTCTATGGGAAATAATATCAGAAAGACTGTATTTGATTGGCACAAACACACTGTCCCTAAAACTAATAGAAAAGTATGAAGTATAATCAATTAGCTCATGGGCTAATTCTGTAGCTTGAGCAACAATGGGCACAGTTACTTCATATGCCAATAAGTCTTCATTTAAATTCAAAGTTTCATAGCGTTGGTACTCAAAAGCAATAAAAGATGAGTCAATCAAAAAGATATCCTTTATCAGTCCAAACACAGGGAAAGTGCCATCCACATCTGCAATAATCATGGACTTCCCAGCAATGTATTTATTGCCATTTAGAACATACCATTTCACTGAGACAACAGACTGCATGACATCTATTCCAAAAAATTCTTTCATTTTTTCCCTAACATATTCATTATTTTTAACAGCTGATACTGGCCCGGATTCCTTTTCTTTCGCAAAAATAGGATGTTCAGTGCCTATTTCATTTTGACAACACTCAAGAAATTGATTGTGGTTTGCAAGGGATTTACAAACATTTTTAAAATTTAACTTAGAAGCCCACTGTTTAAAATAGGAGTGCTTAGCCTCAAAGCGCATGCACATACTCCTTATTAAAGGTCCAAGCGATAAGATTTGACTGGGAAGATGCAACATATAATGTTGCTTAGGTATTATATTGGCTTCGGGAAAAAGTTGCTTGAACTGATACAGGTGTTCTTCAATCATACTTCTCAGTTGCAATACAGTTTGTAAAGAAATAATGGGAGCAAGAACTATTTGAACTATCATAATTAACTTTCTAATAAATACAACATACTCACTCTCCACACCATACAAAAGAAAAAGTAATATTTTTAAAAGAATTAGCATCTGTCCACTATGGAACGCCAGGACTGCCATAATGAATTAATTAAATACACCATTAAATAATTAATTAAATGTGGCAATAATTAATTAAAATTGGAATTAATTAATTAAATAAATAGTTATGATATATGTAATTAATTAATTATTGACACATTTAATTAATTATTTATGTATTTCACGTTTTAATTAATTATTGACACATTTAATTAATTAATTATTGACATATTTAATTAATTATTTATGTATTTCACATTTTAATTAATTATTGACACATTTAATTAATTATTTAATGATATATTTATTTATTTCATTTTGGCAGTCCTGACGCCTGGCTCTCATCATGAAATAATTTTATCTGTCAGCCTCACCCATCAAACTCAGGGGGCGGGGTTAACGCTGATCGAGTCAAAACCATTGCTTTGGCCTGGTGGCCATTGTTTCTAGCACACAACAACCGGCATGTGGAAGCTAACAGAACTGAGCTTTGAAAAACCCTGTTTGTGTGTTACCAAATACCGTTTTAATATTTTTTTAGCCGAGAATGTAGTGGTTTAATCTTCATGTGTCTGGTCGGTTTGTCAAGATACAGCCTCTTTGCAAAAGTGTTTCGATGATTTCGGAGATGTCGTCCCAGTCTCACGGCAAAGCGTGGGATAGACCCGCTCGCCTCGCAAGCAATCCCACCGACAAAGCGCAGGCCCCGGTACACAGCTGTTGTAACCCCCGCTGACTTCTTTTACTGAGGTTATATTTATCGGTGTTTTATTTCCTGATGTTCTTATGTGTCCTACGTGTTTCAGTCGCCAATTCTGAATTATAACTAACATTAAAAACATGTTTAAGGAGGAGAGAGAGCAAATAAATCTGTTTAACATCTGATCTTTGGGTTTTTGTTCAGTAATCAGCGTGACCTGTGTATAAACACATAAAAGAGATAACGTTGGTGTTTCCGTCATGTAGTAACTGCTGGCTTTAACTGTACAAAGGTTGTTCGACACTATGAAACACATACAGACTTCATGATGTTCGGCTAATATTTTTATTGTGAATATTAATCATGCTGACCTCGCTCTGTACACCACGCAGCGAGGTCAGCATTTCCACGATATCCTCAGCTCCATGAGTTAACACAAAGTTTCCCAGCTGACTATCTAACTGCCAACTATTCCAGAGACGTGAAAATATACAGCATAAAGAAAAGTGTAAGAGACTCAGCAGCAGATTAGAATAACAGTTATACATTTAATAAATCACCAAATGAATCCAAGAAACGAGCAAACCTGTTCCGACAATTTGAATTTGTATTCCCTCAGCTGCAGACTCGCTGCTGTTTAAATGTTTGAAAAGGAAGATTAGATATAAAAAACGTCAAACATAGACTCAGTCTGCCTTCACATTTGATATGAGGCCAGCACGTATAGTGGCCTCAGCAGGCTATTACTGAAATACACGTGCTATATCATAAACTATGATATAAACAGGGAGGTCCTATTAACATGTTTAGTTTTAAAGGACACCTTCCTGCCTTTAGTCTCATTCATGAGCAGTATTCGTTTTCTTCTAACATCCAGAAGTCTGCACAATGTGTTTCATAGTTTGTAACAAGCCTTTGACAGGTAAACATAACATGACTGAAAAAGCAAAAAAAAAAAAAAAAAAAAGAGAGAGAGAGAGAGAGAGTGTTGACATAAGAAGAGAAAATGCTCTCAATTATGGAGACAGGCAAATGGTTATTCCTCCCTAAATATCGTCGGTGAAGTTTGCCATGCACGTCAGATTTTCCTGCGCATTTTTATACCTCTGCCAACAGAGAGAGAAAAAAAATCACATTCTAACAGACAGCTGGTGCTTAGAATACAGTTGAATAACTATTAAAAAACAGATGATATTTAGATGATAGTTCAGTCTAACACATGTGCCAGTGAACCATTAAACGTCTGTGAAACTATGCAGTTATGAAACGTAACTTTAACCTCAGCCAAACCGATTTGCTCAGTTGTAAATAAAACAGCGAAGTAAACGTGACCCGACAGACAGAACCTGAGTGAATGAAGTCCAGCGTTTAACCACTGAGAGCTAAAACTCAGCTGAGGTTTGAAAGCTGTGTGCTGGTGATTGGACATCAGCCGCTGATAAAGCTGGCTCGCCTATAAAGTGCTCTGTAAGGAAACGAGCTCCAGCAGCTCTGCGCTCGGGGAAAATACTATATTTACTTATCTTGTGCAGAAAAATGCGCTGACATTGCGTTATATCGAGCACCGGCTGCCCAGTTAAACTGTGACTATCACCAGGTAACTAGGCCTGTTCCTTGAATTAGCAGCAGGTGTTAAACAGCTGACAGATGAGGAGGAGGATGCATGCAGGTAAACTGAGGGTCTGCTGAGCTGATCGCTGGTTTCGTGAGAAAAATGTCAGCTCGTTCTTTATGTTACAGAAGCACAGAGACACAAGACCAGGCGGAAAGAGACGATCGTTCGGTGAAAATGAGAATCTGCGAATGCAACATGTGGAACACGGAGAGTGGAATATGTAAACAAACCGGTTAATGTACCCCCTCGGTGCGCTCTGCATGCTAACTGTTAGCAGAGCTAGTGAAATCTCTGAAAACATCTGAGCACTTTTGCAAACATGTTCTATGTTGACAACCTGACCAGACATACGTCGCGACATTCGCGGCTAAAACACTGTTAAAAGTGTAGCTGGTGACAGAAAAACGGGGTATTTTAAAACTACACCACCACCATTGCTGCCTGTGATTTGATCTGCATTCTGGGATAACTGGCTGCCCCAAGTCTACACAAGCAATCGATTATCTAGAATCGACCTGTTTTGACTTACTTTGCACGGCAACCAATCAAATGTTAGAGAAGCTGCATGGGCAGCGTTAACCCCGCCCCCTGAGTTTGATGGGTGAGGCTGACAGATAAAATTATTTCATGACGAGAGCCAGGCGCCAGGACTGCCAAAATAAATAAATATATCATTAAATAATTAATTAAATGTGTCAATAATTAATTAAATGTGTCAATAATTAATTAAAATGTGAAATACATAAATAATTAATTAAATGTGTCAATAATTAATTAATTAAATGTGTCAATAATTAATTAAAATGTGAAATACATAAATAATTAATTAAATGTGTCAATAATTAATTAATTACATGTGTCATAACTATTTATTTAATTAATTAATTCCAATTTTAATTAATTATTGACACATTTAATTAATTATTTAATGGTGTATTTAATTAATTCATTATGGCAGTCCTGGCGTTCCATAGTCCACAAGACTGTTTCAATTTGTTGTCGTTAGCCGCTAAAGTGCCAAAGCTAATAGGACATGGTTTATCCCGTATTTCAAGAGGTGAGTAAGGAAAATTTTGAATGTCTGAATTAAACTTGTCTAATTCCAATTGTCCTGAGAGAATTAGGTGTTTTAATACAAATTTAACTTCCATTGATGCAACACCTTCAAAAATAACATGCATTATGTCCTGTGGAGTTTGTTTGATCAGGTCAAATGCAGGAACATCAACTAGTCTGCTTCTTCTATTAATTCCATAAGTAGTTTTGAGGGACGCTTTCAATAAATCTGTGCTTGCTTTATCTATTTCAAAACACTGCCTGATATGTTTCTCCAGAGTTCTTTGAACAAACTTCTTCTCCTCAAAAACACTTTGCATATTATCAAAGTTGCATTCACAGTGTCTACATTTGCTATAAGCAAAACCAATCCCTTCTTTAAAGCCAGCAATCTCATGCTGGGCTAGCGTGTCTCCGCAAATGGCTATAACAGCACCAAACAATTCAATTTCACCATTTGACATTTTAATCCTTACACCATTGTAAAGCAGTGATAGATCTTGAAGTATTCTTTTCAGTACAACATCAGTACCCCACTGAGAAATGTCATTTGCTTTAGCAATAGCAAGAAGTATTGCAGCTAACTTTGACCTAAATTTTGGATCAACATTGACCAATTTGTTTGCAGAAGCATGGGACCCTAAGGGGTTACATATTTCAATTTCATCTGTGTACAGTATTAATTGCAATGCATTTGGCCTCTGAGAAAACAAGGGGTGAGATGTAAAGAGGGACCCGTCTCTAAAATCATAGAAGAATCCCTCTCTGCTTCTTTGTGGTGCAGTGTTCAACATGGTAAAGATTCTCTCATTAGTCATTAACTGCTTTAGACTTTCAATTAATGGTACATAGTAAAAACTTTTGTTCCTTAAGGACATGACCCTTGAAAGACCTTGCTTTACCCAACATATCTTCTGGGATACTACTACTTCCTCTGCGTTGACTGGACAGAACATTTCCCCTATGGCTCTACTCTGTCCATATGCAATGGTGGAGAAAGGATCCATGAATTTATCAAATGTAGCCAAAGCCTCATCTTGAAGCTGAGTGGTTCCCTCGGCATTATCTTCAAACACTGTCTTCATTCTTTCCTTGAGCGTATCCAAAAGAACAGCCTGATACTGTTGCACTCCTGAGATGATATGTTTGACCGTTCTCTGTGAAAACATTTGAAACAAAAGTAACTTATTCTGCATTTATATATATAAAAAAAAATAATTCTGAATTCCATTATGAACAAGTAAGACATTGATTGCCTTATGTAATGTATTGATCCATTAAGACTATAACATACCTGTGATAAGTGGCACTGTTCTTGAACACTGATCTGGTAATATCATGTCTGGTAAAGGATGTTGTAGCAACAGCTTCTTCCTTTAGAGCAGAAAAACAAAGTTACTCCAAACTCCTGGCCAATTATAGAAATTCTTACATAACAGGTATAATCAGTTACACCTAATGATTGGTCCATTAAAAAACAAAGTGCATGACAGTGACTAGTGTTACAGTTGTGAATATTCAATATAATATAAGATAATATAATATTCATTCTTTGGAATAAAGAAAAAAGAAGTGGAAAAGAAATCAAAGACAAAGAAACAATAAAAAAGGGGTTGTCCATTTTTTTTGATGAGGCTAGGGATTGGATTCATGAGAATGAGATTTTATCTTTTTAAATAATGAATTTTTGTTCGCACTTAGATATTAGTTTCTTTACATGTTTGTTGTATTTATTAAATTATTTATGTATTTTTAAATCACGTAATTTAGATTTGCACTTAGAATTTATGGTAGTATTAGTATATGGATATATTTTATTGTATGCATTTATTAATTTATTTAATTTTCAAGAAAATCATTCTTATCCATGTTTTGGCAGTATTTCTGGCCAACAGATTTTTTTTTACAGTGCTTCCAAATACTCTGTGTCTTACCTGAAACCGTATTCACCATTTCTAATTCTTACGAGATACCCAAATTGCTGCCACATTGAATGATTTAAGCGCGCTGAGAGTGTCTTTGATGCAAACTTCACCAGGAGACATGCCAGCCGCAGAGTGTGTGCCTTCTCCGGCTGCAGCATAGCCTGTACTATCTACACTGAACTGCTATTCTGTTTATTTATTTTTTATTTCATCCTGCAGGATGAAATTGTGATTTAAAATCCAACCATAGTGGAAATCGCTTGTAACAGTTTGAAGAACAATATCTAGCGGTATAATATCGCGAGATCTCGTTAAATTTCTCTTGACTAAAAATGGAGAAAAGGATTAAAAGTAATATAGGACCAAATACGAGGAGTTAGACATAGCTAAATTTGTCATCAGAAGCCACACTACATTTTATTTAGTTTAACACTTACCGTGATCGGGCTGTCAACAACCTGAGGCTCCTGGACTTCAGCCAAAGATCCACCAGTTGATATTTCCACGGTGCTGGTTGTTGTTGCAGTACTACAGTTGGCAAAGACTGAAACACCAAAATTTTCCGATCCTAAAGAGTGGGATGTTGGGGGGATCCTCCATCCTCTTGGTGGGCTTCCATTCGTCAAATACAGAGGGTGCGTCCGTTTAATGTGGCGAAAGAATGAGTTAAAAACTCTTGTTCACAGCCATCTATTCCACAGTAAACCCAAAAATCCTGCCTTCGACCATGAGCTGCATTTATGTGGCTAAGGAGCACCTTCAGAGTTAAAGAAACAAAGATAAAACAGATCATACATCTCCAGAGCGCCATGGTGAACTGTTTTCGCGCTGTAGCAATGCAGCTTTACTTTACCGCTCTCCACTGAAGGCCACAGATGAGAGTGTGGGACCATGGGAAAGGCAATTTTAAAAATATATGTATCCTTAATTATCCAATTTTTCAGGTTTAAATTACATCAGTTATATTTATTTTTAGGCAATAAGTGTTTAAGACTGAATTTATATTTTCATTTTCTTTTTTTTTACTTAAAAAAAATTAAATATAAATAATTTTCTGCATGCGCATTCTCAGTTCCTGTCGTGACGTTACTTTCACGCGGGACAAACTCTTTTCCCCTGCTTTGTTAACCATCAGGACCGTTATGAAGATCAAAATTATTTATCTAAACAAAGGGAACAGTAATTTAAGGTTGGTAACATTAAGTTGATTTGAAAAATACTATGGTACAACGGTGTTATTAAGATAAAGTCGTGTTTTGTGAGGGCTGCTACTAGTTAGCAGTCTAGCTAATGTGTTAACTTTAGCTAAATGATCTTATTTAAGCTGTAGGATATTTCCAGGTACTGTGAGTGGAGGCTTTGGAACGAACTAGAGAACTGCTGTCACGGCATGGACAAGTTTGACGATGCCATACTGTCTGTGTTGCAGGGTAAGTCTTATTTTTCAGTTATTTTGGTACGTTAGCTAAGCAGCCTTAACATCTGTTAGCATCATTTCTGAAACTTGGAGCTAGGATTGCACTCTCTGAACTTTATCCACATTATAGCCTTGAGCTGTCTTTGCCTAAATAGACTTGGAACATCATTCTTGAAGACACCCAAAAATAGTTTTATTGCATTCCTAAATATTTGATAAACTGTTTTAAGTTTGACATTTTATCCTGTTAATATTACTTATTGCTAAAATACATTTATTGACAAAAAATGACCTCAATATGTAATAAGCCACGCCCAGGAAAAGAGAAATAAATATCACTTTTGAAGTTGTTTTTCTCTTTTACAGCTGCGAATATTGATGAGGAAACTTTTAGAAGCTTTACCCGGGATGACCTAAAGGATCTTTTTCCGGGCCATGAAAATTTCTTCCATAGAAAGAAGATTTGGGATTTTATCAGCCAAAAGGTAAATACACATTATACCACTAAGAAGATGATTACTGTCCATATTGTCTAGCATTAATTTGCCTAATTGTGTATTTTTGTTTATATCCCACAACTGTTATAGTTTAAGAGTACTGACCAAGATGCCAACACTTTCCATCGAAGCGAGAGTAACCCCTTAGGCTTTGATGTGTCACAATGTCAGCCTCAAACTTCCACTCCCATTTCCTACACTGCTGACAAAAAAATGAAAATGCCAGACCCACCAGAGTATGTGGTGTATACAGATTCAGAGTTGGACATGGTGCGCAGTCAGTACTGTGCATTGCTCCACAGTGGAAAGGAAAAGGACTGTAGGATGTCGAAGGAGCTCTGTTGCAGACTTGTAAGGAACACAGTCACCAGCATGGTTGCAATCCTCCGTGCTAGTCCCATGGGGAAAGAAGTAACATACCCCTCCAAACTCGAAATGAGAGCAATGTCACAGAAGATTGTCGACTATTACCCCATGTTACGTGATGCTGACACACACATGCCATACGTAAGTCATTCTTTACCCACTACAATATCTAAAATTGAGTGAGATAATAAAAGGATGTACAAATATATATTATTTTACCACAGCTGACCATCTACACCAAACTGTACAAACGACTCCAAAATATGAAGTCTCCAAGGAAGAGGCAGGGCTCCATGCCACAACGAGGCAGGCCCAGGAAGACTCTTTTGTAAAATTGTATTTATTTAAATTTTTACTTTTTAATTATTTTACTTGCATTTTTAATCACTTTTATATTTAAATATATTTAAATGTTCATTTGCTATTTATCTAGGGATTGAGAGTAACGCAATTTCTATTCTCTGTATGTCCTGTACATGTGGCAGAATCGACAAATAAAGTTGACTTTGACTTTGACTTTTTTTTTCAGCTCAGATGACACAGACAATGGGACTGAAGGTGACCTAAGTGGTGAAGCAAGTGGTTCAAGTGACTATACCAAAGTTCTTGAGAGCAATGATGACCTCAGCGAGGATAACTCAAATGCAGGTGTGTACTTTGGTCTGCTGTACTAATGACTTTTGGACATCTAAAACTTCAAAGAGACCACAACAACAACAACAACAACAATCTTTATTTATAGAGCACATTTAAAAGCCTTGGGCATACCAAAGTGCTTTACATAAAACAATAAAAAATAAAACAGTTCAAACATTAACATCAAATACATAAAAGTAACGGATTATGTTCGCAGATAAAAGCCACCAATAAGAGTAAACTGCAGCACATAGGTTATAGCGAGGTAAGACTGTACCCCCATGATAAAAGACACCAATAATGGAAAGATAGCAGAGAATTTAATACAATACAATACAATAGGTCAATAGGTCACTGCAAGCAAGCCAGCATTTAACTGGTAGAAAAGGCAAGTTTAAAAAGATATGTTTTTAGCCGTGATTTAAAAGAATGAATAGAATCAGACGCCCGGATGCCAATCGGGAGATTGTTCCACAGCTCCGGTGCAACTAGAGCAAACGATCGATCACCTCTAGATTTCAGTCAAGATCTGGGCTGAACCAACAGTAACTGTGAGAATGACCTTAAAGCCCTAGCAGGAGCATATGGGTTTAAAAGTTCCTTAAGATAGCTTGGTGCAGTGTTATTGGTAATTTTAAAAGTAAACAACAAAATTTGAAATTGAATACGATATTTGACAGGCAGCCAGTGCAGATCAGCGAGGACAGGAGTAATGTGGGCAAACTTCTTGGTTTTAGTTAGAATGCGTGCTGCAGCATTCTGAACTGTCTGTAATCTATGTAAAAGGGAAGAGTGGAGACCACAGTAAAGTGAATTGCAGTAATCAAGCCTTGACGTTATAAAGGCGTGGATGAGCTTTTCTAGGTCTTTATACGGGATATAGTGCCTGGTCTTAGAAATAAGGTGAAGCTGGTAAAAACTGGATCTGACAACAGCAGACACTTGTTTATCAAGTTTAAATGAGCTGTCAAATAAGACACCCAGATTCCTAACAGTGTCAGAGAAAGAACTAGTGAGAAAACCAAAGGCATCCCGAAGTTTGGCACGAAGGGCATTACTACCAAAAATCATAATTTCAGTTTTCTTATCATTGAGGATAAGAGTATTTGCCAAAAGCCATTTCTTGACCTCACACATGCATTCTCGAAAGCTATTCAAAGACAGAGCAAGATCATCGTTTAACTCAAAATAGATCTGGATATCATCCGCATAATAGTGAAAAGCAATGTGGTATTTCTCAAAGATAGCACTTAAGGGAAGCATGTACAATGAGAAAAGGGTAGGGCCTAACACAGATTCCTGGGGGACACCACAGCAAACAGGTACAGCCGAAGAAGAGGATGTGGCCAAATGTACCGAAGAGAGCCGATTGGAGAGGTAAGATTTAAACCAATCCAAGGCAGCGCCCTTAATGCCTACAGTGTGCTCTAGTCTCGCCAATAGGATGTTGTGGTCAACCATGTCAAATGCCGATGAAAGATCCAATAGCACTAGGACAGAGGGGCGTCCATTGTCAGCCATTAGTAAAAGATCATTGAAAACACGAAGCAGCGCTGATTCAGTGCTGTGAGGTTGTTTGAAGGCCGATTGAAATTTATCATTTATAATTATTCTCATCCAGGAAGGTCTGCAATTGAAGCAGAACCACCTTCTCAAGAATTTTAGCCAGGAAGGGAAGCTTAGAAATCGGTCTATAGTTGGCAAAATCACTATGATCAAGGTTCCTTTTTTTAGAACAGGTTGAATTATAGCATGTTTGAGAGCTGAAGGTACATAGCCAGAAAGCAAGGAAAAGTTCAATATGGACAATAAACAAGGTCCAATTGCATTAAAACAATCCTTGACTATACGGGATACCACCTGCCCTCAGTTTTCTGTTCAGAGTGCATCACAAGATTTATACAGTGTTGAGTATTTTCCTTAACTTTCTAGCTATTCCCTGTTATTACATTCTGCTCATCTTCTGTTTTTTCCTCAGAGAAAGAATCCCAATTGCCGCTACCCTCCACTGTACCAACTACGTCAAACAATACTACGCTGGCTTTACCACTATTATCCAAGTCAGCCTCATGCTCTGCACCCAGGCCTGATATAGGTCCTTCAACTGCACCTCCAGATGATGTTGTTAGTAAGTCCACCATCACCCTTATCTACCTCTCAGTCTGACTGTGGTTCCTCTTACAGCTCTTTCCAAAATATGGTTGAAGCAATGAACCCCGTTCTAAGTGTTTATTCCATAAATCATAGTGGTTTGGCATTAACTCGAGTTGGTGTGTAAAATCAACAAATGATAGATCCGTCATTCCAGTTTGCCAGTTAGCCATAGTAAGTATTTTAATACTTTGTGTTGTAATGGGTGTTACTCAGTGCTGATTATTTACACATGTAAATCCTCATGCTGGTCACATCTATCATGCCTTATCACAGTGTTTCTGTCATAGATCAAATTACCTAAAATATTTTTATCCATCAGCTCATAATCACTGTTCACACTGATGTGAACGATATACACAGTAAACAACCTTTACCTTATTTTCACCACAGTTTTATTCACGGGCATCTTAAACTTTCGTTTTAATATTTGATTCTGTTCAATCTAACAATTAACATAAATCCATGATCATTATAAGAAAAGGACACAAAGGGAAATGATCAGGACATATAGGGTCAGTTCATTACTCAAACAAATTTAACCTAAACATTAATTCTCATAAATATTATACTTAAAAACAACCATGCAACCTTACTAGAAATGACTGATTAGAAAAATCTGAATTTTGTGAAGTCTAGTTACACCATGTCTTACAATTGCTCTTTGCTTTCCCTAGCAGACCATGACAGCCTGAAGATGCAGGCAAGACATTACAAAACTTTGAGCAACATGTACAGGAAACCCAATGCAAAACCCAACCAAAGTGACGTCGCTGAAATTTTGGACCTGGAGTTTGAGGCCAGACGAGCTTTTGTTGACGCAGATGTTACAAGGGAAGAAGACAGGCCTAGAAAAATATTTGAAGCATACCCGTGCTTCAAAGACATAGGAAATGTAAGTTCAACTACCGTCAGTTAAATTCCTTGCTTTCTCTGGATAGGTTTAGTTAGTTCTTGACTAACTGAGCACAACTTTGTCATAGGTGATGGATGAACTGCGTTGCATCATTGGTGGCTCCAACTGCAAATACATAGATCAAATGAAGGGTCGATGGGCAGAGTTTTGTTCGAAGGTGCAGTTCTATGGCATTTGGAAGAAGGTCCTGAAACCTCCTCTCCCCTTGGATGTACGTGGAGGTAAGTGGCCTTTGCATACATTAAATCCATACATCAGATATGTTCGGATTGCTTTGTTGAGATACTTTTCTCCGTTCACAGTGGATTTTACTGTCACTCTCTTCAATGCACTTCCATCTCTTTTTCCTTCAAAAACTACACCACCAAAGCGGCTGGGAGGTGCCAGTGAGGCTCTCCTTCATATCCTCAAGGTGCGAACAGCTGCAATACCAGCCACTGTAACTTGTACTCCATTTACTTGTATTGTTATTATTAATATTATTATTTTGCTTTTTCAGAAATGTATATTTGTGAATGTGGAGATGTTATATTGGTGTCACTGGTAAAAATAAATAATTGAAATGGGTATATATTTGTTTTTTGTTAAGTTGCCTAATAATTATGCACAGTAATAGTCACCTGCACATACAGATATCCCCCTAAAATAGCTAAAACTAAAAACAAACTAAAAACTACTTCCAAAAACATTCAGCTTTGATATTAATGAGTTTTTTGGGTTCATTGAGAACATGGTTGTTGTTCAATAATAAAATTATTCCTCAAAAATACAACTTGCCTAATAATTCTGCACTCCCTGTATAAATAAAATTGAATTGAATTGAATTGAGTGGAAGCTGGGAGGTGGGCCAGTGGCTGAGCACTTTGTGCAGGTGGCAAAGCTTTGCATGACTCCAGAGCATTGTTTTATGGCTGCTGTAGACCTGCATTGCATGTCGTATTTCTCCCTACAGGGGCCTGATGACAGATATGAGAAAACATGATACTCGGTAAAGAATGATAAGTGCTTGTTTTGGAGCTCCACATTTGCTATGCTTGCAATTACACTGACTAAAGAGCAAGAGAAAGGGTTTGTTATGGATGCATCTGCCCCAGATATTTCCCTGGCAAAAACCCATGATTGCCAGTGGTATTAAATCTGGTTCTTGCAATTCTTGAATACTGAATAGAGAGAACACGACTCAGTTAATCAAAATATTTATAATTTTTTAGTTAATCATCTTGCGGAAGAGAGAGACCTGCACAGCCCACAAAGCCAGTTGCAAAATCTCTAGCATTAGAAACCAAAAATGTGTGTCATATAGGTGTTATTTTGGTCCTTTACACATCACACATAGTTTCAATAAAATCAACTCCTCCTGTGTTACTAGTTCTGCTTTTTCTGTCCGGTTTCCTGTATTTTATTAATATGCCTCTGCAGCTCTGCACTAAACTTCCTGTTTTTTAAACTTCCACTAACTTAAGCTCCTGTTGCTAAGGCGACCTATCACCCTCTGACCTAGTTCTCTCTCACAGCTGGCCTTGCTTTATAGAGGCCTTTATTATTAAACTACATAAAACAATATAATCAGAAAAAAAGCGCTAAGAATATATATTTATTCCATAACAGTGAGAAGCTGTGGCATTGTTTGTGCACCTGTGCAATAATGCTCACGATTGGCAGGCCACAGAGAACCCCACAGTGCTATACTGCCCAGAATTGAAAGATTTCAAGAAGAATATTTTTTGCGCGGTCTATTGTGCCCACTTAGTTGACCTGGTAGACATGACAGTCATACAGTGTTTGGTTCAAGCAGCATCTTCTGCAGACTTCTTGCACACCCATTGCTGGTACAGGGGCCTGATCGCCTGTGGGCTTCATCCAAATACGTTGTAGGACTGATAAAACACTGAGCCTGTGATGATAAGTCCTAAGTCCTCTTTTTGGCCATGTCAAAAACAATACCCTCTGAAACAGGAAGATTTAGACGGGATCACTTCTGTTTTTGAAGCTTTGTTAGAAGCAGGAGTGATTGTTCCATGCCCCACTTCTCCAGTTCATACTCTATTGTTCCCTGTGAAAAATAATTAGAGGGCCAGATGAACCTGTTGAATAGTGTTTTGTGCAGGATTTACAGGCTCAGATCCATCACATCCCACCCATGATAGGGTTATCAGGGCCCCGCCCTGAAGCCAGGCCAGGGAGGCTGCCCGAGGTCTAGTGTCTGGTGGCCGGGCCTTAGTCCATGGGGCCCAGCCGGGCACAGCCCGAAAAGGGGACATGGGCCAATCCTCCCGCAGGCCCACCACCCGCAGGAGGTGCCGTAGGGGTAGGGTGCATTGTGTGCACGAGCGGAGGCCCTGGCAGACTGATCCCCGACTACCAAGACTGGTAATTGGGACATGGAATGTAAACTCTTTTTTGGGAAAGGAGCCTGAATTAGTGCGTGAGCTACCAGCTAGAAATAGTTGGGCTCATCTCAACGCATGGCTTGGGCTCATGAACCAGTCTCTTGGAGAGGGGCTGGACTTTGTCTCAGTCTGGAGTTGCCCCTGATGAGAGGAGGCAGGCTAGGGTGGGTATTCTAATATCCCCTCGGCTTGCTGCCTGTTTGTTGGGGTTCTTCCCGGTAGATGAGAGGGTTTGTTCCCTGTGCTTTAGGGTCGGGGAACTGGTCCTGAGTGTCATCTGCACTTATGCGCCAAGTGACAGTTCAGAGGTTCCAGCCTTTTTAGAGTCTCTGGGTGGGGTGCTGGAAGGTGCTCCTACTGGAGACTCTGTTGTCCTACTGGGAGACTTCAATGCTCACGTGGGTAACGACAGCGAGACCTGGAGGGGCGTGATTGGGAGGAACGGCCTCCCTGATCTGAACCCGAGCGGTGCTTTGTTATTGGACTTCTGTGCTAATGACAGTTTGGCCATAACGAACACACTGTTCGAACATAAGAGTGTCCATAAGTGCACGTGGCACCAGGACGCTCTAGGCCGTAGGTCGATGATCGATTTTGTAATCGTATCACCAGACCTGCGACCATATGTTCTGGATACTCGGGTAAAGAGAGGGGCTGAGCTGTCAACTGATCACCACCTGGTGGTGAGTTGGATCAGGTGGCGGGAGGACACAGGAGAGACCCAGTGTGCCTAAACGTATAGTGATGGTGCGCTGGGAACGCCTAGCAGAGGCCCCAGTCCGCAAGATCTTCATCCCACGCCTCCGGCAGACCTTCAGCCACATTCCGAGGGAGACTGGGGACATTGAGTCAGAATGGACCAAGTTCAGCATTTCCATTGCCGAAGCTACTACAATGAGCTGCGGCTGCAAGGTGGTTGGTGCCTGTCGCCTGTCTCAACCTCACGCACTAACTCAGACTCCTTCCCCACCAGAGAGGTGACATCCCATGTCCCGATTGCCAGTCTTGGCAGCCCGGGATCAGTCCGCCAGGGCCTCTGCTCCTGGCCACCGCCCGGCACACAATGCACCTGACCCCTATGGTGCCTCCTGCGGGTGGTGGGCCTGTAGGAGAATAGGCCCATGTCCCCTCTTCAGGCTGTGCCCCGCCGAACCCAATGGTCTAAAGCCCGGCCACCAGATGCTCGCCCTCCGGCTCCCTCCCCGGGCCTCGCTCCAGGGCGGGGCCCCGGTAACCCTATCATGGGCAGGGTAAACTGTTCCCTCAATGTTTTCTTGATAAGGGTCTTCTGAATCGCTCTTTTTCTGGTCCCTCACCCAGGACCAATTTGCCATGGGAGAACCTACCAGGGGGCAAAACCCCCAGACAACATAGCCCTTGGGATCCCTGGGACACACAAACCCCTCCACCACGATAAGGTAGTGTCTTCATAGTTTTATTTTTGAAATACACCAATTTTTATATACTGCAGGTAAAATGAAAATAAATTTTACAATGCCAATTTGCAAAAAAAACAGTATATGAATCAAAACAAACTATTCCCAGCAGTGCAATTTTAGTTCTAAGCATCCCAGAAATGACACAGAAAGTCATAAAGTCAAACATAACTTTTATAAACACCAGTATAGGCTTATAAGGCCCTGATGATGAAACACTACATTTCCGGGAAACGACGTCACTTCCGGTTTCGGGCAGGTAATGGCGGACATGCGATAGTTCACACTGACGTCTATTCCAACCTAGGAAGTGTTACAAACAGCTGATCGGATCAGCAAAGCATGTTTCTGGAATATTATGTTTTTGTTGCTGCAAGTGCTTTTTATGCAGTTTTTGCAAAGCTACAGTGGGGCAAAAAAGTATTTAGTCAGCCACCGATTGTGCACGTTCACCCACTTAAAATGATGACAGAGGTCAGTAATTTGCACCAGAGGTACACTTCAACTGTGAGAGACAGAATGTGAAAAAAAAGTCCATGAATTCACATGGTAGGATTTGTAAAGAATTTATTCGTAAATCAGGGTGGAAAATAAGTATTTGGTCAATAACAAAAATACAACTCAATACTTTGTAACATAACCTTTGTTGGCAATAACAGAGGTCAAACGTTTACTATAGGTCTTTACCAGGTTTGCACACACAGTAGCTGGTATTTTGGCCCATTCCTCCATGCAGATCTTCTCGAGAGCAGTGATGTTTTGGGGCTGTCGCCGAGCAACACGGACTTTCAACTCCCGCCACAGATTTTCTATGGGGTTGATGTCTGGAGACTGGCTAGGCCACTCCAGGACTTTCAAATGCTTCTTATGGAGACATTCCTTTGTTGCCCGGGCGGGGTGTTTTGGATCATTGTCATGTTGGAAGACCCAGCCTCGTTTCATCTTCAAAGTTCTCACTGATGGAAGGAGGTTTTGGCTCAAAATCTCACGATACATGGCCCCATTCATTCTGTCCTTAACACGGATCAGTCGTCCTGTCCCCTTGGCAGAAAAACAGCCCCATAGCATGATGTTTCCAACCCCATGCTTCACAGTAGGTATGATGTTCTTGGGATGCAACTCAGTATTCTTCGTCCTCCAAACACGACGAGTTGAGTTTATACCAAAAAGTTCTACTTTGGTTTCATCTGACCACATGACATTCTCCCAATCCTCTGCTGTATCATCCATGTGCTCTCTGGCAAACTTCAGACGGGCCTGGACATGCACTGGCTTCAGCAGCGGAACACGTCTGGCACTGCGGGATTTGATTCCCTGCCGTTGTAGTGTGTTACTGATGGTGACCTTTGTTACTTTGGTCCCAGCTCTCTGCAGGTCATTCACCAGGTCCCCCCGTGTGGTTCTGGGATCTTTGCTCACCGTTCTCATGATCATTTTGACCCCACGGGATGAGATCTTGCGTGGAGCCCCAGATCGTGGGAGATTATCAGTGGTCTTGTATGTCTTCCATTTTCTGATGATTGCTCCCACAGTTGATTTTTTCACACCAAGCTGCTTGCCTATTGTAGATTCACTCTTCACAGTCTGGTGCAGGTCTACAATACTTTTCCTGGTGTCCTTCGAAAGCTCTTTGGTCTTGGCCATGGCGGAGTTTGGAGTCTGACTGTTTGAGGCTGTGGACAGGTGTCTTTTATACAGATGATGAGTTCAAACAGGTGCCATTCATACAGGTAATGAGTGGGGGACAGAAAAGCGTCTTACAGAAGACGTTACAGGTCTGTGAGAGCCAGAGATTTTGCATGTTTGAGGTGACCAAATACTTATTTTCCACCCCAATTTACGAATAAATTCTTTACAAATCCTACCATGTGAATTCATGGATTTTTTTTTCACATTCTGTCTCTCATTGAAGTGTACCTCTGGTGAAAATTACTGACCTCTGTCATCATTTTAAGTGGGGGAACTTGCACAATCGGTGGCTGACTAAATACTTTTTTGCCCCACTGTATATGTGGAAGGACACCTTGACCTAGGGTAAGCTGATGGCATAAGATGTAAGTATAACTCCTCCGGTTTCATATGGAAAAAAAGATATTGCGCTAGCTTACATGGTTGCAGTGCTACCGGGATTGAAAAATAGTTAGCCAAAACAGAGCATGCCCGCTCGGCTTTAAAGGGTTAATCCCAGTGACACGCCTTCTGAGGAGGAAGCAGAGTCTGGGGATGAGGGGGATGAACCGCCAACTTCCGGTTGTGAGGTCACTGAGGCAATTAAACAGCTCCTTAGTGGCAGAGCCCCTGGTGTGGATGATGTCCTCCCCAAGTTCCTGAAGGCTCTGGATGTTGCAGGGTTGTCCTGGCTGACACGCCTCTGCAATGTTGCGTGGAGATCAGGGGTTTAAGAAGAGGGACAGGAGGGTGTGTTCCAGCTACAGGGGGATCACACTCCTCAGCCTCCCTGGGAAAGTCTATGCCAGATTGCTGGAAAGGAGAGTGCATCCGTTAGTCGAACCTCAAATATAGGAGAAACAATACCGGTTTCGTCCTCGTCACGTAAAACTGGACAAGCTCTTTATCCTTTCAAGGATACTTCCAGCCCCAAGTAGAGGAGCTCAAGTATCTCGGGGTCTTGTTCATGAGTTATAGGAGAAGGGAGTCGGAGATCGACAGATGGATTGGTGCTGCGGCTGCAGTGATGCCGAGTGAGTTAAAGGACTTTATTGCTATTTTCAGAGTGTGTGTGTGTGTGTGTGTGTGTGTGTGTGTGTGTGTGTGTGTGTGTGTGTGTGTGAGAATGCAAATTTGGAAGCTGTGAACTGCTTAAACCACCGTTGGTTTCACAAATACTGCTGTGAACATTGTTGAATGCGTGTATTTAAGACGCCGTTTATGTTCATTAGAGGGTTATACATAAAGTTTTGAGTTGTTGCAGTGGATTTAGAGTAATCGACTGAGTTTTGATATATATTGAGTGAACTGTACATCCCTCAGACCAATATATTCCTTTCAATAGTAACCGGCGTATAGTAATAGTAATAGGCTTTCTGGACGAAGGCCAGTTCTGTTTTTATTTAGGTAGAAGGTATGCTTACTTCTGCGTCTTTCAGGATTGAAATTACATATGTAGGGGATCGACTTCATGCGCACTGCATTGGTCACAGTGAGACAGTGGAGTCACCTTATGAATTTTCCGTGTCTTCAGAAATAGAACAGTCAGAATTCCCTGAATTCCTTAGAAAATGTTATGTCCTATTTTGAGGCCTGAACGAAATTTGTGAGGGGGAAGGTACCGCTGATTGGGAACCAACAAAGGGCAGTTTTAAAGAGGACATGGAATGAGTGTTTTTGAATGTTTTTTTTTTCTATAGGCCTGCACTGCAAAAATGGCTAGTCTATATTTAGGAAAAAAATACTACATTTGATACAAAAAGCACTGAAAACAAGTGAAATTATCTGTCCATGCAGCAAGTTTATTTTACTTAATAAGAAATCTTGAAATAAGATTTTTTAATCCAGAAATAAAAGAACACATTTGAGAATTGAAGAGGGTTAAAATAAGCTTTAAAAAGCTCAATTTAAGATAAAATTACTTGATATCAAGTCCCAAAAGTAAGTTAAATATGCTAAATTACAGTCTTTTTTTATGTTTTGAGTTCTTACTTGCAGCAAATGAATGCACTGCAACGAGAAAAATAGTTCTAATACTATGAAAAACTACTCAATATTAGTGAAGTATGATTAATTTGTTTCTTGATTCAGGTTGGCTTATCTTAAAATAGAGCCAAATCAATATTAAATCCAGGCAAAAAAACCTTAAAACAGACCTTTTTCCTAGAATACTCCTTGGCTTCTACTGAAATCACAACCAGGACAAGAGTGATATATGTCAACATTTATTTCTCTCATGAGAACAAAATCCTTTTTTAAACAATATAGGGCTGCTGCACAATCCCTAAAAGTCTAAATCAACCCTTTAAAAGGCCTAAACAGAGAAAAGAAATTACATTTTTGGCCTTAAACTTTTGTGACAGTCACATAGTCTCACAATGTTGTAAATAATGGCATTACTGACTTAAAACTTTAAATGCCTCAGGTAAAGTGTCACTAAGAAAAAAAATAACAACTTTCATTTGTAAAGCATTATAAGTAAAGCCGTTTCTCAGGACATTGCTAGGCAAATTAGGAACAAAGTTGTACAAACGTACTACAAAACTAAACAAACTGCAAATGACCTGATAAAATCCTGCTTGGTATTCACCTATTTTTCAAAGAACGACTTCCACTCAGCTATTGCTTTCTTATATGCACTAGTGGCATCTTGATCATGGATGGCATCAGTGATTACCTCAGTTTGTATGACAGAGAGGACCGTTGCAACACATTTTGGGTATGTTAAGTGCAAGGTGTAGTAATATGCCATCAACACCAACATTCCTTCCCAGAAATCCTCCAAGGGGAGAGTGGTCACTGGTATGTTTCCTACAGCAACAATGCTGGTTGTTCCATCAAAAAGCAGCACTGGGGAGGAGAGAGGCCGCTTCTCCAGGTATAGCATTGCATCTTCACCCGGCTAGAAAAGCACAAAAAAAGGACAAATTCTTCAAGATTTTAAATGAAAGGGTTGCTGTGCATCCAAACAGCTTAAGACACAAAAAGCAATATCAAGAGTTTAGAATGCTCCAACTGATTTACTGTTGGAATAGAAGAAATAAATATAAAATATCTGACTTACATAAATATGAAATTTTGGAAATGTACACAGCAAAATCTCCAGTGTTAAATTAACACTGGAGAGTGTCTATATGGGTCCACACCTCTGAGTGTTGAATACAACACTGTTGAGTGTTAAATTAACACTTTTGACAGTGTTATATGTTTAAAAGTAACCTAGTCAGTTTTGAAGATTAACAATGGCTAACACTGAGCAGTGCTGGTTTTCTAACACTAGAATATTTCTAACATTTTGAGTTATTTTCCAGTGTTAGAAAATCAGCACTGCTCAGTGTTAGCCATTGTTAATCTTCAAAACTGACTAGGTTACTTTTAAACATATAACACTGTCAAAAGTGTTAATTTAACACTGGAGATTTTGCTGTGTATTAATTCTGAGCATGAATTTTCTCTAGTTTGCAGCATTTTTATCATGTCTATTTGTGCTTTTTTTCTCATTTGTTTTTTTTAAAACTATTTCTTTTAACTTTGTTACATATTCTAGTTTTTGAAGGCCTTTTTAAATATATCATTTTACTGCTTCTACTTGTATCCTAACTGCAATGTGCTTTTGCTCTGTGCTGCCTCTCTGGAGTAGGTTTTGAATAACAATTAAGAAATCCTGAATAAGGAGTAATTTAATCCCTGCTGAATTGAACTTCAACCCACTCTTATTAAGCAGGAAAAGC